>NC_138208.1:47436677-47851268 GCF_964194415.1 Vipera berus
TTTTAAAAAATGATTTTACCAGCAAGCAATAGTTTTCACTAGACGAGATCTTACAAGAGCCCTTTTCCTAGTTCACCAGATGGCACCACAAGCGAACTGTGGATGTAATTCAATGCTAAACAAATTATACTCAGATTAATAACTGCATAAATGAACAACTTGTGACTGTTGGCCAGGCAGGGAAATCAAAAACATGATAAAACTGCAGTATTTATTCCACGTTGCTAAAAAAAAAAGCTGCATGGATATAGTCAAGAAGACTTGAGCTCAATTTGAGAGTATTTCGTCTTTACTTTCCCGTTCACTGCACCCCAAAAGCAGTATCTTTCTCTTTTAAGAAGGCGGCTTTAAGGAACTCTACATGGCCCATTCAGTTTTGGATGAAAAACAAGCAAAATGTATTAGCAATAATACATTTAAATAATCTAGCTGATGGAAAGAATAGTGATGACAACTCCATCTGAATGTTTATTTCCCCATAGAAATTGAGAAGCAGCTCAACCATAACGGAATTAGCAAAAGTGAATTTGCATGTACAGATACTTGCACCCAAATAAATAAGAGTGCACAGAAAGGAAGCGATAGGAGCAAAAGGCAATTCTACTATCTATTGTCCACTAAGCAGAAAGAGGCAATTTTGCTTTTAAAAATCAGATATAAGCAGCTTGTTTGATGGAAATTTAATAAAGCAATACTAAACAGTTTAACACTGGAAGTCATGTACTGTGAAAACCTATAATTGTGCCATAGGTTAATGGAAATAAGAAATGCTAACAATTATCTGCTTGCCATCCATAGTCAAAAGTCAGATCTTCCTTTTCAGTCTTCATTAACTATCCAAACCAACTGAACAGCTGAACTTTAGAATTTTAGACTGATCAAACAACTTTATAAAAGAAATATTCATTTGGACCAATCTATGACAACTGAAAAGCATTTTGAATTCATTAATGATACAAAGAGTTTTAATGTGACATGGGTATAATAGTCTGTTGGCACCAACTCCATTAAGAATACAAGCTCACTTACCTTAACAGCCCAGATAGACTGTTCCAAAGGATGGAAAAGTTTGAAACAGAATCCATCCTTTTTGGAAGGCCGCTCAATGAGTTCACAAGCATTCAGAAGTACTGTTCCCACCCACTGGCCATTTTTAGGTGTTTTATAAATTAGCAATACTCCTGGTTTCAACACGCACCAAAGTTTGGTCCAACTTTTCAATGTACCACGAATCTTCCCAGGAAAAAAAGGGGAGAAAATAAAAATATATCTAATTATTATTATTTCAAGTATTTTTAGTCTCTTACTCCCAGGCAAAAACCTGATTTTACAAAATATGTAACAAGTTTAGTATTGTAAAATTAAATTCTAGTGAAATAGCAATGCTCATAAAGCTACCCTCAGATATTAGATTATATTAAATACATACAGTAAGTGTAAATATTTGGGTAGCTCCAATGTCTGAAAAGAGGGGCCGGGCAATCAATGGAAGAGTAAATGTGAATTGTGATTTAATTTCAGGATTACCCGATGTCCTCCTTTTCGTCCTCAGTTCCTTCATCTGGTCTGTTTTTTTAAATATCTAACTGAGCAGCTTTTCTTCATGGAGCTGTGCCTCCCTAATAAGTGCTAACTGCAAGTTAACAAGCTATTCCTGAATTTGAGAAGACCTTAATCAGTAACAAGATGAAGGCATTTGCCTCATAACCAGCTGATGACTCACAACTTGAACACACTAGGTTAACAGCAGCTGCTAGCACATTCCTCTCAATGTGTACTTACCACTGAGTACCTGTTTACTTACTTGTATTCCCTTCCCCTCCAATGAATGTAAATACAAACATTAAACAGTGTGTGTCCTCCTTTTCCCTCCCATTTACTCTACTTTGCAATTGTCCGTGTCTTCCTTTCCTTATTCAGGTATCTGGTAACTCTTGAATGATTGCCCTGAGCAAATCTCTCTTTCTCTTATTCTAATTCTGAGTAGTGCTGTAGAAATAAAATGGTGCCCTGAGTGATCTGAACAAAGAGTAGGGTAGAAGTGTAAATGCCTTTTGATTTTAATCTATGTAGGAAATTTTGAATAGTAACATCTCATGTTACATATATCATTGACCAGTGTTACTTAATGTTTCTGATGTGAAAAAAGCATTAATATTAAACAGCTTGGGTTATCTGATCCCCACATTCCATTCACAATCTTCTCGTTTGTTCATACCATCTGTCAGGTTTGTTCCAACTTGAGCATTTAGGAAAGGAAGGTTTTCGACTCCATTTTTGAAGTAAAAGGTTTACTTTTACCAAAGTGGTTACAGCAGAAGCAAAGCTGGATCTGAATATTCCCAAGCAAAGCCTGCATTTTTCCCTCTTCCCTGGCCCTCCCCCCTTAACCAATCCATCAGTGTTCAATTATATTCAAATTAGATGTTTTGGGAATGGCCTTGAAATCTGGCGCCTCTTTAGTGGAGTTTCACATTCCATTCTCACAGCTCCGCCCTTGATTGGTTGGTCTGTTCCAGATTGACACCTCTGGTTCCTGTCACCTTGTCATTCCCCCTTGCTACCTCTCCCATCTCTCTTCCTCCTCCTCCTTCCCACATTTAATGGCAGGATGTCAGCAAGGCAGAATATGCTGAAGATGGCAGATCTGATACCATCATTGATTTTTAGACAGGGAAAATCATAACATTTTACACCATCACGTGTAGAAGAGGGGAAAAAAGAAAATTTGCAATAAGGAAACTATTTTTTAAATTTCAATACATCAGTGATATTTCAGATGCTTGTTATTAAGAGGAATATCTTTCTGTTAATATTTAACACAGGGAAATTATCAACACAATTAATCATTATAGATTTGCTCTAACTATGGCAACCATGTTAAAGTAAACTAAATCTCCCCCTGGGTTTCTATGTATTGAATATTAAACCTCTGGGATACAATTAATATATTTTCTGCCACTGGTAAACACTAGCAGTTAAATACAATTTTAATTCTTTTGCTTACTTATAGATTAAACATTAAGCATTTACAGCTTTTTTATTCATCTCAGTTTCTTACCTTCAGCCAATCAGCCATAACAATGTCTGATGGGTCTGTGATAGTGCTGAGTAATTCTTTAGTGGCTCTTTTCTTTTCTTCCCTGTAATTTTTCTTTTGAACCTGTAAAGAATGAATGAGAAATGAGAAAAGAAAGCAAATAAATGGAAAGAAGTAGCAAATGCAATCAATCTGAAAATAAAATGTCCAGCTGAAAATTGTTAAAATACAGAAAAAATAAGTTTTTAAAAAAGTCTTAACAAAAGAACTTAACTAGAAGTTCTTTTTCGGACAATTTCATATAAAAGAATACATGGTTTTAATTTTCAGCTATGTTTATCAAGAACACAAAGACCCCTTTACCTGGACTCTAAAGCATGGTTAATCCAAGGTGAGAAATCTACTGTATCTGCTTTCAATTGTTTATATAAACATATAGATTTACTTACATTACACATTTTATCAGGAATTTATCAGGAGTTTGCGATCTTATACGAGAAGTTGGAATTGATTGATTGACCTTTTGTTACCCCAAACCTTTTTTTGTTTCCTTGCACGAGGCGACGGATTGCGAAGGAGCAACAGCACGGGGCTGGAAGTCAGGTAAGGAAAGAAAGGCAATTTCTTTCCTTACCTGCCCCACTTGTTCCGAGGCCGCTTTCCGCTCAGACGCGTTGCTCTTGCCAATGGCCCGACTGCCCACTTCAGCGCCTTCCCCGAGCCTCTAGCGCTCCACCTGCTGCTTTGGTCAGCCTGCCGGCCCCCATATCAACACCCTGCCCACCGCTGCCCAGCACCGCTGCCCTGGGGCTGCAGGAACTGGCCTGGCATGGGAAGGGCACGTGCCCTACCCTCCCACCACCATGCAGAGTAAGGTTGCTGCCCCCGCCCAAATGCACTCGCCTCGCCCAAGCGGGTTTTTTTTTTTACTAACCTGCCTTTCAGCTGCATTCCGTTTCTCTGTTCGCTTCTCAGCCTTTGCCATGTGTTTGGCGATGGGTAAAAAAAAAAGTTCCATACAACTTTCTAACTTCTTGAGATCTCGTGAGAAGTTAGAAAGTCTGATGGAACTTTCTTTTTTTTAACCGATAGTCCCACAAACACGCAGTGAAGGCTGAGAAGCAGATGGAGAAACGGAATGCAGCTGAAAAGCAGGTTAGTAAAAAACAAAAACAAAAAACGCTTGGGGAGGTGGGGGTGGGCACGGCAACCTTACCCTGCACGGGTATTGATGCAGGTTGATCATGGATGGGACTAAAGGCCTAGGACTGGGGCGTCGGCATGTGTGCCTACAGAGGGCTCTGTGTGCCACCTGTGGAACACGTGCCATAGGTTCGCCACCACGGGTATAGGCTTTCATAATTTGATTAATATTACATTATAGCTTAGGCTGCAGTCTTGTTTATGTCCATCTGAGAGATAGGCTGCCAAATAATTTCAATGTAGATTTTATTATTTTATTCTTAAGCTTTTATATACTCTGAGTATTTTTAATTATATTGGTCCTTGACTGTAATAAATATTTGATATTTGATTTGATACATCTTTCTATAATGGAAAAAATGGTTAAGACTATGTTGCACAACTTTTATATACCATAATTATGTCCGAAACAGTTTGCTTTATTGTTTAAGGCACCAGGCTAGAAAGCAGGACAACATAAGCTTAAGTGCTGCCTTAGCCATAAAAGCCAGCTGGGCGACTCTGGACATTTTCTTTCAGCCGAACTCACCTCACAGGGCAGTTGTTGTTGTTGTAGGGAAAATAGGAGGAGGAAGGTGTGTTGGATAAATGTGCTGACTTGAGTTACAAATAATAAAAGTTGGATACAAACAAACAGATAATATTTTCTGAAGCATCATAGCACAGTTTCCAAATCTACCAGTAATTGTGTTATGGGACAAAGGTAATATGAAGATTTAGGTATTCTAATACTGAAAATAACTCACCTTAAGGGACTCCTTCTTTGTGAGTTTGATAGTGGGAGAGGAAGCAGGGATGTCCTTTTCTGATCCATTATATATTTTAGATTCTGACTGAAAATACAAATTACACAAGGAAACTATGAAAATGCTTTCTTTCACCATTAACACGAAATCTTCTGTAAATTTATCACGCTTCATATTTTTAAAATAAAAGAAGAGATAATGGTGATTTCAATATCTCAATTCCAAATCTGCCATGTTTCCACTTGATTAATTTTATATGAAAATGGGATACATTTCAAATAAGAAGTTCATCATCATTTACTTCAGAGAAGCTAATTACAGTTTATTAAAGAAAAACTAGTACTTCTGTTTAGCAGTCTATACATTTGTCTTTAAATAATTCTGTATAAACATACCAATAAACCTTGTCTGCTAAAACCTAAACACAGATGTAATTCAAGTTGCTATTTAACAAAATTACCTGTGATATGCAGAATACTCAACTTACTGTGGGTTAACAGAATACAAAATTTTAATTTTAAACCAATAACTTTTGGGGGAAAAATATGAAACCCAATTGAATAAAATTGAAAGGTAGCAATCTAAACCAGGTGTAAGATTAAACTACTACTGAAAGCTTCCATAAGTAGCTGCCCTCCCATTACCTTTAACTGAATAGAGGCAGATACTAGTAAAATGAGGGGAATAGGTAGGAAGTCAAGACACATAGGAAAAGAGAGAGAGAGAGAGAGAGAGAGAGAGAGAGAGAGAGAGAGAGAGAGAGAGAAAGAAAGAAAGAAAGAAAGAAAGAAAGAAAGAAAGAAAGAAAGAAAGAAAGAAAGAAAGAAAGAAAGAAAGAAAGAAAAGGTCATTTATCCTCACTTCTGCCTCACTACAATTCTAGAAAAATGCATAAGAGTACACACATTTTTCTAGTCATTGCTATAAGAATCAGAAATACATTGGCACTTTGGTACTCAATTGCTTCAAAACACATCAAATTTGGTACTCAAAACATTTTGATGTGAAAATGTTGTCCTGGTATTCATCTTTATTTGGTACTCAACATGCTGCAAAAAGAAATGGGGGACAGCCGCAGAGGGCGGAGAGGAATTTGGCCATGCTAGGAGGGTCACTAATATAGGAAAAGGGACAGATAGTTCTTCCCAGCCAAAACAAACCGTTTTGTGGTATGTCACATGATTTGTTTGCTATTTATTCTTTTTAGTACTCATTATGGCTCCTGGAACCAATTAAGCATGAGTACCCAGGTTCCACTGTAGTACCAAATCTCTCTCTCCCCCCACCCCACCCCTGGCTTATGGCAAGTACTCTCTAAACATGAAAATAATTGAAAAAGATCTAATATTATTCTCTGAACAGGAATATGCAATTTCTGAATTTAATAATTCTATTGTCTTTTTCCTTTTAATTCTTTTTCTAGTTAGATACAACATCTCTTCCACTCTTCTTCATATTTTCCCCCAACCCTTTCTTTCTCCCTTTATCCAGTACTCCCATAAACATCTTGTTTACTTCTTCTTTGCTCTTTCTACTGAGGGACCTATATAATGGCATGCATACTTGATATGCCTCTGTAAATGAAGACAGAGAATCCTATTATTTTACAAATGGAAAATCTTTTTAATCAGTAAACTACCATATGATTTCAGTACAAGGCAGTGTAAAAATAATACAAAATAAGTATAAATATTAATTTATTTTGTATCCTGGATCTCCCTTTTTTGATCACTGAGTGAAGATCAAGAGAAAGATATGTATAGACAAGTAAATGTGTCACATGCTGTAACTAAGTCCACTTTTTAATTCAGAAGGAATAAATACATCTAAGTTGGTAGGGTAAAGATACATACAGCCATTGTACTTACCTTACTTTTTGACATTGATTGTGAAGAATCATCTTTATTCTGCGAAGCATCATCTTTCCCTCTATCAAAACCTTAAAAAGAAACGTATGAGCTTACAACAATTTCTACAGAATAAAATTATAAATACCAAGTATACTTTCTTTAAAGGCAAACCCATTAAATTCTGACTAAATGTATTAGAAACAACATTCAAATATTCCTAGAGCAGGGGTCAGCAACCTGAAACAGTGAAAGAGCCACTTGGAACCGGTTCCCTCACAAAAGGAAAAACTGGGAGCCGCAAAAAATGTGTGCGCATGCGCGTACATGCACGCATGCGCAGAACAGGGTTTGACTGAAGAGTGGAGCCAAGGCGAGATATGCACCTACCCTGCATATTTGAATTGATTGGTTGAACTTTTTTACTCCCACTTTTTTTTTGGGGGGGGGGACTGCACATGGCAGAGGACTGGGAGCCGCAGGAGACGGCTGAAAGAGCCGCATGTGGCTCCGGAGCCGCGGGTTGCAGACCTGTGTCCTAGAGTATCACAAAAATTTTAAACCTGTAAAATATTGTTTAGCAATAAACATTATTTGAGTCAACATCTACCCCATTTGTTAATATTGCACCTAGTAATGCAACCTACTTTTGTGACAGTATAAAAAATAGAAAACAAACCTTGAAAGACTGGCGGGAGTTCACTGCATCCTCCAAATGAAGCATTCCGAACAAGCTTTCGGCCATCAGTTTGTGGAGGAAGTAAAACCCCAGCACCTAGAGAAAACCTACGCCTCATAGGACCTTCTTCTTTTATGAGCTAGATGCTCTATACAATTATCCTTGTCATTCAAAAGGCTGGTGGTAATGAGAACGTTGCAGAGAAAGCAGTTGCCATTGTTAGCAACCCGCAAGTAAGAGAGTCATGTATGTATTTGAAAAAGGAAGATATACTAAGTACATTGGTAATAACGTCAAGTTGTTACCATTTCTCTATCAGTAATATTTCCTATTTTAGTTAGTATGTTCTAAGACAAGCTGTTACTCTACACTGTTTGGAAATTACAGAGAATTGGCATGATCAAATACATCAAAGTAATTCCTCTACTCCGTAATCTTTAAAATATTTTAAAGCACACACAATAATCTAACATGGGTATATTTCCAACATTGTGAAAGAAAGCAGAAAATTACAGTTACTAAATAAAATGAATTTCTCAATCAAATGAAGTCTTACTAAAGCAAACCAAATAGCACCCGCCAGAAAAAATGTCTAAGAATTCTAGATCCACAAAAAAGCTTGTTGGAAAAGGATCCATTGCTTTTTAAAACAATATTACACAAATATTAATAATGCACATTAAAAATTATGTTTTAGAAAACAAGTTCTTTATTATTAAAACAATTATCATTCAATAATAAAGTTCCTTTCTAAACTAATTTCAAATAAAAAGACATGGCTTTTACATGAAGACTTCAGATTAGAATAATTAACCTGAAGAAAATACAGCTTTAGGAGGGGTTTTTCCCATTAAAAAGTCTGGTATATTTTCAACATGAAGGTAATCATTAAAAGTTAAATATATTATTTGTTCAAAAAATACAAATCAACTATATTTTAATAGAAAGAAATGTAGCTACAGCACTATATAGGTATAATTTCTGATTGAAAGTTTAAATATCTGATAATTTAATTGATTTAGATGCTGATTATCTAAATTACGTATTTAAGTGGCAAGAATGTACGGAGTAAGGAAGAATAAAAAAAATAAGAATGTGGGCTGACTACAAACAACTGAAGATTTGCCCCCTTTTAATATGTGTTGGGTAGTCAATTTTGCCTGCTTTTCATGCAAAACATGACATTTTCAGTGGATCAGGTGAATATACATCATCTGTATATTACTAAAATTCTCATGTCTGTATGCAATCTTTAACTGGCAAAATATTTTGTGGATCACAGGGCACCTCAAACATGCAAACTTACAGAATGTGTTCAAAATCCAGGACCCATGGGTCCCATGGAATTGAAACTTGGCAAACGTTATAAAACATTTTATGATATAAAAATAATCATAAAGCATTTTATGACATAATGCAAAATGTCATAAAACATTTCTTGTGGTGCCTTCTGATGTTATGCTATACACTTCAACATGGACTATTTTCAGGGTGGATATATTCCTAAATGTCTCCATGAACTTTTGCAGTGAAGGCAGTAAATTAGAAGTTCTGCCATTATTGAAGACATTCAGGAATCTGGTAAGGAAATGTCTCTGAAAAAATGACACAATAAGTTGTCTAGAATTTTTAACTCTTGTCTTCCACAGCCACTGATTTTTCTGCCAGAGATTTTGGACAAAGGGCAAGTTCTTAATATTGTGAGATTGGATGGTTTAAAAGAATGCGTGCACACACACATTATCTGTATGCTCAAAAAAAGTTAGCAAAATATCTAAAAACTTGTCCAAGATAAAACTGAGCTACCAGATTTTTTTCTATTCACTTATTTCATAGTTCAATTAAAAATCTTGCTTTTAGTTTTTTAACTACCATAATACATAGTGTTACTTCAGTTGTGAAGTTTACAATTAGTATTAAGAGACTTAGATTTCAATATCACTGCTACTCTTATATGTTGATATATTCCATTTATTAGAAGTGAACAATTGTTTCAAAACAAGGAACATAATTCACATTTCCTGGCATCATGAAAATGTAACATAATTTCAAATTACAAAGGAAGGTCAAATTCAGCTATCTTCCTTTCCTTCCATAACTGCAATAGAAAAAGTATACAGGACAGTGCTAAGAATTCCCCATCAAAACTTGCTTTTATTCCTGTTTTACACTTCATTTCTTATTTTATTAACTAAATTGTGGACAGAGCTTACAGCACTATAAACACTAATTGGAGCTATGGTAAATCTCACTTCTTTTGCATGTAACTTTCATACCACCAGTGTTCTCAGGGATGGTCTGTAATGGGGAAAAATACTATTTGAGAAAGTTCACAAATTTCAGCTTTGCCATTATTATGATGACACACATTATAACACAAAAGAGAGAACCTGTTCTTTAGAATAGGAATCTAAGGGTGGTGCTAGATGTTACAGTGGAAACAATGGTTTCCCTAGTAACACTGAAGCAGGGAGGGTGAATAACTTCAGAAAAGAATCTGTGAGTAGCATTGGAGCAGTAACACTCAATATAGTCTTTATTTACTTAAAATTACAACTTTGTTTATCCTAGTCCTTTTTATTGGTATTTCTCCAGGCAACCTGGGAAACTGAAAATTTATCTAAAAGAAAATGGAATCTATCAGAAAGTTAGGTAATGAATATAAGGAGAAATGATGGCAGTGCTGGTTAAGCACCTTGACAAACTCAAAGCCTGTGGGCCAGATCTGGCCAAGGATGTGTTTAAGATCTGGCCCACAAGCAGACTAGTAGAAGGAGGCGATTGAGAGTTACCTCCTTGCTTCGTTGGGTGTCTTGTCAGTGGCAGCTGTGCTAGCACAGAACTGGCAGCCGGAGCCTCTCTAATGCATGGAGCTGTGCGGCAATGGTAACCACAGGGGCAGGTGGGCATGGCTAAAGCGCCCTCTGCCTGAGAGCAAGTGGCTGGCGAGGGAAGGAAAGGAAGGACGGAAGGTGCTCAGGCCGTATGTTTCTTCAGTTCTCACCCCTCCCTGCCTTGCCGCCTTCCCCTTTCCTCCTTCTGGGCTGCACTTTCCCACAAGTAGCCGCTCACCTCGCAGACTCTTCCCCAAAAGAAATGAGGAAACACAAGACAGGAGGCTCGCACACGCCGGGCCCAGGCCAAAACTAGTTGAGAAACCTGAGCCGTGTACTGCTGAAGTGCACGTGCTTCCCTCGAAGCTGCTGCTGCTGCCCCTTCGGGTGAGAGATCTGCAGTTAAGTCTCTTCACTGCTCAGACTCTTTGGTCTCAGGTTCTGGGACCTTAAGAGTGCCACAAAGAATGCAGCCCCCTTATACGCCAGAAGATCTGGGCTCACAGCATCCTACTGAGCTTCCAGAGTTGATACCTAGAGCGCTCACCACTGCTCGCCTCACGCAGCACCTGGGACTTCTGTGCAGTCTCATACTCCATATATACAACATTTGCTGTGAAGAAGACCTGTGTGCCTATTTTAAACCCCCAAAAATGGCCGAACGGAAAGTGAACTTGGAAAACAGATGCTTTAAAAAGAGGTGGGAGGCAGAGTGCCTGTTTGTTGACACTTAAGATAAGGCCGTGTACCTTGAGAAGCTAATGTGGCTGCACTTAAAGAATATAAGATGAGACGGCACTATGAGACGAAACATCAGGACAAGTACAAAAACGTGGACATACAGCAGAAGCTAAAGAAGGTGGAAGAGTTTAAAAAGAGTCTGATGTCACGGCAGCGTCTGTTCAGAAAAGCAAAATCACAAAGTGAAGCTCCTATGAAAGCTATTTTTATAGTGGCAGAAGAGATAACTAAATCAGCCTGGCCATTTACAGAGGGGGAGTTTTTGAAGCGCTGCATGATTAAAGTGTGCAAAATCTTGTGGCCAGACCAAAAGCAAGCATTTTTAATGTAAGCCTAAGCAGAAATACTGTTGCTGATCAGATATGTGAGTTTGCCACTGATTTAAAAGTACAGCTGATTGAAAAGGAAAAAGATTTCATTACATATTCCCTTGCTGTGGATGAGAGTACTGACATCACTGGCACAGCACAGCTGACAATCTTCATCCGTGGAGTAGATTCAGGTTTATGCATTACAGAGGAATTTTTGGATATGAAATCAATGCATGGAACTACCACAGGGAAAGACATATTTGAAGCAGTATCTAAATATGTAAATGACATGAAACTAGCACTGGGACAAACGTACAGGGCTGACAACAGATGGAGCACCTTCGATGTGTGGATAAAAAAGTGGATTAGTGGGAAGGATGAGAGAGAAGATGGAAGAGCAAGAATTGCACAGGTTTGCTGACAGCATATCACTGCATCACACACCAGGAAAAACCATCAATTTAAGTCTTTTCTGGAGGAAATACATTCTGAACTTGGTGATCTCCCCTATCACACAGAGGTGTGATGGCTAAGTTGAGAAAAAGTGCTCAATAGAGTTTTTGAATTGCATAAGGAAATCTGTCAGTTCATGGAAAGTAAAGGAAAAGGCTCCACAGTATTATGGGATGAAAAGTGGCTGTGTGAGTTAGCTTTTCTGTGAGACATAACTAAGCATCTCATTGTGCTAAACCTTTAGCTTCAGGGACAGGACCGTATGATCACAGACATGTATGATGCAGTGAAAGCCTTTCAGGTTAAGCTGCGATTGTGGGAGACTCAGATGCAGCAAGGAAACTTGAGTCACTTTCTCTGTTGTCAAACAATCATAAACCAAATCTCCACCGCTTGTGTTCTCAGATGCTCATTTTGCTGATAAACTGAGCATACTTCATATGGAGTTTACGCGTCACTTTGTTAACATTAAAGCAAAAAATTCAATTTGGGACTGCTCAGTAATCCATTTGCAGTTGACGTGGAAAAAGCACCTGTAAACATCCAGATGGAGCTGATAGAACTCTAATGTAACAGCATACTTAAAGCAAAGTATGATTCTGTTGAGCCCACACAGTTCACCAGATTTATCCCTAAAACAATGCCCCAACTCCGCCTATAAGCTGCTTGAATGCTCTGCATGTTTGGTAGTACATAGCTGCATGAGCAACTCTTCTGTGATGAAAGTGAACAAAAGCACACAGAGAAATCTTCTCATTGATGCGTATCTCCACTCTATCCTGAGAGTTTCCACAGCTTAGCACAGGAATGTCAAACTGCCAGCCTGCGGGCCGAATGCATCATGACGAAACTACACCCACTCCATTGCTGACAATGGGGAAAAAGTTCCGATAGGTCGCGCGACATCACATGATGTTGCGAGTTTGACATGTCTGGCTTAAAACATTACCTCAAACATGAATGAACCTGTAGGCAAGAAAAGATGCCAAGCATCTGGCTCAGACAAAATGGCATGAGAGAGAGAACTAAATAGCTTATGTGTTTTCTTTGTTTTAAATTTGTTTTTGCAGACTTGAAATATTTGTTCATATTTGAAATGTTAATCCTGTTTGGCCCACGTCTTAGACATAATATGATGCCCTTTGAGAACAACCATAATGCTGATGCGTCCCTCAATGGAATTGTGTTTGACAGCCCTGGACTATGCCAACTAAATGTCCCCCCCCCCATTTCATTCTGGTTCTTCTGGTAAACATACTTAAACATACTTTGATAGCTTGATCAACAATTCAAAAGGACATGTTCAACAAATAACAAAATCAACTATCTACAAAAGGCATTGGGCTGAAGACACAGCACTAGAATAAATTACATGATACTGGGTAATAAGTATAGAATCGTTACTTTTGTAAGCATTACTAGTATTTTATACAATCATCAAAACAAATCTTTACTATGGTCATAGACTGCCATATCTGCAATCATATAACACATGATATATCTCCCGTATATAGAGTATAAATCTTCAGTACTGTAATATTTCTTTAGCATGTTATGTAATAGAACTACATTGTATAATCCTCCTCACTTTACAGTCAGAAATTGTGCAGCTTAGATGACTTCCAGTGAGGTGAGAAGAACCAACACCCATACTTTTTGTGGGGGCTTTACGGCTGCTTTTGGCAGTTGGAAGAAAGAAGGGAAGTTATCTGAATTGAGCAATTATTCTTTTGGAACATTTAATGGTGTAATGGATTAGTTTTTGATATGTAAATAAGTAGTTATTCTTTCTGGTAATGTTTAATAGTTTTTATTATTATTTTTTGCAATGTTAAACTGTTAAAGAGAGAGATGAAGAGAATTTAGACTAAAAGAAAGGGGGATTATATTCTTATGTTATATATTCTTGTTAATTTTTATTGCATTTTTGTGGATTAATAAAGAGAAGTGAAGACTTAGAGATGAGTTTATAGAAAACAGAGTGAGATATGGAATGTATTTGGTTGTATTTTTAAAAAGTGACATGTTGCTAGGGAAATATTTACATTTGAAAATGTTAAAAATATAAGAATAAAGCTTTTTTACTGGAAGAGTTAAACTGTAATGAAGGAAGCAAGGTGTGATAGGAATAAGCCACAAGTTAAGATGTCAAACATATGATTAAATATTCACTGAAAGGCATGGGGTAAAGCTTCTTCAGTATCAAAATCTCACTGCAATCTGAAGAGAAATGCAATTTTAAAGTTAATTTTTCTCTCTATTCTTGGTAGGTTTTTTTAGCAGCAACCATGACAACTTCTAAAATCTACATATATCATACTTTTTTTTGGTTTTACAAAATCTAGTGTAGCATTTATCTTTTAAAAAATACTGATATTTGGAAAGCGCATAGGAAATGCTTTTCCAAAGCACATTCAATTTTTTTGAGTTATGCAAACATCCTTGTGGAACATTCTACCACTGGAGGTTAGAACTGCCTCTGCCCTTTTGGCTTTCCGGAAGGGTATTAAAATTGGCTTTCTTGATTGGCCTGGTGCCCCAAGAGAGGGAGCTCGCAGCTGGAGGTAGCTGCTGGGGTAAGAAGACATCATCCCTGTCCATCTCTAAGCTCTCTTAGTTTAGGTTTAATACAGTTTTAATTATATTTTTAATCTATGTAGTTTTAATATTTTTATTATTTGTATTTGTTTTGTAACTTAAAAGCCACCTAGAGTCACCTTGTAGGGGAGATATAGTATAAAATTTTAATAAATAAAATAAATAAAAATAAATAATATAAATTTGTAGAAGTGTTCCTAAGAGGATATTCACACAAATGAAGAAGCCTCTGAAAGCACTCAAAGCAGCCAAGCCTTCAGGAGGATGAGGCTGTCCGAACAATTCAATGATTGGCTTCACATGGTTTATCAGTCACAATAACACCATAAATAAAATGTTATTCCAAATTATTTGCTGAAACCTGTTAATCTTCATTTATGCCAAAGAGTTCCAAATGAACTGGAATTAATTAGATATGATCCACTTAAAAGACAAAATTTTCATTTAGGAAACAAAGTATTTTGGATATATTGAAACTAAATTTATGATTTAATGAGACTAACTTCCTTTAGCATATAAAAGACTAATTTGCCCTATAGCAGGCTGTGAGAAGATAACAAATGGAATGTAATTTTGTAATAACAGTCTTAAAGGTACAACATATCAATTTCCTAGCTCAACCATTACATTCCCACCTCCCAGTGAAATACATATGTGAAGTACATGAAAGCCTGCTGATGACTTAATGAACTGATGTATGAAAGAGGACTTACCCCACATTCAGCATTTTCACATCTCCTTTATTACACAATTAAACCAAGAAATCTTTAACCACATTTTTTTCTAAATTAGAGAAATATCTGTGCTGATTTCTGCACAAGATACAAAACTAAGGCATGGTTTATATAACATAAAACCAGTTCCTTTGAACTGGTCACCGTCCAGCAAGTGTTGTAGGATATTTTATTTGATACTGTATTCAACAAAATGGCTCTTACCATGGCCTTGGCCTGGACTGAAAGAAAGTTGGTGTAATTCTTTGGTTGGAGTAAGACATCCTTCTTTTGCTTGACGCTGGCTCATTTTTCCTGGAGTAGAAGTATGAGATTCATCACTGCTTGCTACTGCAGCTGTAAAATAAACATCATAAAAATGATGAGTGATATTTCACTGAATACAGTAGAAATTGTCTCCACCCTAAGGAATTTAAGTGCTAAAATGCAACACAGAAAAAGGAAGGAAATGAAACCTAAAGTAAAAAGGCAAATACTATGTGAATCCCTCAGCTACATATTGTAAAACTGACTTGTAATAAGGCATACTGAGAAAAAACTTACACTGTAAACTGTCAGTTTTAAAGATCATAGTTTAAGCGGGATTTGAGAATGTATAAGGGTGAATAAAGAAACAGTAGACTATTAAAATGGTGCTGGAGCTCCATCAGAAAATATGTAAATAGAAAGAAGGGAAAACATTGTTTTAGAGTGTTTTGAAAATAGGACATTTATTTATGTTCGACAATGGTGAAAAAAGCTACATAGAAATATTACCCACTGATATCTGCTCAGAAAATTTAGAAAGTTGAATGGTGGCACATCCATGCTTTTGAATACTTAAAGTGGAAAAGTGAGATAATTTTAAATTATTTGATTGAAAAATGTTCAACATAAGGGTTACATGCTTTGTTTCTAAATTCAGCTTCTCTTCCTTCTTTTTAAATCCATGTTGCAAAGGCCTGATTAACTGGACATGATATCTTTGGTCCAATATATCTGGAGGGCATGAAAGAAGCATGGGGTAACATGAATGAAGTAATTGCAAGGTGATTTCTTATCATATTATAGTAGTAACTTTTCGATGATCTGCAGGTCCAATTTAAACTATTATAAAAACATAGCATTTTAATATTGCTTCATATCATTGTTTTCTGTTATCTTTAAAACTGAAGTTTCCTAAAATTAAATTTATGAAAATTATCAAGCTGTATGTACATAATGTATAATCAGCATGCATACTCCATAATCAACTCCTCTCCCTTTTAATTACCAATTCCATACATAAAATTCCTTAAGCAATGTTTGAGATTCTAAACTAAAAAGCTATAGATTCTATAGATTTATCAATCCAAAATCTAATTCCCAAACACATATTTTTGAATTTTTTGAGATGTTAATCCTATTTTTCTCTCAATACAACTGCTTGATAATTTTTCCTTCTTCTGATATTTTACAGTCACAGTGCCCTCTAGAGACATTACAAAAAAATGTAAGTTTCCTAAATTCTCAATTACTAGACTGGGCTCCACAGATGGAAAATCTCACAGCTCTTGAAGCTATCATGCCGAATATAATACAGAAGCCCTATTTAAAACAATAACTAGCAAATTAAATACTAGAGGGGAAAATGTATTTTCAGAAAAAGCAACGTGTTACCAGTTTACTTTGCATTGCTTTTCCTGTTTCTTTTCAGTCTCATCCTCTCACTGCAAAGTAGTGAAAGCAGAGTATGTATAATAATTTTGGGAATCTATGAAACAAATTATTCCAGGGAGATAATGATTAAAGAAAAGGACTAACCAGACCACATTATTCTTCATTCTTACATTGCTCTTTGTATTTCAGATACCAGAAAAATTACAAGTCTTGAAATGTCAGCATTTGCACAAAGCTAAAGTGTGTGTGATTTATAATATTTCTTTTTACAAATGGACGAAATAGTAGATACAGCTAAGAGTATTGCCCAGTATGATGGCAGGTAAGGCTCTGAAGTGAGTCAGTCAAGCAAGTCAGCTCTTTTACAAATAGAAATTCCAAATTCAAAAACTCAAAAAGACGACAATGATATACCTATAGTCCTGTGAGGGAAATATATGGGCAAGGCTGAAGAATTTAGTCATGCTTGGGTGCCAGATGCCTCTCTAGAAAGAAGACATTCTTATAGCTACTGGGAAAGCACTTTCATGAATATACTTCTAGGTGATGCCATCACCAGACCAAAGAATAAGGGAGTTCCATGTTGTCTTCTACTTAAAACAGTTCAGTTAGTGACCATTCAAAGTTGCAATGGCACTGAAAAAAGTGACTGATGACCATTTTTCACATTTACAGCTTTTGCAGTATCGCCATGGCCATGTGATCAAAAACCAGAAAAACACATTTCAAAAAAGTTATAAACTGATTTGCATTTTAATGAGTGAAATAAGTATTTGACCTCTCCGCAAAACATGACTTAGTATGTGATGGCAAAACCCTTGTTGGGGGTCACACATTACTTGTAGTTAGCCACCAGGTTTGCACACACATCTCAGGAGGGATTTTGTCCCACTCCTCTTTGCAGATCCTCTCCACATCATCAAGGTTTCAAGGCTGACATTTGCCAGCTCGAACCTTCAGCTCCCTCCACAGATTTTCTATGGGATTAAGGTATGGAGACTGGCTAGTCCACTCTAGGACTTTAATGTGCTTCTTCCTGAGCCTCTCTTTTGTTGCCTTGGTCATGTGTTTTGGGTCATTGCCATGCTGCAATACCCATCCATGACACATTTTCAATGCTCTGGTTGAAGGAAGGAGGTTCTCACCCAAGATTTGAAGGTATATGGCTCCGTCCGTCATCCCTTTGATGCGATGAAGTTGTCCTGACCTCCTTAACAGAAAAACACCCCCAAAGCATAATGTTTCCACCTCCATGTTTGACGGTGGGGATGGTGTTCTTGGGGTCATAGGCAGCATTCCTCCTCCTCCTCCTCCTCCAAACACAGCAAGTTGAGTTGATGTCAAAGAGCTCGATTTTGGTCTCATCTGACCACAACACTTTCACCGAGTTCTCCTCTGAATCATTCAGATGTTCACTGACAAACTTCAGACGAGCCTGTACATGTGTTTTCTTGAGCAGGGGGACCTTGTGGATGCTGCAGGATTTCAGTCCTTCACGGCGTAATGTGTTACCAATTGTTTTCTTGGTGACTATGGTCCCAGCTGCCTTGAGATCATTGACAAGATCCTCCTGTGTAGTTCTGGGCTGATTCCTCACTGTTCTCATGATCACTGAGCCCCAGACCAAAGGAGATTGTCAGTTATTTTGTGTTTCTTCCATTTGCGAATAAACGCACCAACTGTTGTTACCTTCTCACCAAGCTGCTTGGCGATAGTCTTGTAGCTCATTCCAGTCTTGTGTAGGTCTACAATCTTGTCCCTGACATCCTTGGACAGCTCTTTGGTCATGGTGGAGAGTTTGGAATCTGATTGATTGCTTCTGTGGACAGGGGTCTTTTATGCAGGTAACAAGCTGAGATTAGGAGCATTTCCTTTAAGAGGGTGCTCTAATCTCAGCTTGTTACCTGTATAAAAGACACCTGGGAGGCAGAAATCTTGCTGATTGATAGTGGATCAAATACTTATTTCACTCATTAAAATGGAAATCAATTTATAACTTTTTTGAAATGCATTTTTCTGGATTTTTTTGTTGTTATTCTCTCTCTCACTGTTAAATAAACCTACCATTAAAGTTATAGACTGATCATTTCTTTGTCAATGGGCAAATGTACAAAATCAGCAGGAGATCAAATATTTTTTTCCCCTCACTGTAAGTCAGCCAAGCTGAGCAGGGCGCGCTTGTCCCATTCTGCCTCTGGTCTCATCACTGCTGATTGGAGTTCCAGAAGCAGACAAAGAAACTGCAGCAGAGAGGCAGGAGAGGAGATAGTTCACTTGATCATGGAGATCTTTGCAAGGTAAATGAGTCTCCACAGGCCCAGTGCCTGTTAGGTCCCTGTGTGGGGTGTGTGTATAAATAGGCATGGGGAATGTTGCAAGTGTCTCTGGGGTTGATGATAAGGGTGAACTAGTGCCATGGTGCAGCAACATTTGTAACTTTGGGATTGTGCCGCAAGTACATTTAGGGGTGAAGTCGTAACTTTGAATGGTCGCTAAGTGAATTGTTGTAACTCCAGGATTAATTGGAACCTAAACCTTAAATATGAATCAAGGAAAACTTGAAACTGTCAAGTGGAAATGAAGAACACTAATTGGCATAGATTTTTGCTGAATATTAACTAATTTTAATGAGTCTAATGACAGGATCACACCTGTTAGAATAATTTAGTCAGCAAAAATCTATGGTAAACTATAAGACAAGCAAACAAAATGGGAATAGAATGACTAACAAGTAATTGGAATGTTAAAGCTGAGAAATGGAAGAACCCTAAGTTACGGGAAGTGAATTAGGTAACTGCAATAATTTGGAGACACATATAAAAATGTTTATGCATTATCTATTCATTTTCAAGCAATTTAAATGGAATCTCCATATCTGGACATCACTGGTTGAGCAATGTGTCTGAACCAAACTATAGAAAACAATTTAATTCAGTTCAATAGGATTTTCATTTTTAAAAGTAATGTTTTATGAAGCATTTTAACAATAACTAGACAACCCATACCTTGTTGGGTCATTGTTTCAGAGATATTTCCTTACTTAAACTGAGAAAGAGAATGAGCAACGGTGAGTTAAAAAAAGCAGTGGGAGCAGGAGCCAGTTTCTTTTCTTGTATCATTATTATTATTATTATTATTATTATTATTATTATTATTATTATTATTATTATTATTATTATTATATTATTATTATTAATTTATTTCATCCTGCCTTTTATACAATTCAAGGCAGTACACTTAATATTCCCGTCTCCTATTTTATGCATTTTATTCCGTTGTTTCTAAATTTACTAAATACTCAGAATTTGCTAATAAAACAAAATGAAGGTATAGCCCTATGAAAACATAGATCTCTCAATGTTCCTGCAGAAACTATTTACTTACTTGAAGTTCCCTGCCATTCTTTGATCTCACCATGGTGCTGGAGGTACAGGGCAATTGAGTACGGAGAATGGCAAACAAAAGGAGATGTAAGAAAAGGAAAAGAACAAGGAAAATAGGTTAGTTAGAAACTAAACATATACATATCAAATTTGAGTGTTTTTTTTTAAAAAAAATACTTAATAGCTTCAAAATAGAGAACTATTTTTTTTAAAAAAAAAGCATAGGCAAGTATATTTAGCAAAGCAAAGGTAATTTTAGCTTTTTATTGTAAGGCTAATACTATCTGGAAAGTCATATTTTTCCTAAAGTCCTTTTAATTTATTCATCAATATTCCTGCTCCAAGTGTTACATGGCAGAGGAAATTAGAAATGAAGCCTGGCTATACTTATTTTTAGAAACTTGAAAGAAAATACTTCATCAAGAGATGAAGTTAAAAAGTACATCCAATATATATTAAAGATGAATGGATGAAGGAATGAATGAAAGCAAGCACTCTGCCTTCAGTTTAACAACAACCAACTCACTGTTACTACTTGTATGTATTTTTCTGTTGCACCAAATTCAGCAAGTGAAGATGGAAATATTATAGATTGAATAATTAAACTGGAAGCAAGACAGAGACCACTAAGTGGAAGCAAAACACAAGCCATTAACAGAAATCTTCCAAATATGCAAACCCTACAATCCTATGTATGGAGAAATAGACACTTTTCAGTTAACACCAAACACAATATAAGGTAAAGGTAAAGGTTCCCCCGCACATGCGTGCTAGTCGTTTCCGACTCTAGGGGCCGGTGCTCATCTCCGTTTCAAAGCCGAAGAGCCAGCGCTTGTCCGAGGACATCTCCGTGGTCATGTGGCCGGCATGACTAGACGCCAAAGGCGCACGGAACGCTGTTACCTTCCCACCGTGGTGGTCCCTATTTTTCTACTTGCATTTTTACGTGCTTTCGAACTGCTAGGTTGGCAGAAGCTGGGATGAGTAACAGGCGCTCACTCTGTTACGCGGCACTCGGGATTTGACCTGCCAAACTGCCGACCATCTGATCGACAAGCTTAGTGTCCTAACCCACTGAGCCACCATGTCCCTTTAAACACAATATACAAACCCCCAAAACTTGAAAAGGAATTTTCTTGTGAATTTCCAATATACACTTATGTTGAGTGGTTGGTCAAAGGGTAAAGAAAGAGAAACTGATAACTGAGGGGAAAGATAACCAATCTTGTTAAATTTCAACTAGCTCATTTTAAGTATTCCATGAAGAGGAAATAGGATTTGGCAACACGTTCCATAAATGCAAACAGGGCTAGCTAGAGATTAGATAAAATGAGGCAGCTACCTTAGGCAGTTAATGCTGAGAAGTATGAAGATGTGCCACATGGTTCATTTGCACTCCAAGTTATCCTGCCCTTCACGTTCCTTGGAGAATATTGTCAACAGTGAATTAAGATTCTATTGCTAATATATTCAATTTTAAACATGAAATTGGGAGATTGAAGTAGAGTACAGAGGGCATATAGAATTTAGAATAGAGATGGCTGGCTGGCTGGATAGATGGTTCGATAGATGAACTGCCAAGATGCAAAAACAGTTATGGAGTACAGTGAACTAGTAGGCTAAGGTGGTGAACTAAAGTTAGATTACAGGTAGTCCTTGCTTAATGATCAGTTGTTTTATGAATGGGTTTTATGAATGGGTTCACTTAACGACTGCCATATTCGTATAAGCTTATTAATAGTTGGTTTTGGAAGCTGCAAGTCAAGTGCAGAAAGAGTTTTTAAGCCCTATTCCTGACTCAAGACTACATTCATCAGAACTTCCTTTTCTTATGAGAAAAACAAAGATTGTTTCAGGTTTTTCTCAAATGGGGAGAAAATCAGCTAAGATGAAAATAGAAATGGCTGCCAAAAAAAAGCTAAGTATCTCTTTCTCCCTAATACTCCTCTGCTGAAACTGACAACTTGCCCTGACTACTAGGGTGGGGAGCCAGAAAGAAGGACAAGAAGCAGAAATAGGAAACAAAGCTAACTGTACTGAATTAATTTTTTAACAGCTTATGTTTCAGTGATGTTGAAAACATGAATAATGTAGAGTTATACATAACCTGAATTTTCTATACTGTATGAAGTTCTGAATATGTTAGCCTTGTGTTTTTTTACTCTGTTCAATGGTTTTCATTACTTGCAGATCATTTCCATTTTCAGCTATTAGAGTATAGCACAGTTTGCTGAAGTTCCTTTCTCCAGTTTTAAAACAATGCTCACTTTCTTCCGGCTTCCCTAAATATATAGTCATGTGAAAAAGAAAAACACCCTCTTTGAATGCTATGGTTTGTTTATCAGGAGACAGTAAGAATCATCTGGTCCTTAGCAGTTCTTAAAAGCAGGTAAATACAACCTTAGATGAACAACACATGACATATTACACCAGACGTGTCAAACTTGCGATGTCACGTGATGTCGCGCAACATATCGGGAGAGTTTTGCCATTGCCGGCAATAGGGTGGGTGCGGCTTCCGGATGACACGTCCAGCCTGTGGGCCGGCAGTTTGACACCCTTGTATTATGCCAATCACCATGTCATCATTTATTTTACAAAAAGAAAGACAAAATGGAGCAGCATTTTTTCCATAGGACTGTATATTCAGCATAAATAAATAAGTAAATAAATAAATAATCTACAAGTGCCTTCAAATATTTATTTTAGCCTAATAGATCTCTTAGTTACAGCTAATTTTATTAACTCCACTGATTGAGATTCCATATAAGTAATGCTCTATTTCTCTATATTTTAGATATCACTGTCATCGTTTAAGGAAAAGTAAATAAATTTTCATTAAACTTTTCCCCAACAATTTCCATTCCTATCCATCTTATAAATCTCCCATAAAAATTATGAAACTGAAATTGCCATTGTGGATTCCCTGCATATTTAGTAGTAGATGGTATCAAGAATATTTATAAATATTGAAGATATTTGACTTATTCAAGGGTCCAATTAAAATATACTCAAATTTAAGATTTAAGATTTTTTAAAGAAATTCTGCCAGTTTTCATTCTATGTACATACTTTTAAATTTCTTAAGTTAAATCTCAAGTGACACTATTTTTAGAGACTTTTATCCTCACTGACAAAGCTATGATTTATCAGCTGCCATGCCATTAAAAAAAAAAAACCACCTGGAACTTCCTACTATTCATAATCAGATTTAATCTAGTCTAAACTACTAAAAACACATTCTATGTAACACAGTACCCGAAGACAGATCAGGAGTTGCTAAGCTTAAGAGAGATAAGTAGTTAAGAGCATATAATAGTGATCCAATTCCAGGTACAATAGATACTAGTATACCTTATGAACCAAGTTTAAAAAGCCTGATGTCTTATCTTAAAAATACAAACTACCTTTCTGTAGACTATTTGAAGAATCCCTCTTCCCTGAATGAATGACCAGATCTCAGGATCAGCCATAGAAGTTGTGTCTATCCATCCTTAAAATTTGTTTGGACCTTTGTGAAATTGTCTCATTGATATGAAATACCTTATCATGGTAAATATGTCTGATTTAAAGGAAATATTTCAACTTTAGTTTCAAATAAATAGTTGCTATGCTCATCAACAATTTTCCATCTATTATAGTGAGATGTTAAGTGGAGTGCAAAATGGGGCACTATGGACTCTTGCATTCTTCAGCATAGCTTACTAATGTTTGAAAAGGTGAAGAAAATGCTTAACAAATCTGCAGGACACAAAAACTAATAGCTTAGAGCAGGGGTCCCCAATTCCTGGGCTGCAGCCCACTACCGGGCCAGGGCATATTTGGAACCGGGCAATGTGACCGGCGGGCAGCCATGCATGCGTGCGCCAGTTGACCTGACTATGAGTGTATGTGTGCCCGACTGCCATTTGTGCAGGCTGCTTCTCCTCATCCAGGCACCAAACTGCAAAGATTGAGGACCACTGGCCTATTCAGAACCGGGCAACATGAGCGGTGGGATGGCGTGCGTGCACACACGCACGAAGCTAAACTTGTGCAGGTCAAGCTGCGCACATTCACACATGCACGCCAGCCTGCTGATCTCACAGCCTGTTTCCCCCCCTCAAGCCAGGCTGCCAAGCCACAAAGTTTAGGGACCGCTGGCATAGAGAACACAGGAATAAAATTCAAGATGATCTTAATTAGTTAGAAAAATGATCTTAATAAAACAGTAAATGAAATTTAACAAAGATGAATGTAAAATTCTTTCTAGAAGAATTTTATAAATGCAATCCACCAATAAAACGTTCTATGACCCTGATGGTCACTACCTGCCAATATGTGGGCTGCCACATTTTGCACAAAATGTAGTCTTCCAGGGGTCTTTACAGGCAGCTCTATGTAGTAGACATTGCGATAGTGATGCAAGCACATCACCTGCAAAGTGATAAAAGCACAACGTTTGCAAGGTTATTCTGCTGTACGTAGGGCTGCTATTGGCACACTAGCCGAAGCCGGGCAAAAGATCTTCTGTTCATGGCCCATACGTAGCCATATAACAGTAATTGTGAATACAGGAGAACCTCTTATTTGCAGACACAGCAATGGATCCAGCTGAGAATCACAATGAACAAATGGAAATTCCATTTAGAATGGGTTCAACTTCAGTTGGTTTACTCAGTGAACACATTCATAGCCTCCAGATTGATTTGCCAAATACTATTATAATAATTCTATTTGGAATTCATGGGGAATTCTTTTACAACCAATAGTTCCAGCTTTGCCAGGAGCTCTCCAAAAGCAGTTTTTGAAATCAAGTTGAGTTCATTGCCCAAAATAAATCCAGTAACATTTGAGAAGATCCAGGTAACTACTTTCTCCCTGCAGCTGTATAAAATCAAAAGCCTTTATTATGACCTTTAGTTCAAAAAGCACTATAATAAAAATACAGACCTATAATAAGTTAAAAAGTAAATGTGATAAAAATTAATTATTTATAGATATAAGCATATTATAAATACAGGTAATCCTTGAGTTACAAATGTAATGGAGCCTGTCAATTATATTCGTAACCCAAGAATTTGTTGGAGTGAATCACGTAAAATGAATGTGAAAACTCCATTTTCGCCCACATGTTCGCTAATCGAATGTGCAGATTGTTAAGTGCACATGATGTATCTGAGGGTGAGGAAGGCCATGGGGGGCCTAGTGATGGAACAGGCCACCTGCTTGAGACACCCAAGGCCTCCCTCAACTCACTGATACCTCATGCTCCCCAAACTTACTTCCCCCCCATCCTGCCATGCTGGGAGGAGACTCACCATGCGAAGATCTAGCAAGCTGTCTCTTCAGCCTCTTTGCCGCGGTTTCTGTGTCTGCTCCTGGTGCTCCAAAAGCAGAGCGGGGAGAGCGGGACAAACATGCCCAGCTCAGTTTCTCTGACTCACCGAGCCTGCATGCCACTTCTGGAGCAGTGGGCAGCCTTGGTGAGTCTCCCCCAAAGCCTTCCAGTCTTGGTGTGAAAAGTGCATGCCAACAGGCGGCTTTAGGGCAGCAAAATTGCATTGCCTCAGTGTCCCACTGGCAACTGGAAGCTTCTGGATGCTGTGATCTCGCAGGACTTCAGGCACACATAGGCATGAGATCACGGCACCCTGGAAGCCTTTGGGGGAGACTCCCCAAGGCTGCCTGCCACTCCAGAAGTGGCATGCAACCTCAGTGAGTCAAAGCAATCAAGCAGGGCATGCTCATTCCGCTCTCCCCACTCCACTTTTGGAGCACTGGGAACACCACTTTGCCACCATCAGGCTAAAGTTCCTAAGGATTAGAACTCATACTCATGCGGTTTTCCACATCAGTTCCTTTAATTACCATATCAAACTAGCTTTCTTAATATTTTATCCATTTTAAAATTTTAACTAAAATTACTGAGGGATATACAGTAGGCTTAAAGTGGGGCATGAGACTGCTTATCTAAAAGTTGACCTTGGTCAAAATTAATTATGGAAAGGAATATATTTTTATATACAGGCATATATTTTAGGAAATTCCTTCCCTATGGATGTATTATTTGCCAACTACTTTGTATAAAATTACTCACCGAAGCTCTATCAGAGTCCCCCTCAAATGAAGCAATTTCCATCCTGTGGGCACAGCTTTTCTTTCCATTAAAGTACTTCCATTCTTCAGTCTATCAAAACAAGAAGGGTGGTGGTGGTAAATAACTATGAAGTATTTGATAGAGAAAACGGAGCTTTTTTAAAGGATAATGGTATAAGAGGTCCCACCCAAAAAAGATACAGGACTATAATAAGATTTCCTTCAAAAAGGCAATGATCTGACGATGCGAATAACATTTATTTTCTAATTGGTAAGACAATTAACATGCCTTTGTTTTGGAACATATATAATTTTTCAATGCTAGAGCTTACTGACTCTATTGAAGGATCCAATTAGGTTAGTTAAATGGATTACCTACATATCACCAAAGTTTGTTGTCAAAACTGCAAGCAATCCATTCTGGAGGCAGCTGATTGCCTTTCCATCACCACCACTTGAATTTTCTTTTTTCTCTTCCCACACGCACATACACAACATCAAATTTCCTGCCTGCCTTGGAACTGTAAGGAACATGTACCAGGGCATTAAATAGAAAATACTATTTTAAAGGGCGTGAGAAAGTTAAAAGGGACTATTGCTTTTAGATGGTGAAAAACTCTAATCCTAACCTCAGAGAGAGCTTAAAATCCAGTGGGAGTTGTTAATTTACTTGGCAGCACAAAGTCAGGATGAATCCCTCTTCCCACCTAAATCTTTTTCCTGATTTTGGTCTTATTAGCACCTTTCCTAAAAGAGGTAGAGACAGGATGTCTTTTAAAAAGGTTAAAAGCCCAAGAGCTACAGAGTCCTGGAAGCAATGTATCTCTTTTTATGTTGCAGGCCCATTTCTGATATTTATGCTATGTCCCCGATTGGTCAGCTTACTTACTAAGGCAGCATCCTGTGCAAACTTACTCAGGATTAAATAAATCTATTGAGCTATGAAGAAATTAATGCTGCAACATAGGGTTCAACAGCCCAGCTGCAGTGTATATGACTATATGTGCTTCAAATCCTATAGGAGTGAGATTTCCTCCAGAATAAATATATATGAGAACTGCATTTGCAAAGAAGGAAGAGGATGGGTGCTAAAGTGGCTTTAGCAAGGCTGTTATAGTGAGGAAAAAATTGAATTTAATTTCGCTATATTAGTCCATTATTTCTGATTACGCAGCATCTCATGTTTATGCATGCCATGCTATTAGCATTTCTAAGTAAAATATGCTTTCTAAATTACATCACCAATGCTGATTCTGCTGCATAATTTTTCAACTTCATAATATTAAGCTGTCACCCTCATCCTCAGCATATGTATATTTTAGCTTGTTTTCTTATTAGGCCTAACAGATATTTATGTTGTGATAACATTTTTTAAGATATGGATCATTTACAAGCTGGTAATTGCAGACAGTACAGCAAAAGACGAAAAAAGTGAAACATTCTAATGCCATAATTGGGGCATCCATTTCTGTAAAAATTAAGTAATTTTAATATATAAATTTGTATAAATTAAGTAAGCAGAAGTTTCATTCTATTACTAGTATTCTATTGCAAGTGTTTTGTCTCTTAATTAGGGGTTCTGGATTTTTTTTGCTGATGGCCTGAAAAAATTTAAAAACCCTTGTCCTAACAATGCCCTTATCTTCAGCAATTTAAGATGTGTGGACTTCATGCTGGCTGGAAAATTCTGGGAGTTCGAGGTTCATACATCTTAAAGTTGTTGAGATTGAAAAACATTGTTCTGGAATATTAACAGTAAATATAACAATTGAACAAAAGGAAAGCAAGGACATACCCTTGTTTACTTCTTTTTAAAATGAGTACAGAAACCGGAAAATCTCCTGGTATAATCCATCTACCTTGCATATACTTCTTTTCATTCAATATTGCAATTAAACTTAGTAAAACATGATTTATAATTCCCAATTTTCCCCATAGTCTGTCTCTAGATATTAATTATAAAAAGGAAAATAAATAAAGCGAGTTTATGTTTTTCCATAACAAGAATAATTATCTACTTCTCCCATGCTCTTCCCAACTTTTGTTAATATTAATACTAGAAATGATTTCTAAAGCTGTGGACGGCCCATGACCTTCGATCCTTCCGCCGTGACCTGAAGACATGGTTGTTCCAACAAGCGGGCCTGGACTGACCATGGTATTTAATTTGGTTTTTATTGTGTTAAATTGCCCGTTTTTCTTATATTCATTGTTATTTTTTTTAATTTTTGCATTTTATGTCTCTTAATTTTTATTGTTGTGAGCCGCCCTGAGTCCTTAGGGAGAAGGGCGGAATATAAATTTAATAAATCCTAATCCTAGTTTAAAGGAATAAAGTAAACGTCTCCATAGCAAATAATGCAACAAAAAAATCCTTGAGCAAAAAAGTCATTCAGTAACACTTCCTCTGTTAACTTGCTATTTCAATTTTGAGCATCCTGTTTACTGACTTCAAAAGTTGATTGTGCTCTCTGCAGTCATAGGAAACTGAAAAGCATAGCATTCTCTGTATCAAACAATGGTGAATACCAAACAGCATTTAATATACTTCACTATAAACATATTTTGCATGAGTCCTATGTTGATAATATTTAGTACTACCGCACATTTTCACCCCGAACTTTTTAAAGCAATATCCAAAGGAAATTATGTTACATAAAATCTTTCATCATGGCAATCATGGTGAAAAGACAGATCTCAGCAGGAAATCATTGCATGGTACATTGCATGCTCATCTGAGTAGATTAAATTGAGTATATTAAAAACAGACTATGGTAATACATTTCTAAGGAGCAGATCAATAAGTATGCAACTGTGCATCTTTTTTCATAGATAATTCCCTTTCCAACTAAAGGTAACTACTGTAGTTGCAATTGAGATGTCAGCCTCTTAATCCAATACAGCAAGGAAATGAAGAAAAAATATTTTCTCTTCGGCCTTTTGAATATCTGGCCATATAAATTTGCCCATATAAAATAGCTAGGTGCTGTCTTCTGTTCATTTCTGTAAGTTCTCCATTATATCAACTAATTCAGAGTTAACTTAGTGCTTATATTTCCTAACTGCTAACCAAACTGAATTATACTGTAAAGGGGAAGGTAATTCAAAATGCACACTGTATCCCATTTTGGGGGGAAAAACACAAATTAACAAATGATCAGTCATTAAACTTGTTGAACCACCACAGCCTTAATCAGTGGTTTTATTTAGATAAAAAATTGCTAACACTGTATTCATTAAGTGGGGGGGGGGGAAATCACGTATACATTTTCCTGAAAATTTTTACAAATACTCCCGTTTATGAAAGTAGGCATTCTAAATGTTCCATACAATATTGTGTATAGGTGGCTCTACTCCATGTGAATTGAATAGTAACTATCTTCAGTATGGAGCCTACTCTGCTTATTTAATCACTCATTTCTTTATAAAGAAGACCACTCATCATTTTCCATAGAAACCACAGATATTTTTAAAAAGCAGCCCTAGTTATCATTCCTATTTAAGAAAAAGTTATGATTGTATATAACAGTACAGGAAATGTAAATCAATTTTCACATTGCAAAAATGAAATTACTATGAACAAGCTTAAAGTGAATGTTGGAATCATTAACACTTTTTGTCCTAAATAACTTGTTAAATTGTTAAAAATGGTAGTGTGGGAATTCATTTATAACACACAATAAAACTGTTTTAGAATATTATTTCTGGATAAAATAGTTATAGATTTGTTAGTTCTCTTTTGGTATTAGCAAGAAACTTGGTGTTTTTTTCTTTTTTTAAAATCTACATCAAGTCCTCCAGATTTCATTTATTTTCTAAAGAAATAAGACTATGGGAAATGTGAATTTTGGGAAAGAAACTTTTTTCTTAAGGGAAAATTCAATAAATTATACCTTAGGTACAACTTTGCAAAATTTGTGAAAATCTGTTTAAAGCAGGAAGAAAAAAGAATCAGAAATCAGAAAAATTATAGAATGCTATCTTGTGATACTAAGCATTGTAATTAAAAATACATATACGGTAGTCTTAAAAGCCCATATACATTTGATAAAATAAATAATAAATTTGATAAAAATGCAAATAATAAATTTGATAAATTACAAAAGCTATTAAAACCAATCTCTGCATATGCAGAATTCCCAATTCAAACAGTAATTCTAGAAGCTTGACTACCCAATCAATATTCAGCAAAGAGTTGAATATTCTATTAGAGCTCTCTACATCACAGGTTAAGAGAAATATATCTCAAATAAATTCTATTAGTGATCACTACATCTTATAAATTCTATTAATGATCACTACATCACAAGTTAAGAGAAGTATCTTGAGATGGGCATAGATATTTTACAAGGGAAAAATTGTCTTTTTATAATAAGAAGTTGAGAGGTCAGAAAATATCTATAATTACCACAAACTAGTTGCTGGCCAAATCATTTATTAACAATACCTAATCAGAAAATAACAATTCCAAGTCTATTTTTTATGAATGCCAGCAGCACAGGAGATTGCATCAACTCCCCTAGTAAACAGCTATAGTTTATGCAATCTCATTACAACAGGTTGCTATATTGCTGATGTTAAACACAAACAGTTCTCTAAAATCTGATGTGTCACATACTGTATGCGTGGAACAAATAAGTTTAATTTTAAGATTAGTACTATACATTACATATTTCCTGAATACACAGATTCCTCTTTCTTAAAAACCTTGAGAATCTGAGAATTGACTTTCTATTAATCATAGAAAGATTAAGATGAATCTTTGACATTACATTGTTCTCTTTTCTCTTCATTATGGATAATCACAAAATAATTCTGCAGGATTCCTTCTTATGGACGCTGAAATAGTGAGCTCAATATAGATTTTAATTGGGAACAGGTAGCCCATCAGATAAAGTCTTATTGTAGAACAAAATATGTAGAATTATGAGGTTATTAATATTATGTATGCTATGCACTGAATCAGAGATCCAGAGTATTTTAAATATGTTGCTACAATGTTATTACTTATATTACCACCTAGTTGATGGGTTGTTGGCAACAATATATTGGCTTGCATGACAATCTTTAAATTAGAAAACAGAATGAGCATGTTTTGAGTAAGACAGGGCTATGGCGACATTTAACATTAACCAGAATTTAAGAAAAGTGACCGTCATTGTGTCCTTACTGTTAGCACAAAACATAGTAGGTGGTTTTGATATACCTAAGTCTGGTAAGTTCTTTTATTAAAAACATTATATGAAAGGCTTGGTTCAACAAAGCCATGATATATGGTAAAGGTAAAATGGTATTAATATTAATAGGTCTGTTGACAAATGAAGATTAAGAGGAAGAGGAACAAATGCTACTGAAAATGAATGAGGAAATAAAAACAAAAATAAAAAATAGGTATTACACATGGTGGAAAATATTTGTAGCTTGGGTGGTAGATGGTGGTGGTGGTGGTTTGTTCTCCAAGCTTGTTCAGTTCCCGAATGTTTAGTCACCAGGCAAGGTAACATCAGCAGCAGCACAAATGTCTTGTTTCAGTTCTCTTCTGCTTTTACAGATCTTATATGTTTGTGAAAGTCAAACGGGAAGAATATAACCAAGCTGAATAAATAGGAGGTGAACCATGCCCCCCTCTTTTAAACATTGTCATATTCTGATACATTCTCTTTCACAGCCCTTGCCTTGTGGAGTAACATGCCCACCATAGATATGGATGGCTCCCACCCTCCAAATGTTCTACAAGTCTCTTGAGACCAGGCATTGTTTTCTAGGAATGAGTTAGGATGCTTATGGATATCCCGCTGAATCTTCTGTGAATGTTATTGATGTGGTTTTGTCATGTTTTTTTAAACTATGTATTTTGAATATTGTCAGCTACCCAGTTTTTGGAATTGGGTGGCTTCAATATCCAATAAATTAAATTATATCAAATTATATAACATAAATCATGTAGAATATATAGCTGAAAATGAAGGTATCTTTTAATTATGAGCAAAAGGAATATAATATATGAAGTTGTATCATCTAAACTGTAGTGGGTGTGTACGAAAGAATTTTTAAGCTGATGATAATTACGTTATACTCTCATGAATAATGATTAAAAAACCAAGGATGGAAAGATAATTGCCCAATATTCTGAATGAATGCAATCAGGGATGGGGATACTAACTTTTAGCTTGCACATGGATTGCAACAATGAATGGGACAGAGATTATATAGAAAAAAAATGATTGGGTAATTCACAAAACTAAGAATAAATAGGAATATTAATAGGTTCAGATCTGTTTAGTAAAAGGTTTCTTTGAATGTTTAATTATAAATCTACACATAATAAATTGCAAAAGAAATGAATGTAACAACATGACTGATTTGACTTTTTTATGAAAGCTAGAGAATTAACAAAGGATATGAGGAAAGTATGAACCTCTGAATATGGGCAGACCATTATTTGGTAGTGCCTAGAGAGGATATAGGAAGAAATACACATTAAAAAATATTTATGAAGGAATGAATGTCAGAAAAGAAAGTATGAGTCCAGTATGAAAAACATTAATTTCCCTAGAATGAATAGGAAGGTGGATTTAAAGAAAGACTTCTTGGAATAAAGTGAAAATATTGCAAAGTGCCACAAAAGTGTGAAGTCTTTTAAAAAAATATGTTTGATGGCTCTATGAAGTGAAAAGCTGTGGTGAAGAAAAATTGAGTATTATTTCTGCAAAAGATCAGTATTAAAGATTTTTATATAGAGAAAAACCAGAATCAAAGACACTGAAATGATAAAAAGAGTTTGAAAGGAGGTTAAAAGGGCTATACAAGCAGCAAAGAAAATAAGAAATAAGAATGAAAGTAATGACATAATTTTGGATGAAACTGAAATGAGAGAATGGAAGACAGACTACTTTAGAGATATGTATGGGAATGATGGTGACATGTTGAAGAGTAACCACATTCCTAGCTCAGTATTTTTCATATATCTTTTATATGTGTGGCCTTAATGTTTTTCAACATTCTCATAGCACTGGTTTCATTTTCAAAAACTACATCTTTGCCAGATAATAGAAAAATTTCATCATTGTTTCCTTATACAGGTAATCCTCAACTTACAATCACTCATTTTGTGATCATTCAGTTAGAATAGCATTGAAAAAAGTGACTTACAAATGGTTCTTGCACTTACAACCATATCAACATCCCCACAGTCATGCGATCAAAATTTGGGCATTTGGCAACCAGCATGTATTTTACATCTGGCTTCTGACAAGCAAAGTCAATGGAGAAAACTGGATTTACTTAATGCTCTTCTAGTCCGAATGCTAGATCCATAATAAAGATATTTTCTGTCACATTTCCAAACAATACAGTAAAAGCATTTAGCCGAATAGCTAAATATGGGCCTGTTGGTGGCCTCCTTCAACCACTCTAGCCAGAGGAGAAACACATGGGACAGGAAAGATTCAGTATTCCATACTATTAGACAGGATGTGAGCAGACTGCTGCTTCAGAAAAGTGATAGGAGGCAACATCTTCGCCAAGTCTTCAAGAACTTGACAGTGAGGGGAAGTGTAATTCCTTGCATGAAGGAGGACAGAATGCCACTCTCACCCAAACAGCAGAAAGATGCACTCCTGGTACAGCGTCTGTAAGCCCTCCATTGCTGTTTGGAGCCTGCAAAATTATCACTTCAAAGCTCATGCAACATTTAGGAGCTATGCTCAGATAGAGTCTCTCAGCACAACACTGCCCTCTCTCTTTTCTGACACTAAATTATCACTATGAATCCTCAAGGGGCTGGCCCCAGTTTCTAGTCTAGAATAGTCAGTCGCCTCCCACAGATGACAAACCTCTCAGAGGCTTAGACTCAAATTTTAAACTTGATAGCCTCCCCTCCAAACTTGCATGCATCCCTGTTAATTATTACTGAAAAATACCAAAGCCATGGCTGTTTCCCCCTGTGCACTGTAACACATTTTATTAGTAACCTTTTAAGCCTGAATTTCATTTAAAACAATCAAAAAATGAGCTGCATTTCCCTCCTATTAGGTGACAAGTAAAAATAAAGACAAAATATTTTTTTCTTTCTTTGTAAATTCCCAATATCATTTTTAATTTTTGATGGAACTGGATATAATATTCAGGCTTTGTTGTTTTTCCTGAGGGGATAAATGCTGCCACATTTTACTTGATTACATTCAAGTTTGTTTTTAACAACACTCATGGTAAACATTGGTGTTCTGGCTAATGAAAAAAAACAGTGGTAGAACAAGTGGCCAAAGTGAAACAACAAAACTGTAGGTCTGTTTAACAATCAATCTGTGTTCTTTTAAAAAATGTATTTAACATATTTTTGTTTAATCGTATAGTGTGATGCTCTTTATATTTAATTCAGTAGACATATTTATCATGAAATATAAAAAAGCTTCATTACTGTTGCCTTCAAGCTAATGAACAATTTGAGTTTCAGATCCTTGATTTAGATTATACCTTCAAACACTATTAAAAACGTGCTTTAAATTATGGCAAACATGGAAACAAGCAGCACAGAAACAAAAGGATTTGCTTCTACATACATTTCTTATGCAATCAAGTTACATGTATTCATAATGACTTACAAATACTGCAATGTATCTTGGCAGAATAAGCTATTTGTTGTGATGCAGAACTGGGCGCTGATTAATACCGTAAAAAGGAATATAGTGCTGTAAGTCAAATTATATGACTGACAATTTTATCTGGTACTGGCAACAGGAACATGGTGTGCTGCTTTTGTGCAATTCAGTTAGTGCAATATATCTGCCTACTTAGTTCACTTACTCAGGGCTCTTGCAGCAAATTTTTATGTACAGCCATTTCTGAGTTATACACTTTCGTTAAATTTATTGGCGACTCGGTGCCCCAGTATTGTGGCTTTAGAAGGCAGAAAGCTGATCTCACACCTTTATCAAACCCTACGGTATCTATAGTTATCAAAACACCGGGGCGATAATGGGGACACCTTTGTTTTCACAACCAAAAATTATTAAAAAGAAACCAATCTATACGAAGAGGCAGGAGAGCTGTGCTATTAAAAACTCTGGTTCACATCCCAAAAGCCGTCACGAAACGCAACTGGATTCATCAGCACCATCTTAAAATATTTTTCGCTTTGATACCTAGGCAGAGCCGCCGGAACCGAGAGACGTGCCCAAGGTCATGCACGCAACAGGGCGCACACGCCAGGAAGACTAGCCAAAAGCTCCGCTGAGGGGACGAGTCTTGCCTCGCCGCCCACGAATCCCTCCCCACAGGAACCGGGCTACGACGCAGCTCGGTGGGACAACGCTTCGCCTTCCGAGCAGCGACACGAGATTGGTGCTACGCTTCCCTCCGTCCCGCCCCCTTACCTCTCTTTCTAGGGGTCCAGAGGCAAAGGGGGAGGAGCGATCCACCGGTTCCGGACCCTCCGGCTCCGGAAAGGGGCAGGGCCACGGCACCCAGAGGCTCGAGGAAAAGGGCAAGCTTTTGCAAGTCGAGAGGATCCCGTTCGCCCGCCCGTCGGGATGCTTGCTCTTTGTCCCTCGCTGGTGGAAAACCACGCACGCGTGTCCCCCGCCCCTTCCCGGTCCGCCTGGCGCGCACGCAGCTCTTCTCGCCGCCTCTCTCACTCGCTGCCGTTACTGCTCAGGACGTCGCCGCTTGATTCTCTCATCAACGGCGGCCACAACTCTTCCCTGACCTCCCGCTCGCGGAGACCGCGAGTCAGCGCTGGGAAAAGGGTGGGCCTTTCGTAGCCAACCACGCCCATCTGGAAAGTCATGTGATTGGGCATCCTCAGCACGGGGCTGAGGTAACCACTGGGAGGCGCCGCCCTCCGCTTTTACCGAGCGCCTGAGCTGAAGGCCTTCCTCGCGTCGCTCAGCTGCTGCGAGCTTAAGTTTGTCCGACGATTTTGCAATTTTTTTTCCTAAGTCATCGGTAATTTCGTTTTTGTCTGAGCACAGTGTTTCAGGAGAGGTTGATTTGCAACAATAGGGTAGTCCCACCGTAAAAAAACAAAAAACGAAATGGCAAATGTTCGACTAAATCAGGGGTCTTCAAACTTGGCCCTTTTATGACTTGTGGACTTCAACTCCCAGAATTCCTCAGCCAGCAAAGCTGGCTGAGGAATTCTGGGAGTTGAAGTCCACAAGTCATAAAAGGGCCAAGTTTGAAGACCCCTGGACTAAATGTTGCTGAAGTCTTTTATCATAACAACGGACAAATGACATATCTTGATTTTCTTAAAAAAATTGGAATATAAAAAAGTATTATTAAAAGTCCGATGGATTTTGTTTTTTTAGTTTTATCAGCATGGCAGAAGAAACGCATATCTCTTGACATAAGAGGATTTTTAGAGATGTAAAATTCTGCATTTTGTATGTTACCTTAATGCTTCTCTTTTTACATCTTTTAAGATAGCCTCAAGAGGTTATTGTACAGGGGGAAAAAAGGAAAGAACACTTGTAGGCTTTAAAAGAAAAATGTTATGCCTCTGAGAAACCAAGTATCTTCCAATTACTTCTCATGTTTCCATAAAAGAAAAAAAAATCCCTCTAGTTTGTAATATAGTAAAGTCTTTCCAATTAGCATTTTTGTTGCTATAGTATCTGTTACTGCCAATCATGCTGTTATTTTAAATTTTCAGCAATAATATATTCAGAAAGTATTCTAATAGTGGTATGTCAAGATACTTTTACAATAATATTTTTTGACCTTGCCAACAAACCACAGTTCATGTTTAAATCTGCTACTATACAGCTATCTAAGTAGGACTGTTACACACAAATGAATTCTATCTAAAAGGCAAATATTTAGCAAATTTAAGATTCCCTCTGAGAAATATGGAAAGATTTGAATCTAATTGTCTCATAATTGTAATAAATGGCGTATCTATTTCCCTTTATTTAAGAAGCTGTTAGCTATGAGTTCTTAGAGAATAATCAGTTCAACTTTCTTGACCCAGCACTTTCTGACACAATTCAATATTTTCCTTTTATAGAACTGGAAGATGAGATTCCTTAGCTACCAGAACTATTTTCTACCACTTGTACATGACTAGATCAGCCCTGCTATGGTTTAATTTTTGCTGTGCATGTACGATAAAATGATTTCAACTATTGGCTTGATTTACATAGCTCAAGAAACTAGTTTGTATAAATCATATTTTCTTGATAATTAGTTGGATTTGCTTAACCATAAATAATTTTGTTCACATAAAATGTTAAGTTATAGCAAATCATGTTCTTGAGGGCCTAGTTGATTACCTTATTAGCAACCTATTAGGGCTTTTATAAGTGAGACATGAATTAGTCTCAGCCAGAACTGTTCCATCTTAATAATTTCGTCTGTGTTTTTGCCTGACACAGCCAATGTTAGAATCAGCAGTTAACACCTGCTTTAATGCTTGCCAGTAGAAGCTAAACGAGTGTCAGTCTAGCTGAAGATTGTGGTAATCTTGCTAAGAAACTTTATAAGTGGACCCATTACTAGAAAAAAGGAAGGTAAGGTAATATTCAGCTGATTGTTTGGACAGAGGTCCAAAGGTAAAGCAGAGTTTAGCATGTCAGAAAACACAATGGGAGGTGGAAAGATTAACTAATTAAGTGCACCCCATTATGGACAGTACATTGTACTGTGTATGCTTAGGTAAAAATAGGAACTAATGATAAAGTGGTTTTCTTCTAAAAGATGCTGATTTTCATGACTTGTGGCTGCTTGATTTTGAACTTGGGTCCTGAGTGTACTCTTTGCTTCTTTACAGAAATAAAGTATTAAATTCTACTTTCCTTGCCATGACTTCTTGCACCAGATGAAACAAACCCAGTATGACACGGACCAACATTCTGGTTAGTATAGCATGTGAATTATTCAGTAATCTGACAAAATAATGTATGGTTTAATTTGTTGTACAAATTCTGTATATTATGCATATATATTTCTCTAGCATGAAAGTTCTGGCTTTATTTTGCATTTTTGCTGATGCAGTGCTAATCTTCTAATTGTAAATAGTATTTATGAACTAAATATTTAAACCACCTAATAATAAAATTGTGCCAATAACAATGCATTTCAAGCATAGATGTGAACTCATTGAGACAGGTACACACCTTGGCATCACAAAATAAAATACAAGTTGATGCAAGAACAAATGGAATCCATAGCCTCTATAGTGGAGCCAACTACAGTTTTGCTCTTGCACATCTCCAGGCATCTTACCCAAGCAAAGCTTTAATCTTATGTGCTTTGCAATTATCATTTTGAAATGGAGCACACAACAGGGAACCCCCCCCCCTCAAATAATGCAACATCTACATAACACCCGCATATGAATTATTATAAAAAGTATAATTGTTAGGGTGTAGTCATTCATAGAAGGATTAAAAGCTACATTAAAATGAATCTGAGCAAAAGGATGGAGAATATGAAAGCTATATTTTCATCAATTTTATGAACCAATGTTATTTCTGATTTTTCACTCAGTGGTTTAAGAGGTCTGCTGAAAAGATACAGAATAAACAGTTGGAAGGGATTTTGGACATCTTCTAGTCCAATCCCCAAACATGAGATGAGATCCTATACCATTCTGGACCTCTAGTGATGGAGCTTCCACAACTTTTGGAGGCAACATTCTGTAGGATAATTGTTCTCACTGTCAGGAAATTTCTCTTTATTTCTAGCTTTGATCTTTCCTTGATAATTTTCCATTACTTCTTGTCATGCCCTTAGGTACTTTGGAGCTAGATTGACCATCTCTTCTCTGTGATAACCCTCAAATATTAGAAGACCACTATCGTGTCACCCCTAGTGCTTCTCTTTGTTAGAACCCACTTCCTGCAATCGTTCATCATACGTTTTAACTTCCAATCCCTTAATCATCTTAGTTGCCCTTCTCCGCATCCTTTCTAGAGTCTCAACATCCTTTTTGTATTATGGTGACCAAAACTAGACTCAGTATTCCAAATGTAGTCTTTACCACAGCAGTATAAAGCAGTACATGTGACTTAGATGCTCTTTCTCTGTTGATGTAGCTAAGACTTCAATGGCTTTTTTGGCAGTTGAAGCACACTGCTGGCTCATGTTTAAATGATTGTCCACTAGGACTTCTAGATCCTTCTCACAATCACTGCTGTTGAACCACATACCACCTGTTCTATACCTGTGCATTTGATTTTTCTTCCGTAAGTATAAAATCTTACTTTTCTCCACACTGAATTTTGTTAGACAGGACCCAGTGTTCAAGACTGTAAAGGTCCTTCTGGATTTTGAGCCTACCTTCTAAAGTGGTGGCTAGCCCCCTGAGCTTGGTATCAACTGCAAATTTGATGAGTTTCCTTCTAAATCATTTATGAAGATGTTGAGTACTGGGCCTAAGACAGAACCTTGGGGTACCCCACTGCATGCTTCCTTCCATGTAGATATAGAGTAGTTGGTCAGTCAGTTATGAATCCCTTTGGTGGTGATGCTATATCTCTCTCACATTTTTCTATCTTACCAAGAAGTGAGTTGCAGTCTGATTTGTCAAATGCCTTACTGAAGTCCAAGTATCTGATGTCCACAGCATTTCATTGGTTACTAATTTAATCACTTTGTCAAATAATGCAATAAGGTTTGTCTGGTGTGATCTGTTTTTGACAAACCCATGTTGACTTCCAGTAATACCTTTGCTTGTTTTTAGGGTTCGCAGATCCGTTGCTTGATTTTTTCCCCCCAGGATCTTTGCGGGCATTGATGTCAGGCTGATTAGTTTCCTGGATGTATTTTTTTTCTTTTTGAAGATGCAAACAACATCAACTCTCTTCCAGTCCTCTGGTAGTTCTCTGATGCTCCAATACCTTTGAAAGATATGGTTCAGTAGTTCCAAGATCACATCCACCATCTCCTTCAGAATTCTGGGATGTAATCCATCTGGTCCTGGGGATTTGAACGTTAGAATGGATAGGTGCTTATCTTACCATTTTGTTGCCTAGTTTAACTTTTTTGACTATTTTGACTTTCTCATCAACATTCTCCTTGCTTTGTAATTGCACTAATTTTTATGTGAACTCTTTACTTTGGGAAAGGATTCGTTTCCACTCCTACAGAATTCATTTTAAAGTTTTCATAATAATAATTATTACCACTTTGGCGAAGGATATATTTATTATGCCTTGTGACATGTAACTTATAACAACAGGCCATCATCTACAGAAACTCAGTTCCCAGAAATCAAATATCTCTCTTGACATCTTCATAAACAATTATTCACTTGCAATATTTTTCTTTCCATTTCTGTTCCTTTTCACAGAGAGAATGGATGAGAACATCACCTGTGCCCATGGGAGCTGAACTTCCTTCCTGGAACTTAATATTCCATGGTGATAAGTTGTATGATTCTTTGCACATATATTAGCCAGAATGATTCAATGAACTTGATAAAACACAAATTGTTCTATCAAATTTCTACCCCAGTTTGTGATAGGCAATACATTTCATGAGCTGACGAATACAATCAGCACATATTTATTTTGGTTCCTCATAAGAGTCACCATTTATAACAAGTTTATATTTGTTTTTTGCTGTTCAATTTTCAAGCAGTGTCTCTTTTCCTATATTAAGCATATATGTAAGTATATCTGATTATTATATATAATATAATATATAATATTATAATATATAATATACTTTATATAATATATATTCTGTAGTGTTTATATAGAACTTCTGAAAGCTGAAAATAAAATAGTTATTTCTTGAGAATTCTAAAATGCTGGCAAAGAGAGTGAGAAAACCACCTCTGTTGAGAGATCAGTTGATCTAAATTAGTTTCGGTTTGGTTACCAAAACAGACACAGCAGTTTACAAAATATTTTGGTATTATAATATCAGACTGTAAATTATTCTGGGAGACTGGCAGGCTAAAGAACGGTAAAATGCATCATCCTTGCTTGTAGAACCTTGTTTATGCTACATGTTCATGAAATTATATTTAGTTTTTATAGCTGGTTATTAATTTGAGGACCTTGATGAGAAGAAATACATCTGCTTCACTTGTTGTTCAGGTGCTTATTCCAGTGCCTACAAATTTAAAGTCAATTTTATGAGAATGTTTATAATGTTTTATGAGAATGTTTGCTTTTGTCATATTATGCGTCATATAAGGCATTTTTACAAAGATGAATATAGTGATGGCTAGGTAACAGAATTAAAATCTCTAGTGTATTATTGTAAATTGGGACAATAATATGGCAATCAGGACCATATAGTGTTGCAATAAGTTCTTAAAGAATAGAAACAAGACTATTAAGGATTTATAATTTAAAGTTGAAGCACATTAATGTTTGTAGAGCTCCTAAAAAGTTAAATCACATCAGTCAGTTGTAATGCTGAAGAGACTCATGTTTGGGAATGATTTATCATAATAAAATAGGATGCCCAACAGCTAGAACAGAATATAGAACATATAGAAAAGAGAATTATTTTGCAAAAATGTGTGGAAGTAATGACAAAAAGTTACAGACTTAAACATGCACTCCATGAAGAAGATTCCTCATAACTTTTTATTGGAGTGATTAAAGTGTACAAAATGCCTTCATTTGTGATAGTATATTAAAATATACAAAATAGAAGAACTTGGCAGAAGTTGGGTGTGCATATATTTGAACTTTAAATTTGAATTTATATTGATTGCTAGTCAACATTTCTAGAACTTTTTTGTTTAGTCAAACTAAAATTGTTTAGTCAAACTGAGTTTACAACACAGGGAATCTCTGAAAGTCATTGCAGTCACTAGATTGCAACTTGGTGCATACTACTTCCAGTCTGTATTATGCAGTGTAGAAAGGATAATATAGACTGTGAAGAGAATATTAGAAAAGTCAAAACTGGTTGCCTCTGATTTTTATTTGTAGGTTTGGGCATTTGGAAATACTCCTATTTTGGACATCACCAGCGCAATGATATTAATGGATAAATATTTACAATCATCTGGTATTTTGTAAAAGTCTCAAGATGATCAAGGAAGCATTTATAAAAAAGACTGAAGGAAAAACAAGAGAAGCAAAGTTGCTATAACTGAGGAGAGGTGGGGGTGTTTCTGCCACACATCAAACGGTTCTCTGAACTCAAAAGAAATTAGTTACCGGTTGTACAGAACTGGTGCAAAACGCCTGAATCCCACCACTGAGATAGTACCATTTTGGTATAGGTGATAATATATTTCTTAGACATAGGAGAATATGGAGACTCACCGAAGTTATAAAAAAAAGCAAACTGTCAGATTTTACTTTGTAGAAGTGGCTGAAAGGACAGGTTATCTGAAAAGATTCATGAAAGCTGAATGAACGTATGCTGTCTCTAATCATGTGCAGAAGAAGTAACTACCTTTAGTGATCTGTGAAAAGACACAGATCTAGTTTCCTTAAAAATACAACCAAAGGATAAAATGTGTTTGGAAATCAGTATGATATGGGAATTTTAAAAAGAGAAGAACCTTGAAAAAATATGTTAACAGGTATACTGCACTGTATTGTATTACTTGTAAATAGTGTAAGGAGTAGATAAAAATAATTTGTGAATAGTAACCTTTTTAAAAACTTTTAATTATGCTTTTAGTTAGTTTTATATTATATTATAATCTTGTTTGTAATCTGTCCAGGGTTACTTAGGTGAGGTGGGCTGTGTAAAAATTTGATAAATACAATAAAATGCCACCTCTGTGTGTGTAAATGTGTAGCTCTCTTCTTCTGGTGTAACTTGCAATTATTAGTAGAATCTACCTGTGTATTGGGTTTGTTTTTATTTTATTTTTATGTATTGTGGTAACAAATGTAATGAAAGGTGGTCATAACATTATCCAATAGCTTATGTATGAAGGGGAAAATGCTTTTATCCTTTCTAAAAAGGGACATACCATAACATTATGCAAGACTGCAATCTTGGGAGCTGTCAAACATATATAAATTAATAAAAAATCTGTTAAGAGATTTGTGTTCTTGTCTACATCTTTAACTGCATGAAGATTTATTTTTCGCCATGGTTGAAATGTGCAAAATACAGAAAGTAATAAAAGTAGTACTCTCTGTACTGAATACAGATGCGCACACATGCACGCGTACACACACACAAAACTGATGCATTGTTATGCTAAGATCACTTGCTACTTTTAGGCAGGCAGGGTTAGAATTCCTTTCTGTTCTACATGTGGCCACTTAAAAACTATTCAGAAACTGTAGTTGGTCAAGAATGCAATGGCCCACATACTTGCTGCCTTCAAGGGTTGGGAGCACATAATAGATTCTGCAGGATCTGTATTAGTCACCATTTGGTTTCTGGGTAGAATTAAGATTCTGATATTGACTTACAAAGCCCTTCCTGGATTGATGCCTGGATATCTGTAGTGCCGAATCACTTATCCCTTAGAACTTGTAAGGAGAAACTGCTGATAATAGCATACTTCTGGCAAGTGGGGAGGGGAGCGCACAAGGTTAAAAGACACTATTCTGTGGTAACATGGTATTGCCCTTTTTCATTTTTAAGAACATTAATTTGTTCTTAAAGAATGTTAAAGAACACTGTTCTTAAAAAAAACAATGTTGTTAAAAACATTAAGTTGTTCTTAAGGTGTTCTTATTCCTTTTAATCATATTGCAGGTCTTTTAACTTTTGTATTTTGTATACCCTGTAAACTGCTGAGGTTGCAATGGGGATTGAAGTACATTAATGTATTTTATGTAAGTATAGTTATTAAATAAACTTATACCCCATTGCAGTCTAATCAAAATAAAATGTTACAGGTTTTGAAAAAAGCCACGTCCTTTGTCAAAAAATTTCCAGGCCTGGCTTCTACAATTCTTTATATAGCTTTTTTCCATATTCCCTTCCAACCCTCATAGGCTACTATAACTTTATATGAATATACTTTCAAAGAACACAATAGTCCAAGTTCCTTCTCACAGTGTTGTGGCCGGAATAAATAAGTTTTTGTGGACACTGATTATATCTTTCAATTCCTTTTGTTTATTCAGAATTTTTTTCCTGCAGTGGCTTAATGGAATAGCTCTAGAAAAAACTTGTACCTGTTTATGTAGACATGATCCTGGAGAAACTTAAATTGAAGTGGAGCTGACAAATTCAGTAAGGAGCTTCGCGTTTTTCTGTAATATGCATTCTGTATAGCTGGAATTGGTATCAATTCTGATTCCTCTTTAGTAATTTGGGATAAACATTTTTACTTGTTTCATGTCTCTTCTCGCTGTGATAAAAACAAGCAACCCTGTCCTACTTTTCCTAGTTTCTTCTGTATTTAGTCCACAGTGAGTTCCAATTCTGCATTTTAAAAATAATTACTACAGTATATTCAGAATTAGACAAATTGTAGCTTATCTCCTCCAATGTCCTTCTGAATCATCCTTGAGGGAAATTATTTCACATCTCTTCTTTATATGTCAAGAGGATAGAAGGTCCTTTCATGAGTTGAAAAAAAAAACTTTTGTATCAGTTTTTTGTGAATGTGCTTACCACCCTACAACCAGCTTATTCAGACATGTCCAACTTATAAATTGAACCTTTTTTCCCTTTCTGTCCTAGTTTTGTCTAGCTTTCTTATTTACACTGTGACAACTGAATCCCAGAGCAGAATTCCATGTTCTGATTCTGATGGAAATTGAACCACAGTAGATGTATTTCCAACAAGAATTCCCTAAATGGTAATTATGATGGTGTTAAGCTGAATCTCCTGACATACTTCAGCTTGTCCAACTTGACAGCTTTTGTATAAAGAACTGGTTTTGGAAAAATAGAAAATTACCTATTTCTGCCAATGCCCAGATATATAAAATGGAAAAAATGTATGTGAACACCCTAAGAACAATGGGTAGCTGTGCAACTGTTTCATGAGAGGTTATGTCTGTTTACCAATGAAACCAAATCCCTAAATCTAAATGGAAGTTAATTGAAAAAAAATAAAAAAATATAGTTTAAAAAAAATCAAATAATTTTCAGCAGGCAACATATTATCTTCTAGATCGGACATGTCAAACACAAGGCCCGGGGGCCGGATTCGGCCCACAAAGTGGTTTCATGTGGCCCGCGAAGCCATCCTGGAAACAATGAAGGAATGGCCCCACTGCCTTGGCCCTGGCCCAGAGACCCTCCTTCTGCCAGAAACCCTCAGATCTGTCCCACTCCCGGCCGGGTCCCCATAGGCACCCTTGATGCAAATGATGTAGAGCTGGCCACACCCACCCAGTAGGCCATACACACTCTAGCCACGCCCACCCAGGCCACGCCCACCCTGGCCATACCCACCCGGCCCCCTGAGGGCAACCGCAATGCTGATGCGGCCCTCAATGAAACTGAGTTTGACACCCCTGTTCTAGATTAAGATCTTAGGTTAAGAATAAGTTCACAGAGCATGTCACAAGAGGATGGATGGTTAACAGGAATGAGCTGGGCTTTATGTTTGGATGCTATTAGGTAGGCTCTTGCTCCTGATGCCAATGAGGGTCCTCAAGTTTAAAGTTAGGACTACTTCCCTGGCAGACCAGCTCTGCCTCATTAAGTAAATTGCTACAGAAAGTACTTTCCTGTTCAACACCTTTTTAATGATCCTCTAATTCAGGATGTCCCAAACTGAGGTTCTTTGGGAGAGATGCAGAGTTCAGTTTTGTGAAGAACCTTTTACTTGTACAGTTAACAATAAATCTTTTTCCAAACTTTTCCTTATATTGTTTTCATTGTTCATTTGCGTTCATTTTGGTATTTGGATTTTTAGGGGAGTCGAGAACATTAAAATTACACTAATGAGAGTAGTGGGGTTATGAAGCGGACGAAATAGAAATTAGTGATCCTTTTCAACAGTGCCCTGTTTTCACTAACTAGGAGGCAGAAACAAGAGCAACTAATCAGTGGTTCTTATTGGAGAGCTAGGATTGGCCTCTTCATGGTCAACACTAGGTTGATACTGAATTTCAGGTCAGAATAAAGATAACTCAAAACTTTTGATCAAACTATGTAACTTAAATGGCAATTCAGGGCAAAGTAGCTGTATTACATCTAACTGCCACTTAGGACATTTCTCCCTGAGTTGTTTATCTTTTTATCATATGTTCTTCTTTCCCAGATAACAATATACATCTATTTTTTTCTCAGAATAACAACCTCACATCAAAACAGATGTTAGTTTTTGAGATGCCCCAGGACTCCTGATTGGCCACTCCCTTGAAAACATGACCTTTTTTTATTATGGACTCTATCTAAAGTTTCTCTCTCTCCATCTCTCCAAACAACTGTGTGTATTGTATGCTCATCTCTTAAGACTATTCTCAGTAGATGCATAGATGCAAAGGTGTTCTTGCAAATATTAAAGCATTTGCTTTGTGATATTAAAAATAACAATGTGAACATTGCTATATCCACACTACTCATGAGTTATAGCTGATTTTAAAATCATTGTATGATTATCCTGCATTTTCCGTTTTAAAATTACTGAAATTTACGACTGCTATGTAGACAATTAGAACATGATATTGGTTCCATTTTTAAAGTGTCCTTGATACTCTGTAGATAGCTTTATTTCAGAGGTTAAATCTATCTGTACTGCATTTCTTGTTTATACAGTTGACATAATTACTAGAGAGAAGTGAGACAATTAGGATTAGCATATCTTTTCATGTGTCCTTGGAAACTTTACAATATACAGTGCATACCTATAGCGATTCAAGAATTTGTCCAAGTGAATTTCTTTAACTATTACTACTTGGTTAGGGGTCAAGTTATTAAAATGGGAGATGTACCTATTTTTAAATAACAGAAATCTTAGCTGTTGCATAAAAGGAAGATGAGATCAACAAAGCCTTCAGGGAGGTATTTGACAATTCCTACTATGAGGTTGTTGAAACAAGCCGCTTTTTAGACAGATCATCGCCTCATATCTGAAAAAAAAACCCAACAAAAATATTTATTTGCTAATATAATTTTCTTTTGTACAGGTTTTAGGTTGGTATAAACTGCTTTCTGGAAAAATGTTTTGTGGGAAGGTAGGAAAAGTAATATAAAGAAAGGAAGAAATACTAGAGGTGGAAATAATGCTAAATTCCTAGAAATAATGGCCTTTCACAAAAGTTATTTGGTATGAGCTACAGACAGGGTTCAAAAGGCCTGCGATCCCCAACCAGCGAGCTGATTTAAAGCCAGCCCAACCAGCTTGTCGGAGAAAAGTGTGGTGAGAAGAAGACCGGGGGGGGGGGAGAGAGATATTATGAAATCAAATCGGGAGGAAGAAAGGAAGAGTTTGCTTCCTTTTTAGGGATCGCACCGAGGGGGTCGTGGGAAACAGGAGCGGCAGAGGAAGACTAGGGGAAACCAGGATGATTAGAGCTGCCCCCGCACCAGCCGGCTTTGCTCCTGGGGCTAAGCCACTGACTTGATTAATGAGGGTTTGTTGCCAGAGCCGGCTGGGTTCATACCCCCAGACTGAGCTATAAATCACGGTTTGCAACCTGCTGGACTCCCCCACGTTCTAAGCCACAAACGAGCAAGGTGTTATAATTGGGCTCAGCACCGCTTTCTGGTTCAGCTCACAAATCTCGTTTTAACCATGGTTTGCCAGCTAAGCAAGGCACAACCAGGTTCACTTGTCGCACTAACCCAGAAGAAGAATTGGGGGGGAAACGAGGAGGAAGAGCGGCGATTGACAAACTGCCAGCCCATCTCTTTGGGAGAGGGAGGGCAGGATGGAGAGGAGGGCAGCTTGCCTTGGAGTGGGAGGGAAGAGCCCTCCTCGTCTGCCTTTCGTTCACTCTCTCTCTCTTTTTACTTGGCCAGCCGGCTGGCTTATTCTCCAACAAGCTGACATACCGTGGACAGTCTTCTGCAGCTCGCTTTCCTCTGCGGAGACGTAGCAAGGGCAGGAGCTAAGCACCTGTGGGGAGAGAGAGAGAGAGAGAAGGGAAGCGCAAGTGCCTCTCTCTCTCTCTCTCTCTCTCTCTCACACACACACACACACACACACACACACACCACACTGGGGAAAGAGGACTGGCAGACCAAGGGCAGAAAGACAGGGAGAGAGAGAGAGAGAGAAGGGAAGTGCAAGTGCCTCTGTCTCTCTCTCACACACAACACACAAAGTGGGGGAAGAGGACTGGCAGACCAAGGGCAGAAAGAGAGAAGTGAAGTGCAAGTGCCTCTCTCTCACACACAACACACAAACACAGTGGGGGAAGAGGACTGGCAGACTAAGGGCAGAAAGAGAGGGAGAGAGAGAGAGAGAGAAGGGAAGTGCAAGTGCCTCTGTCTCTCTCTCACTCACAACACACAAAGTGGGGGAAGAGGACTGGCAGACCAAGGGCAGAAAGAGAGAAGTGAAGTGCAAGTGCCTCTCTCTCACACACAACACACAAACACGCAGTGGGGGAAGAGGACTGGCAGACTAAGGGCAGAAAGAGAGAGAAGTGAAGCACAAGTGCCTCTCTCACACACACAACACACAAACACACTGGGGCAAGAGGACTGGCAGACCAAGGGCAGAAAGAGGGAGAGAGAAAGGGAGGGAGGGGGAGGGAGGTAGTGGGGAGAGAGAAAATATGAATATATAATAATAATAATAATAATAATAATAATAATAATAATAATAATAATAATAATAATAATAATAATAATAATAATATATGTGGTTGTCCTTACTGGACGTTTAGTAAAGAACGTTTAATGAAATATTTTGATGTTTTTTTAATTAAGAGGTGAGATATGGGAATAATTATGCTGTATTTAAAGATGGTAGATAAGCTACTAAAATTGTTTTTACCTGTTGTGATGGAAAAAGGTTTTTTCCCCCCTCTTTCTCCTGTTCTTTTCTCCCCCCTCCCCTGAAATTTTTTTCTTTTCCATTTTTCTGTTTGTAGTTTTTATAGTTTGCACTGGCTTTTTATTTCGTCAATACGAGGAGGACTCAAATAGACATTTGAGTATTTTATTTGAAAGTAACCTTCAACCCAGAGTCTTTTTTTTGGAGTTCGAAATGCTTTTGTTGCATACAGAAATAAATATTTATTTTCTTTCTAGCAGTTCACTGATTTCATAAATGCAGCACACTATAGTTTTTTTATACATAGCATAAAGGTAAAAAACAATATATGCAGTGTTATCTTCATTTTAGATGTCAAAAGGGTTTTGCGGCTCCCAGTGTTTTCAGTGGGAAACGGGTCCAAGTGGCTCTTTTGAGTGTTTTGGGTTGCTTACCTCTGATCTAACACAATTGTTAACTGCCTTATTCCCACTTCATTCATTATGTTTCTTCTGATATACTTAGCACTCAGTATCACAGACAAGTGGGCAGCAGTATGCTGTCTGATGTCTCTTGATAAGTTGGACTAGAAACAGGCATTCAAGAACACAGAACTCTCATACAAAAGCCAGTGAAGCCACTCTGAAAGAATTACAATAACTGCAATGTGTCAAATGCAGACACTGTTTATAGTGCTAATCTGACCATTAAAAATTAGTTTCACAATTTCCTATTTTAAGAAAATATGCAATAATTGTATGACTGCTTGAAAATAGAATACTTTTATTAATCCTATTAATAAAGAGGAGAGAACAATACCAATTCCATTATACATGTAGATACCACTATATCGCTATTTTTTTATAGCTGTATTATGAGGATAGTTTATCTGAACCCCATCTGGGATTGGTTTGCTGATTGATTGCTAAGCTGCTGCCCAACTGCCTCTCACACATCTATGCACAGATTCCCCCCCCCCCACAGCCTGGTTTAAACCTTTATCTTTCTTTTGCCCCTCAAATATTTCCATTCCTATTTTAGGAGCTATCTTGCTACAGACAGCCGCACAGAGACTGGTTCTCCTTTAAAAGTACTATTATCCTTTTATTAAATAAAATTGATTTCTCACATCCCGTTTGGTTGGAAAGAATAATAAGATAGGGAAAGCATACAGAGCTCAGACTCTGGAATTCTTTCCAGTCCTTAATAATAACATTGCTGTTGGTCACATGACAAGGGGAGGGAGCATACAACAGAATAACAACATTCTGCGCTGCTGTTCAAGTGCCTCTTTCACTGCTGCGGTGGCGCTTTTTTTTTTTTTGCACCACCTGGTGGATCTGGCCCACTTTTAACTTTTTTCTACTGGCTTCTCCCCACAACCCTTCCAAATTTGGTCCAGATGTTTTTGAAAGTTATTCTGCTGGCAAACAGAAAAAATGACTGGTTCTAAGCCTTTTTACATTTCTAAATAATTAATTGAAATTGAGTAAAAACATATAGAATATGTCTTCTATTTCCTCCCCCCCCAAACCCCTTAACATTTAAGCAATTAAACAACCTTTTGTCAGGGATAGTATAAAGACTTCTGCCACGTGAGGGGGTTAGACTAGACCTCCAAAGTCCCTTCCAGCCCTATGATTTTATGAATATTATGTCCCTTTCCAATCACAGAACCAGGAAGAAAGAGAGTTTAGAATGGATTGCTTTGAGAGAATTTATTCTAAAATACTCTTCTCTGTAGCTCCCCACTGGACCTGGCTCGTTTTTGAACTTAAATCTTTCTTTGTTGGGTTCCCACACTACAGTACACAAAATATAATCTCATTCTGTATCCGAAGACGCAAAGAAACAAGCAGGATTTACTAAGGTCCCTTTACATAATTTGTACGCAGTTTTATATTGGGTTGGAAAGAGTAAAACAAACTGCAACCATAGGACTATTTCTAACAACTAAAATGAGGAAGTTAATCTGCCTCAGCATATGTAAACTCAGTTAATATAGCAGTGTACCTATAATTTGTTGATACTTGCCTTCCATAGTCCTAGATGTATTTATAATCCTATCTCTAACATCTTTTCCAACTCTAGGACACTCTGAGCTGCCTTCAGGCTTCTCAATTCTCCCCCCCCCCTTTTGATTATAAAGTGGGCGGAGGCATCCTCCATAACCCTGCTTTGATTAGCAGTTCCATTACTAAATCATCAAAGCTTAACAATAGAATTGGGGTAATATATCTATTACATATTATTGACTAGATTTTAGGAAGCCTTCCGAAAATGTCATATATATAATAGGTGGTGAAATTTGAAAATTAACTAAATTATTAAATGTTGGAGCAGTGCCTTCCCTAGCCCTATGTAAATTATACTTTAATAAATCCAGCCCCTCATCCCACCAGTGATGCACAGAGAGCAAAACAATGTAAAACTACATTTAAATGTGGAATTCTAATTCTGCATTCAAGAGGCTTTTGCGCCACACATTAACCTACCTTAAACTTGCTTGTTTGTATCCAAAAGACATAGTTTGTGAAGTATGGTTTATGGCTTCATTTATAATGCAAACCCTACCAATTCTGGCTTTCATAATTCATAGTGGGTTATGTGAACACAGCCAGAGTATGATTTTGGGTGGCTTGCCAAACTGAAGCACTCTAACTCACTTTTCAAGCAATGCCCTTTCTCCACTCGGAATTGTACCCATCTCGAATCCGCCAGTGCCCTGTTCCCGTCCAGCAGATTGACAGGAGTTGGGGAAAACGGCCCGATCTAACAGATGTTGTTGTTAGCTGCGAAGTCGTGTCCGACCCATCGCGACCCTATGGACAACGTTCCTCCGGGCCTTCCTATCTTCTGGAGTCCATTTAAGCTCACGCCTACTGCTTCAGTGACTCCATCCAGCCACCTCATCCTCTGTCGTCCCCTTCTTCTCTTGCCCTCAACCTTTCCCAGCATTAGGCTCTTCTCCAGTGGATCTAATAGATAAGGAAGGATAACCTGAGTTTGTCCCGGATAATTATCTATCTGTTTCCCTCTGCCCCATCTTCCTAGCATTCGATCAGTTGGGATCAATTGGGATCAAGATAAAAGCATTTACGAGAGCAAATACATCGATCCCATACTCTCCGCGGAAGTGGCCTGGGAATTTTGTGATGTCTGCTAGGGGGCTCCGATTCCAGTCGCTCATCCAATCCGCGGCTCGCCTTCCTCCCGGACGGGCTGGCGCTGCCCACTCCAATCCTCCCCTCCCCTCCCCTCCCCTCGCGCACAGAGAGAGAGAGAGAGAGAGAGAGAGAGAGAGAGAGGTCGTGAGGGAGCGCGTTACCCGGCATGCAGCAGGCAGTGCGTTCGCACCAAGATGGCGGCGCCTCTAAATGAGTACGAAAAAGAAGCAGGCTGCGTTCCTGTTTTGCACTCGGAGGTGAGGCCCTACGGGTTTTCGGCTATTTTTCAGCCCCAGTTGAGAAAGAAGGAGCCGGTCGAGCGAACGACGGGGGAGGAGTAGACACTGGCGGCTGCCACCGCCTTCCTTGACACTCCCTTCTCGGGCGGGGGCGGAGGATGGCCCTGAGGCACGGGAAGAATTGTCAGAGAGAGAGAGAGAGAGAGAGAGAGAAGCAAGCGGCCGGGATTCTTGCTGGGTTATAAGATGAAGGGAATTGGGCGTAGAAACCTTTTCTTTCCAGCCATTCCCCTTTTTATTCGCTTCTTCATGCAGAAGTGAAAGGAAGTTGGTTGAGGTGACTATTGTAAGCTTGCGTTCCCCCGGAGTTACCTTTTTCTTTGGTGTCCGAAAGTGTGAAAGCGCCTCTGTTCTCTCAAAGGTGTATATGGGGCACTATGGATGGGGTTGTTCCTTATCTGTGGTGCTCTTGGAGGTTCTGAAACTTTAAAGTTTCACTTTAAAAACATTCTCTGATTATTGATCTACTTTCTTCTAATGTTACACATACAGATGAGACCTGGTGGTGTTATGTCTTGATCTATGTTTTCATAAGTATGATTTAAAGTATATAGCAAAAAATATTCGTTGATGGATTTTTATCTAGAAATTAGAAAAACTTACCTGTTTTTTCAAAATCAGTTATTGGGAAACAGTGACCTCTTGGGGCATTTTATCCCATATATTTTTTGTTATAAAGATGATTATATAATGAGCAAATAATGGATGATATTTTGTTACCCGTATCCAGTTGCCTGCAGATATGTATGCTTAAATAATAAAACATCAGCAAATTATTTTTCTGTTTCTTCCAGAACATATGTCATATACAATTAAAACATCTGCTCTTCATTGCATCCTGCAAGATAGCCCCATTCCTTCCAATATTGATACCTATGGATTGTGCTAACAGAACACTGTAATAGTTTTTGCATGCATATATTTAGAAAAGCCTTCACTGATAAGTTAATTTGAAACTTGATTTTAGCTCTCAGAGATTCTTTAGGATCTAGCAGTTGCTTTTACAATATGGTAAATGCAAAACTTTTTTCTTGTTATTTTTAGCTTTTTCCCCTCCTACTGTGAGGAAGGACATGCTTCTGCACATTAAAATGATATTCCGTCATTAAAAACTGTGCCAAATATCAAGGAGTGTTTGTGGAATATATTTTTCTTCGACAGTTTCAAGTTTTATTCAAGACAGTAATTTAAATTTCAAAATCTTTATTTTGCAACTTGCAATTCTGTATTTTAAATAAGTCTTATGAAATTCAGTCATACTTATTTCTGAAAATACATATTCAAAATTGTATTGTCTCTCAATGAAAATAGTGCAGGCCAATGGATTGTGGACACTTTAATCATACTGTGATGAAAATATTCACAATAATTCCAGAATCATAACATATTTAGAAAACTATGTTATATTTTATATTGTTAGAATATAGCAATTCTGTTCACTAATATACAGGAATTGTGGAATAGAAGAGATTGTTTTGAATCCTTAGTTTATGTGTTGTGAAATTATAGAGATATTTGGAATATGCTTGGAACATTATTTTTTTACAAATCAGAAATTTTTATAATTGTGTCCTAGTGCCACCCAGATCCAGTAGGAGATAATTGACTTTAACATTGAGAGATATTGTCCAGCACACATCTCTACATCACAGTTTCATAGTATTCTGCATTCTGTAAGCTTTAATGACATCACGAGTAATTACTTGTTACAATGAGCCTTCAGGGGTCAATTTCCATATGCTACAGGCAGCTACAGTTGTGAGGCCTAATTTACAAAGAGAAGAAAAATAAAGGATTATAAAGAAGCTATAAACTCAACAAATGTTTGTATGACAATTTATGCCTGATTTGGAGTTCATGCTATCCTAGATAATATAAGTTGATAAATTACCACTTACGAACAATCTCTTTTTAAAATTATTACTAATTGCTTAGAACTAGATAATTGTTATTTCAGTAAGCATAAATGATATAGATATTACATATCACAAATATATATACACAGTAGTATCTTGGTACTCATAGTTAATTGGTTCCAGGAGGTGCAATGAGTACCAAACAATTTTTTCTGTAAAAAATAATGTAGTGAGTCACAAGGCAGCCAACACCGACAAGTTCTAGCTTGTGCATTGAGTACCAAACAAATGAGTACTAGGACAAAATTTTCACGTCAAAATGTGTCGAGTACCAAATTCTATGAGTTTCAAAACTGTTGAGTACCAAGGTACCACTGTATAGTGGTTTGTTTTCATTTTTATAAAATTTATATCATAAATATTGATATTTTTAATATTTTAAAAAAGTGAATTCTGCAGTATGAATTGGTATGATTCTCCAGGCCAAATATAGTGTTTGGATTAAAGACTGGTCATTCACCTCAATGCTATTTAAAAATTGTATAATCATAATGTCAAATAAGCAAGATTAATAAGTGAGTTAAAACTTATATTGAATAAGTTATGCTAATTAGCTTTCAATGTCTAAAAACATATTTGTTAATGTTTTGTGCTTTCAGAAAAATTGTTTGCAGTTAGGCTTTAATAAACATTTCAACAGCTGTTTATCCCAATTTCTGTAATGGTTGTTTACAGTTAACTCTTTTTAAAAGAAGTAACAGCTGACCTCCAGTACAGGATAGTTTCATTTACAAATTATACATGCACTCCATTTACATTGACTCCGTTTTACTGGATAGGTATTCCTTGGCTACAATTGAGCCTGGAATTTGGGTCGTAAGTCATTGTGGCTATTAAGCAAAGTGCCCATGGGATCACTTCATTCAATGACCACATTCCCAGTTCCCTCATTGCAGTCCTTCAGTTACTGCATGGGGATGCCTCGGAGTGGGAGGCCCAACATCCATGGTAATGTGGAAACCTGCCATGGGTCAGTAGGCCTCAACTGCACTCCATGCAGGTCCATTTATTTTCTCTTACCTTCTGCTACCTAGCCAATGTGAGGCACAGCTACCTGTAATGTGGAAAGTTAGCCAACAAAATGTTTCTGAAGGTAGAAAGAACTTCCAAGCACCATAAACACTGGCACTCATGTTTTTGAGGCTTTGGACTTTTCCGGCCAGCGTCTTTGAGAGCAACAGGGCTGCTTGGTGGAGGTATTCCATCCTGTGTTGGGTGAAATTAACTTGGGAAGCAGCCCTTCTGCCCTAAAAGAGGCTGGCTTAAAAAGATTCTTTCCAAAATGAGTTCCAATAGACCTTCTTCAGTCAGCCCCCAGGAACCAGCTAGGCAGCAGTGACTTGCGACCTTCTCTACCAGTTTCTTCATTGACTTTCTGGGGAAGTCAACAGGGAAGATTGCAAATGGTGATCTTTGGCAGCCTGTCATAAGTGCGAACACGTTCCAGTCAAGTGACCACGGGGGGGGGGGAGGGGAGGAAAGGTTGCAACTTCCATAATATTGGGCACTAGTTGTGCAACTCAGCATTGTAATAATTTTGAACAGTCACCGAATGGTTGTTAAGCAAGGTCTACCTGTAAAGGCTGTTGAAGAGGCTTCTTCCAAAACTGGTTTTTGAGAGAAACATTAGTAACATATTCATTTTGTCATTCTTCCTTCTCTGCTTTTAGATGCTTGGAAACTTATATCTAAGAAAATGTTAAATATCTACCCAGTCAGCTAGGATTCCTAATAATTAAGTTTCCGTTGCCCTCAGCACCTTCTAAAGTACAAGACCATAATTATAATTTTTTATTCATGGAAAATTAATTATTCAGATTTCTGGCAATATCTTTCCAATCTTGGTTGATCCCAAAAAGCTAAGAAGGGTAAAACCTAGTTTATAATTTGGATCAAAGCCAAGAACTGTGGGCCACTTTGCACAGTTTTAAAAAAAACCTTGCAGAAGTCAAAAACAATCTGCTTTTTTATTGCTGCCAAAAAACCCTACATGGAGCTGACCTTGAAGTCACCAGGGCTAGAACTTGATTCAATGGAGATTACCTTATAGAAATTAAAATCATTTTAAGTTAAGATGTGGTTGCCTCCCTAAGAGGAAAGAATGTTTTAGGTTCAGCTGGCATCTAATCTTAAAACAGTGCAAAAGTAATGATTTGTGTGCTTCATTTTTTCTTTGAGGTATGAATGTTTCATGGGATACAGTATGAGAAAATTACTAGGCAGCTAGTTTGGAGATTTAATTGGTAATTTAGATTGGTGAATTGCTGGATTTTTTGTATTTTCACTTGTAAAAAAGCCTAAATTGAACAATGTCTGAAGGCTTCACTGTATTGCATTTGAAACAGTTTTAGCTTTGAAAGCTTGATATCGGCATGTACAGGTAGTTCTTGAGTTACCACAGCAATTGGACTGGAAATTCTATTGCTAAGTGATAAAGTGCGCTGTCATGTGATCACCTCACTTAGTAATGGCAGTCCCTTTTCCCGCCTTTAAGTGAGGATCTCAAGTCATTAAGAGAGGAGATCACATAACCATGACTTACAGATTTGCATAAGCAAAGTCTCTGAGGATGCCTGTAGGAAGTCACAAGTCTGGTTGGCTTTCTGGCAGATGGGCAGGTACTATGGAAGGCAGGTGGGCAGAAAGGGTGTTGCAGCACTATGAGAGTGCACCAAAGCAGGGGAAGGGGTGTTGTAGCACTGTACAAGTGGAATTGGGTGAGGAAGGTGTGTTGCACACGTATGGTCAGGCATATGCTATGGAGTGCAGGTGGGGGGATGCTATGGTCAGGCGTGCACCATGGTCTACAGCAGGGATATCAAATTCAATTTCATGGCTGGTTCGTCACAGCCAACTGGGTGTGGCCAGAGTGGGCATGGCCAGCTTAACATTGCTCATGTCAGAGGCGCCTGTGGGGGCCCAGGGGGAGCTGAGGGGATCCAGGGATTTCCAGTGGAGGGGGCGGGACCAGGGTGGGCATTGGGGCCTGATCCACCAGAGGAACTTTGCCAACCCTTTTGAGCCTTGGGCAGCCGGTGCTCGCTGGAAGAAGAGGTTGGATGACGGGGGCCAAGCGTGCAGGGGATGCAACATGGTGGTGACAGTGACCAGCTGGGCTGTCTTGCTGCAGCCCTTTCTGTCTTTGCTTGCCCGCAGCCTCCATGGCTGGAACAGGGCAAATAGCCACACGCCTTGTCTAGCAGGCTGGATTGGGTGCTTTTCCCCACCGCATCTCTTCCTCTACCTGCTGCTTGGAGGGCTGGCCCGGCAGTCACGGCACTCGGACCCACTTGAACTATATGGGCTGCGGAGTCCCAGCTGCCTCTTGGAGATGGGGACTCCCCGTTCTTCCCGTTTGCCAGGGTTGTCACGGGTGGGGCCACTGGTGGGAGACTAGAATTGAAAACTGATTCTAAGTGAATGAAGTCTACATGTAGGGGGCATTATTGTCCATGTATATTTTCTCCATTAGGAATGGTAAGGTGGCATATATATCTATTGTGGAACTGTCTTTTCCCTTCCCAAATCTTGCTTACTCATGAGCTAAGAATCTAGCCAGTCCAATATATACATGATAAATACAGTCAGTGAAGTGGTCATGTTGCTTACTAGGCACACTTAATAACTGGAGAATAAGTGTGAAGGACTTGTGTTGCCATTCTTAGGGATGGGAATGGTTTTAGATCAGATCTAGTCACCTGGTATTTGTTATTTTTGTGTTGATGTCAGGAAAAAGGGAGACCAAAATGGGGGGAAACTATTACCTTTTGATAATTCCTGTGATAATACAGCTAGGGGCTTTTCCACTTTTCAGTCAGTTAATTACTTTATGAATTTTTGAATAGGGAGCCTGGGGCCCAAGATGGGGTGCTATGGTGTGTTTTCAGTGGAGTCTAGCAAAAACAACTAGTCCTCAACTTATGACCAGTCGCTTAGCTGTTCAAAGTTTCAGCAGACACCCCGCTCCCCCTAAAAAAAGGTACTTATGACTTGGTCCCAAAGTTCTCATTTACTATTACAACTGACTAGGGATGCTGCAGTGCCCTCCACCTATCCTCCCCACCCCATCACCTTGGGTTTACTTCCTACCTCTCCAAGCCTACGCTCTCCTCACTTACTTTCAAAGATTTCTAGAGCTTGGATTACAGAAGCATTTAATTGTGGATGCTTGGGAAATGATGGCTATTAGAAAATAGTAACTTTATTGAAAATTATAATTAGAAAGATAAAAACTAATGCAAACTAAAAATAAAAAGGAAAATAGAAATTGCAGGCAAGAAAAAAATAGAAAAAATAAGAATATAGTAAAGAATATGTATATGTGTGTGTATGTGTATGTATATGTATATGATTTTCCCTTTCATTACAACCATTTTGTAACTTACTACCTTAAAATGCAACAAGTGAACTCTTTTCCCATCTTCTCTTATCTATAAACAATGTATTTTATATCTTAAAGCCTTGTCATTCAATCCTGATCAGCAAAAGATCAGCAGAGATTACTTATCTATTTTAACCTTGATCAAATAAACCAACTTTATTTTCCTTCCTTTTACATTAAGGAATCTTGATCTAATGCCACAGAATTTGATTTCTTTTCATTTTTTTGTCACTTCTCACAAAAGTCTTCAAAGCTTTAACAAGTCTCCTTGTTGAAGTTATCCAGGTTATTTTTTTTGGTTTGTTATTTGTATGTCTTTGTAGCATCTTTTTCTGTATCCTTCTTGTAGCCTGTCATTTAAAAATTTGCTTTCAGGGCAGTCCCAGTCTTTTCTAGCAAAACTTGCTCATCCTCCATAACATATGTATTTTAAACAATCTACAGAGGCAGACACTATTAAAATTAACTTCTTGTTTCATTGTTCAAAAATATCCTTCAATATGTCCAGTGTTAAAATATTTTGCTTCCTCTGTAATATTAAGTCAAATTTAAGTATTCTTCTCTTATTTGCAATCTTCAGTTCCTTCTGGTTTCCTTCTGGTGTCTAGTGTTCAAAGTCTCATTCTGCCATTGTTTTTAAGATAATTCAAAACAAAAGCATTTTACCATGGGAGGGATTCTTATAATCAATTCCAAAATCTTATTTCATATCTATCTGGAACCTTAGTTTGCTTGCAACTTTCCAAAACCAAAGTTCTGATCATCCTTTGGCTGTTTATTCCAAACAATTATTTAAGTCCTTAAACTTTTATTTAAAACTTCTGTTGTTAAATATCGAAGAAACACCAGTTGTTCTCAGACTTGTCAATCCAAAGGTTCCTAATAGCTGAAAAGCAGTTCCTAAGCAATTTCTTCAAGTGATTAGAAAAGGAAGTATATGAACCTAGTGTCCTTTTGAATGTGCCAACCTTGGTTTGAGCAAAAATATGACTATTCTCTAAACTCCCATTACTCTAAATCAGGCATTTCAAACTGCCGGCCCGCAGGCCGCATGTGTCACGCTGAAACCGCGCCCACCCCATTGCCTGCAATGGAAAAGTCCCGATACATCGCGCAACATCACGTTTGACATGCCTGCTCTAAATCTACCAGATACCATTGTCTTCCATTTTCTTTCAAAGAGCAACTGTATGGAGCATTTGTTTTTGATCTCAAGTCCTTTCCTTGTCCAAAGTCACTTGTCTAAAATAATATATAGTCTCCTGTTTGAGTAGAGGGCTGAACTAGAAGACCTCCAAGGTACCTTCCAGCTCTATTCTGATTCTGATTCAGAGGAATTAAGAGCCCACCTACTCACTAGTTCTTCATTCCAATATGGTCATCAGCTCTTTTTCATCTTTTCTCCCTGCAGGGCTATCAGGGTGACTAAATTAAATTCTATAGAAATAATAAGCTATGTAAATAAACTTTTTTCTTTTATATTCATCTAAAAATATGCTATCTAAACCATTATCTTCTATGGTCCAATAGAGTTCAAACATGAAAAATAGACATTTTATAGCTGGCTTCGTGCATCTTTGATTCTGATAGGTTTTAGAATTGTAAACACGTTGGGGAATCTCCATTCTATCAGGAATGCCCCTGGGATTGATGTCTTATTTGTTAAAAAAAATAAGTAGCTATTTTAAACATACTGACTTAAACACATAATTATTTCAAAATATGTCCCAGGTCAATTACTCAAGGCAACACAATACTTCTTTGCATATTGATCAAACGATATTTCCAATTAATTATACCAATATTTAATGGTATGTTAATTTGGGGATGTTGTAACTGTATAGCAGGGGTGTCAAACTCAATTTCATTGAGGGCCACATCAGCATCGTGGTTGCCCTCAGGGGGCCGGGTGGGTATGGCCAGGGTGGGCGTGGCCTACTGGGTGGGCATGGCTAGAGTGCATATGGCCTACTGGGTGGGCGTGGCCAGCTCTAAATCGTTCGCATCAAGGGTGCCTATGGGGGCCCGGGAAGGAGTGGGACAGATCTGAGGGTCTCTGGCAGAAGGAGGGTCTCAGGGCCAAGGCAGTGGGGGCCGTTCCCTCACTGTTTCCAGGATGGCTTCGCGGGCCGCATGAAACCACTTCGCGGGCCGGATCTGGCCCCCGGGCCTTGTGTTTGACACGTCTGCTGTATAGGTTTAACTGCATAGTTTTGTTTGAATTCTCTTTCTTCTATAGATTTATTTCAATTTGCTTTATTTTCTACTGACTTGTTACCAAGAGTTTTGTGTCAGTATATCCTTTGGAACTCTTTGATGTTGTAGTTGGTTACTAGACTTTAGAATTCTCATTTTGAAGGATTCATTCATCTGTATTGGATCTTTAAGCTGGGATTTCCTTGTTAAATTTTTGAACTTGAAAGCATTCAGAGTGAGTAACTAAAACTGGATTATAAAAATATTTCCACTGTAAATGGGGTACATCTGGGAAGTTTATAAATAATTAGCAGGCACAAAGCATAGTACAGTTAGTCTAGTTCAGGGGTCGGCAACCTGAAAAAGGAAAAGAGCCACTGGGAACCGGTTCCATCACACATAAAAAAAGGTGGGAGCCGCGTGCGTGTGTCCATGCACGCGCATGCGCAAAAAATGTTTTGCGCATGCACAAAATGGGTTTTTCTTGCGCATGTGCGGACGTGCGCGGTTGCCATTTTTTTTATGTGTGATGGAACCGGTTCCGGTTTGCTGATGACAGACATGGATGCAGGAGCCGGAGGGAAAGGAATGCAAAATTGCACGGAGGGGCGCAAGGGGTGGAAGATGCCGGGATGGGGAGAGGAAGAGGCAGGGTGAGTGGCTCCAAAGGACTCACGGTCAAGCCGGTGCCCAGCACGATCACGTCGTAGGTCTCGTCCATGGTGCCGGCTATACAGCCGCCTCCCCCCTCCCCGAGAGGAGCCAAGATGGGCCGCGGCACCTGTAGCCTGCCTGGATCCCTCCGCCGGAAACGAGTCCTGTTCAAGAATCTCTCCGCCGCGGGGAACCGCCCCAGCTAACTTTGCTTTTCCTATGCCGTAGCAGACGCCAATGGGAGGCGTGGCGGGAGACGAGAAAGACACGCGCGTTACTTTTCCCAGATTGGTGCCTACACTTAGAAGCAAGAAAAAGAAGTCCCGAAGCCACTTTCCTGGGGCTGCTCGTTTGGGTGGGGAAGGGGGGGTTGTAAATTGCGGGGGCCCTGCCCCTCCTGCTGTCATGGCAACGGCGGTGGCACCACTGATCCGGTGCTGGAAGTAAATGGATCCGTAATTCTGAATAAAGGAGAAAATAATTCCCAACCACCCAGGTGTAGCTCCTCTCCCCATCCCCACTCTCAAGCCTCTGTCAGAAACATCTTAAAAAGATTTGCTGCTTGCAGCAACTCCCAAGATAACTCCGCCAAGGAAAAGAGATCCGCGATACGGGGTGGGGAGAGGGGGAAGGGCAGTAGTTGCACCCACACTGGTTGCATGTTAATAGTGTCGGGGACTGCGGTTCACAGCGCTTCGGTTACTGGGGAATATTTTTGTCAGTTGCAAAGCTGCTTTCCACACTCCAGCTGCATTCCCGCTCGTCGCCAGCCATAAAATGGTTGATAGGGCTTTGGGGAGGTGCGCGTGCACCTCCGCTCGTTCGGAGAGGTGCGCGCGCACCTCTCAGAATGGGCAGCGGCACCACTTGTTGGAAAGCTGCCGCGGCCCGTTTGCAGAGCTGCCGCTTTCTTGCGCATGTGCGGACGTGCGCGGTTGCCATTTTTTTTATGTGTGATGGAACCGGTTCCGGTTTGCTGATGACAGACATGGATGCAGGAGCCGGAGGGAAAGGAATGCAAAATTGCACGGAGGGGCGCAAGGGGTGGAAGATGCCGGGATGGGGAGAGGAAGAGGCAGGGTGAGTGGCTCCAAAGGATTTCTCCAGGAGCACCAGCGCGTGCCTGCCGGGCGGAAGAAACAGGAAGGCGGTGGCAGTGGAGGCTGCTGTTGCAGCAGCTTAGTGCCCTTGCCGAGATACTGGAGTTGCTCCAGGCCCGGTGTGGGAGCCACCACGCTCCCCGTCTTTGGCGGTTGTGGCGGCAGGAGCAGCAACGCCTGCCTGCTGGGCAGAAGAAACAGGAAGGCGGTGGCGGCTGTTGGGGCAGCTAGTGCCCAGCAGGCAGTACTCGGCAAGCGGGCATGGGCGATGCCCTGGCAGCTCCCGCCCCTCTAAGTACCAGGCGGTGTTGCCCGGACACACTGCTGCTCCTGCCGCCACAGCCGCTAAAGACGAGTGCGGCGGCTCCCACACCAGGCCTGGAGCACCTCCAGTGTCTCAGCAAGGGCACTAAGCTGCCGCAACAGCAGCCGCCACTGCCACCTACCTGTTTCTTCCGCCCGGCAGGCAGGAGTTGCTGCTTCTGCCGCCACAGCCGCCAAAGACGCTCCAGTGTCTCGGCGAGCGCACTAGGCCTCCCCAACAGCAGCCGCCGGCGGTGGAGCAATTGCCCGGTCCTTGAGGCTCGCTGCTACCATGGGGGCCGGCACGGGGATTTGTTTCTGCAGTGGAGGCGGAGGCTGACGGAGATGCAGCAGACCTCCAGCCACTGCCTCCACTGCTACTGTCGTTGGCGTCCGCTACGGCTGAACCCGGGCAGCCTCCTCCACCCCCAGCAGTGGCATCCGGGGATTCTCCGGTTCCAAGCAGCAAATGAAAAATTTAGCAATAGCAGCACTACAGGGAGCAGTTTTAATCGGTCCCTTCATCGCCAAGCGTCCCCATGGAAGTCAATGGAGGCGCCGCGGCTGGCTTCTCGAGTTGGTGAGTGAATGAGAGCGAGAGAGAAGCATTTTCGAGCAAAGTGTGAGTGAATGAGAGTGTGAAAGAGGCTTTTTAGAGCAAAATGAGAGAAAATGAGAGCAAGAGAAACTTTTGCGAGGAACGTGTGAGTGATTGAGAGAGCGAGATAAAAGCTTTCCTTTTATCCCTTTCCTCCGACACCATCTTCCCCCCGGCCATTTCTCCCAAGTCACCAACCTTCACAGCTTCCTGCCGCTAGCAAGAACCATCTTTTTGAGTTTTTTACTCTTCTTTTTCCAGGCTAAGGGAGTGCCAGGCCTGCTGATGTAGGAAAAGCGAAGCAGGGGCCCTGCTGGCTCTCCAGAATAGAGGGGCCACTTCCTAACAAATGCATCTGATCAGTCTTAGTTTCTTCTGCAAGGAATGGTTGGGGGAGGGGTGCGTTTGATTCACCCTTTCCTCCCCCAAAAGGTTCCCTGCTTGGAAGGAGGAACGTGAAAGGGGTGGCTATTGGTTTCTTTCCTTCTAACGGACACAGTGGTGCCCAGTGGGTATTAGGGAGGGTACAGATCGGGAAAGGAGATTGCGTCTTTCCTCATCCAGCAAAACTGGTAAGAGAAAACTTGTGGGCTGACCAACTAAATTGCTAAATCCCTTCTTTCTAGCGGACCCTCCTCACTGGGAAGAAACCTTGGCAATGAACGGATTTGGAGGCGCCACGTGTACGCGCATGCGCACACACACACACACACACAGAACTCCCCCTCCCCGGCGCGCCCCATCTGACCGACCTACTCACCTTTCCAGCAGTCCTCCTGTCTCTTCCTCCGTTGCCGCCATGTGCAGTCCGAGGAAGAAAAGAGGTTTGTGGGCAGTCCCACAAACCAACGAACTTCAACCAATCAAGTCAAGCTTCACAAGTTTTTTTTTCTATGAGAAGTTTGAATTGATTGGTTGAATTTTTTTAGTCCCACTTTTTTTTTTTTTTTGGACTGCACATGGCGGAGAACTGGGAGCCACAGGAGAGGGCTGAAAGAGCCGCATGCGGCTCCGGAGCCGTGGGTTGCCGACCCGTGTCTTGGCCCAATCTACCTTACAGGAATGTTGCTTTGAGGAAAAAAAATAAGAAAAGCGGGACCACTGTATGCTGCTTGAATTGTTGAATGAAATGCTGCGTATATGTCTAATAATATTAAGCAAAAGAATTGTGTATCTTTTCATCCCTCTTTTCATGATCATGTTTTAAAGTAATTATTTTATTTGTACGTCTATTTGTACAGTAGCTAGTACGGTAACTAACTAGAGTTATTAATACAGACAGCATATATATGGATATAAATAAAACAATGGTTACATCAAAGTAAGCTACACTGAAACTAATGTGCAATTTTTGCTCAATTGTTGATGTGAGTGCTTCCTGGCTTTGAGAGGAATCTTACAATAGCCATATGGAAACCACAGAATTAGAGGAAATGTGCCTGAATATCATTTGGGGATTAATAGTGAAAGAGGATTGTTACTCTCATCCAGATTGTAATCTGTTTGGAAGAAGGTGGTAATCAGTGCCCCACAAACTACATGTAGCTTCCCAGAGCTCAATTTATGGCATCATGAGATTACATAATTTCAGCAGTTTGTTTGTTTTTAAATTAGAAGACAGGACCGGGACCAAGATGCTCTCAGAAAGAAAATGACTTCTATCTCAACCTATTTAAATTACCCCCAAATCAGTCCAAAATCATGCATCTGAAACTCCAGAGTAATACGGTCACATTTATGCTGTATAATTTCAGGCTGTTTTAAGGCGGGGGGAGGTCATAAGGATGGCAATGGGAGCAATTTGTTTATTCCCACTTTTATTAATCTTTTAAAAATAGAAGAAAAATGGTCTGTCTTTGAGGCATTCTTTGGTCCTCTAGAACAGAGCTTGTCAACCTTTTCACCCATTGTACCACTTTTAGGATATGGCAACATCCAAGTACCACCAGTCGCCTAGCAAGGTGTCAAAAACTTGATGACCAAAAAAAAAGGAAAAAAGTGATGAAGTACAGGTAGTCCTCAACTTACAACAGTTCGCTTAGTGACTGTTCGAAGTTACAATGGCACTGAAAAAAGTTCCCCCCAAGCCACATCCGAGCAGCGCTCTTCCTCCTATCTGAGGTTTTCATTGTTGTAAGCATTTCTGTTGAAGATTGGCAGTGGGGCAGGGGTGGGAGTGTGTTTGTTTTTTATTCCCCCCCTCTGCTGGGTGGTTGCAGCAGGTTTTGGTCACTTCACATGACCCTGAGACACTGTGACCGTCATAAATATGAATCAGTTGCCAAGCATCTGAATGTAAATCACAAGACCCTGGAGATGCTGCAACATTCCAGCTGATCGGCGCTTCTTCTGGGCTCAGAAGCGCCAGGATCAGCGCCGAGCTCCAGCTGGAGCCTGGCACTGATCCTGGCGCTTCCACCAAGTCTTGACAGCCCTGCAGCTCCAGCCATCTCTTGCTCAGGCTTGTGCGGTGCTGCCACCGGTTCAGCTCATTCCCCTCCCCCGCTACCACTTTTCTAGGATGGTCTCGTACCACCTGCCAGGTGCCAATGTACCACAGGTGGTACCTGTACCACTGGTTGAAAAGCCCTGCTCTAGAAGAACAGTGTTTTTCAGCATTTTCACAGATTGTACCACTTTTAGGATATGGCAATATTTGAATACCACGAGTCACCTAGCAAGGTGTCAAAAACTTGATGACCCAAAAAAAGGAAAGAAGTGATAAAAGTACTGGTAGTCCTTGACTTACAACAGTTCGATTAGTGACTGTTACAACGGCACTGGAAAAGTGACAGGTCCATTTTTCACACAATTGTTGCAGCATCCCCAGGGTCACATGATTTACATGCGGACGCTTAGCAACTGATTCATATTTATAATGGTCACAATGTTTCAGAGTCATGTGATCCCCTTTTGCAACCTTCTGGCAAGCAACGTCAATATGGGAAACCAGATTCACTTAACAACTGTGTTGCTAACTGCAGTGATTCACTTAACAAATGTGGCAAGAAAACTCTTAACAAATTTCTCCCTTAGCAACATAAATTTTGGGCTCAATTGTGTTTGTAGGTTGAGGACTATCTGTACACCCACTGAGGACACTTTTAATGGGAAACTTGTGCCTGTTTCTCGGACATTAATCTTTGCATTGTGCTATCCCTTTCTCTCCCTCTGCTTGTCTCAAAGAAGCCTCTCCTCCGTTTCTCTTTCTCCATCCTCTTCTCCTTCCCTGTCACCTTTTTTTCCTCTCCCTTCCCCACCAAAACCTCCTCCTTTTCCTCCTTCCTCCTTTTCTCTTCAGTGCAACTCCAGCTGATTGCTCTCCTCCAGGCTGCCTGCTGCACTGTCTCTCTTTCTCTGTCTCCTTCTTTTTCCTTGTTGTCTTTTTTATTCTCTCCCTTTCCCACCAAAACCTCCTCCTTTTATATCCTCTCTCTTCTCCCCCTCCTCCTGCTTTTCTCTTTGGTGCAACTCCAGCTGACTCCTCTCCCCCAGGCTGCTTGCTGCTCCATCTCTCTTTCTCTGTCCCCTTCTCTTTCCCTGTTGTCTTTTTTTATTCTCTCCCTTTCCTTTCCTCCTTTTATATCTTCTCCTCTCTCTCCCCCCCTCCTCCTTTTCTCTTCGGTGCAACTCCAGCTGAGTCCTGTCCCCCAGTCTACGCTTTGCTCCTGGAAACACCAGTGAGTTGGAACCCCACCCAGATCCTGGGCGCTCAGCAGAGCCCTGGCAACACCGCAGCTCCAACTGACTCCCAAAGGGTTTAGCTCATCCCCCCACTACACTTTTACACATTTTTTCTACACTTTTTTTCCCCCCAGTGCTTTTCAACCTGTGGTACGTATACCACCTGCCAGGTGCCAAAATACGGGTTGAAAAGCACTGCTCTAGAAGTCTGGAAAGTTGAATTGCAAAAACTGCCCATACTCGGTCTAGGGATATGAGCTATAGTGGAAAAGAGTATATTGAACTAAATGGATCGGCAGTCTGATTTAGCGGAACTTACACTCTTCTGTTCTAGAGATTTTAATATATTTTAAATAGTTTAATAAAACTGCTTCTTTACAGGAAATCAAATCTCAAGTTCACTACAACCATGGATATAATGAATCTCTTGGCCGCAAAAGCCACATTGATGATTACAGCACATGGGATATTGTCAAAGCCACACAGTAAGTGTATTTTTTTAGTCAGCATATAGGTATTTGTTTCATGGGGAAATCAACACTTAAGATAATTAATTTTGTATTATTATGTAATTATGGATTGATGTGGTAGAAACGAAGATTGTTTAGGATCAAAAGAGTCAAAAGGTAGGGAGAAATATAGTGCATGACATTGGTAATTTAGTTGTTTCCTTTTTTTGGAATGCTTTTGCTTATCTGTTTCTGATTCCTTTTTTATGCTTTGAATAATGATGCTTATGCAATCGTACACTAGTCTGCTGGTGGTCAATTTTAGTGGGCTTCAATTGCAACACTGCTTAGTGCCTTAGGACATTTTTGGCAGTCACCCACCAAGCCTCTTCTAGCCTTCTCTGCCAAATCTGGCACAAGTCTTTTCAAGCCATGCTCCTACTCTAGCTTCAATCAGGCCCTTTTCATAACTGAAGCTTTAGTTTTCTCTCTAGCTTGCAGCACAATTCTACTTTTCTTCAAAGGAAGATTTTCAGCTCTTTTCATTCTCTTGCTTGAAAAGCAGGGGATGGGTGTTTGTGGGGGGGTGAGTCTCCATTCTTTTTGAGCTCTAAATTCCATTCTTTTATCTTACCTCTGCTACTAGCATAGATAGGAGGGGCCATTTCAAAGGGGCAGAAAAAAAGGTGTTTCTTCTCCTGTCTTACATAACTTGTTCTTCCACAGGTGGTATGAACTGAGTTAATGAAATTGCACATGTTGAGAGTGCACTTTTTAAATCAGGATTGCCAAACTCTTTGTGTTTTCATTTTGAATGTATTAGAAATGTAGAAGATCTTATAAATAATGCATTGATGAAGGGTGGGGAAGGAATAGATGAAAGTAAAGGCGATGAATAGTTATTATCTCCATGATTTACAGGTAGTCCTCAAGCTATGACCCTAATGGAGCTTTCCCATTAGGGTCGTAAGTCTAAATTTTGTAAAATGAATTGGACTCATATTTATGACATTTTTGAAATACACTCATTAAGCGAATCAGCCGGGTCACTGAATGAACGCAGATCGGACTTACTGTTTGCCTTGATTCATTAAATGACTTCTGCCATCCTTAAGTGATCTGAAAGGCTAGGGAATTTGCCAGGGTCCCCAGCTGGAGCCTCCAGCGGGAATGCTGCTGCCTGCCCATCAGATGTTCTGACAAGACCAAGTGGTCCTCCACCCCTGAACTGCAGCACCTCCAGGCAAATGCCCAGACTTAAATTGGGATGGGGGTAAATTTGCAGGTTCCAAGTGGAGCCTCTGGAGAGAACTGCCCGCCCATCAGCTGTTCTACAAGCAGTCTATAGTAGTTCACACACTAATCCTCAAAGCAAAAGCTAACAAACTGTTGACTGCAAGGTATCTTTCTGCAAACAATCTTAAACTATGTGTAAACAAACAGTACAGTTTTTAGGCAGCCGTTTGTACCTCAAAGACTACCTGTAATTATCTGGTGGTATCACCTCAAAAGACTAACACCCACACACATTTTACAAAAACCAGTTAGTGCTTCCTTGTCCCCAAGTAAGTATTGTAATAATACATGAATAGGCATATGCAGCTTCATAAAATAAAATGGTTTTTGTGATAACTTTGATAACTAGCCCAATAAACATTTTTCCTGTTATGAAAATGCAAATTTAACCTTGATTTATATAATAAAAGTATGGCAGAAACAATAAGATTTCACCCTGGAAGAACAGGAAAGTATGTGCACTGTATTTTAAATGTAGAAGTCATTTGGAAAAAGAAAATAAGAGAGATGTTTCCCTTTTTTCTCTATTCTGTCCAGTGTTGTTCATATTAAAATATTAAGTTTGATTAATTCAGAATTACTGACTAATTAGACTTTTCTTCAAGGTATGGAATATATGATCGTTGTTGTGAGTTGGTAGAAGCAGGCTATGATGTACGGCAACCTGATAAAGAAAATGTTACGCTTCTCCATTGGGCTGCAATCAACAACAGATTGGATTTAGTGAAGTAAGTGCTATTTTTCTGCCACAATCAGTTTTTAATTTTCTTAGTACGATTTAACTCTTCTATATTTCTATCATAGTTGGATTAGGCATAAATACATTGTATAGTCATATACTTTAAATAATAATTAATTGATTGGCCAAAGGCTGTGAGAAACCATTCATTCATTCATTCATTCATTCATTCATTCATTCATTCATTCATTCATTCATTCATTCAAATAGTGTCTATATTCTTTTTTACAGTGTTTGAACTACTTCCTCAATAAATAAATGATCATGCTGGTTGATAAAAATATCAATTTAAGGTTGTCTGTAACTTTTGATAGCCATTATTCAACTACTTATTTTGTAATGGTCAAAACTATAGATTGCCAACAGTTAAATTTCTATCATTTTAGATTAATAAACTCAAAAAATAGAGTAGCTGTTTCATTTTCTCACTAATAAATGCTATAATTTTCATTTTCACTTTAGTTGTTACTGAAACAATAATATGTAATGCCTTGAAATAGCTTAATTGCTTAGTTTGAAATATAAGGAAAGCTGTATTTAAAGAACAAATGAAGCTAATTTATTGTTCATTAAAATAAATGTTTAGTATAGAAAATCAAGCCAAACTGATTAGAGACATTTGTAGAGAATTGTGCCTCTGTTAGGCTAAATAGCATGCATTATTTTTATGAGATATTTGAATTATTTGGTACTCTGATCTTAAGGATCACAGTCATAGAATTTAAATAAGAATATTTTAGAACAGAAAATACAAATATAATATTTAATATAATATTTAATATATTAATACCGTATTTTCCAGCGTATAAGACGACTGGGCGTATAAGACGACCCCCTACATTTCCTGTTAAATTATAGGGTTTGGGCTATACTTTTATAAGACTACCCCTCTTCCAACGCACACCAAATAAAAATTAAAAAACATCAGATTTGATTTTAATATGGTAATTTTAATTCAAATGCTTATGACATGCAGGTACTTAGTAGGAAAACTGTCACTTATAAACATAAGGCTGTTTGTCATCAAACATGTAAACATAAAACAGTGCAAGTGGATTAAACTTTAATAATAATAATAATAATAATAATAATAATAATAATAATAATAATAATAAGAAGAAGAAGAAGAAGAAGAAGTTGGAAGGGACCTTGGAGGTCATCTAGTCCAACCCCCTGCTAAGGCAGGAAACCCTATACCATTTCAGACAAATGGCTGTCCAGTCTCTTCTTAAAAACTTCCAGTGTTGGAGCATTCACCACTTCTGGAGGCAGGTTGTTCCACTGGTTAATTGTTCTAACTGTCAGGAAGTTTCTCCTTAGTTCTAGGTTGCTTCTCTCCTTGACTAGTTTCCATCCATTGCTTCTTGTCCTGCTTTCAGGTGCTTTGGAGAATAGCTTGGCTCCCTCTTCTTTGTGGCAGCCCCTGAGATATTGGATCACTGCTATCATGTCACCCCTCACCCTTCTCTTCGTTAAACTACACATACCCAATTCCAGCAACCGTTTCCTATTTTCCTAATTCACTTTTTCACTTTTCCTAATTCACTCTAAAGCTTTCCCTGCGCAGAGCCTTAAGTAACACCAGCTGCCTGCAATTAGTGCAGGTTCTCATCCCACCAGGCTCAAGGTTGAGTCAGCCTTCCATCCTTCCGAGGTAGGTAAAATGAGGACTCAGATTGTTGGGAGCAATAAGCTGACTTTTTAATAATGCTGCTGGGGGGGGTGAAAGCTCTAATAAGCAGGCATATACATAGAATGAAGGCTATTGCTAAGCACATTGATTTGTGCTTTAAATTGTAAGCCGCCCTGAGTCTTCGGAGAAGGACAGGATATAAATGGGATTTTAAAAAAAAGACCAAATGGGAGATCCGCTCCAGGTTTTCCAGCCAGCCCGCCCAGTTCCTGAGTCAAATGTGTCCTTAGAGCTAAGCAGCTGCTCTGGTAATCCCCACCTGCCTTTCAAGTTGCTCTTGCATTCCCCACCTGCCTACAGCTGCTCTTCAACTTTAGAAGGAAAGACGCCCAGACCCCAGCCTGTAAAAAATCACAGACTGCAGCTTCTACTCCAATTGGTCCCGCTTTCCCTGCACAGACTAAATGGGAGATCCGCTCCAGGTTTTCCAGCCAGCCCTGTCCCTAAAGTTTCAGCACCCGGCGTATAAGACGACCCCTGACTTTTGAGAAGATTTTCATGGGTTAAAAAGTCGTCTTATACGCCGGAAACTACGGTACACATGTACACACTATATATATAAAATAACTAACATTTTTGCAAATCATACATAAATCATAAAAGTTTTGCTTATAAAAGTAACCTCATTTAAATGTTTAAATATGTTTAAAATCTCTCCAGTCCAGTTTAATTACAAAAGTTCAGTCTACTGATGTTAAATACTGTCATTGATGTTCTTTTGTCAGCTGACATTACCTGCAGTTTGCAGTAATGGTACATAAGGGATTGGAGAGAAGCCTGTCAGCTACTGTAAGTGTCTATGTAGCAATAAAATGATCAAGACTATTTTTCAGCTTTTTAATGGTCAAGGAGTTCATAACGAAGTAGGAGTGCTATGCACGTTGTTTGGAGGACAACGTTGTTTGGAGTTTTATGAACATGTATAGTTCTTTCCATTCTAAGATTGCTGGGTAATTTATAACAAAATGTAGCATAAAACAACTAAAATGTCACTTGTTTAAAAAAGAAGAGAACAAAAAGATTTTAAAAGCTTAAAAATCATTGGCACTGAAAAGGTGACAAATTAGGCAAATGGATTATTACAAATAAAACTCTTTCCTGGTCATTATCTCCTTTGACAGCAAGATACGAGGCAGAGAAGAACATTGGAAATAAAGTCAATTTACCTGGGTTACATGTACATTACCTTTGAAATGCTTTTTGAGCAGTGATTCTGCAAATTACTGTGTGGCATCCCCACACTAAATATAGAGTTTATTTAAACTTATTGGCCACCCAATTTCATTGAACGTCTGCAGTGGAGTTGTTTCTTAGTCTCTGTTTTTTTTTAATCTGATAAAAACTAATGGTAACAGCATGAATGAACAAGCATTTAAAATATTTTTACCAGTTAATTTCTGTATATAGTTATGTAAGTAACAGTTTTACTTTAAAAGTCAGTTTTCTCATTAGTCATTGTTTTTTGAGAACTGTGTTCGCTTTATAGGCACTTTGATTCCCTTAATCTTTAACTATTTAAAAGCAGTATATCATTTACTGATTAACCCCAAAATATAATGAATATAAAACACTGTTTTATGTTTATAAAACCTCTTTTCGTGTCCTGCATTTCTTGATGAAAGTGTTATCACTTTCTGGCTTCCCATTATTAGATTTATATTTATTCTTTGTCTACAGATACTACATATCAAAAGGTGCTATTGTTGACCAGCTTGGAGGTGACCTGAACTCCACACCACTCCATTGGGCAACTAGGTGGGAAATATTGGATATTTTCACATATTTTCATTATTATTTAATATTTATAAAACAGTTTTGCAACACTGTACAGCAAACTAAATCCAGGAAGAAAGAGTTGCTGGTTGAGCATTGAGTTTCTATAACATCTCTGTCAGACACTGAAGAAACAGATCTGCAACTTGGACTCACAGCTACTGCTTGTTGGGCAAGTATAGGCTACAGATAGGTCAGCATGATTCACTGAACCCTAGTGATTCATTCACCTAGTGCAGGGGTAGGCAACCTCGGCTCTTTTATGACTCGTGGACTTCAACTCCCAGAATTCCTGAGTCAGCATGTCTGACTCAGGAATTCTGGGAGTTGAAGTCCACGAGTCATAAAAGAGCCGAGGTTGCCTACCCCTGACCTAGTGTGACAAAAAGATCATAAAATGAAGCAAAACTTGCTTAACGACTGCCTTGCTTAGCAACAGAAATTTTAGGCTCTCTTGTGGTCATAAGTCTAGGACTCCCTGTACTTATTTCAGAAGACACTGAAAATAGATGCCCCAAAGAGCAGGTACCTGCCATTTGGATTCTTTTGTTGCTGCTGAGTTTATTTTGATTTTGGTTTGGTACATTGACATTTATTTGTTATTTTATGCATATTTAGCATGGATTTTAAAAATTAGGTACTATATATTTAATAATTGTTAGGAGTCTTAGCAAATCGCAGTGGATTATCAGTCAGTTCAATGAATCAAGAGTTCATTATTTGCTGTTTAATGATTTTGAAAGGACTTACCTGTACATTCACTAATACACTAAGGTTCTCGAAAAAATTTAAGAAAGCATAGTAAAATATCTAGTATATTTATTAAATGAAAGAACAAACTGCATGACTGTTGAATGTAAAACCTGAAAAGGTTCTATGTGGTCATGAAATATTTCCGTGTTTCAATTGTTGTGTCAAAACTCCTGGTCACATAAATCAGGTTTCTCCAAAATTTGTGCCACCTAAATGTATTACATTGTAATTCTCATCATCTAAAAATATAATAAGAAAGCAACATTTTTGAAATTGTTACCTAGGATGATTTTGAAAACAGATGATCTTGTAAATAGACTTAAATAGGTTTGTATTTCTCCTTTAGGTGAAATAATTTGCAAATAAAGTAAAAGCTACATTACAAAATTTAACGCTGTTTTTTTAATGTTTTAGACAGGGTCATTTATCAATGGTTGTACAGCTTATGAAATATGGTGCAGATCCATCATTAATTGATGGGGAAGGATGTAGTTGTATTCATTTAGCAGCCCAGTTTGGACATACATCTATTGTTGCTTACCTAATAGCCAAGGGACAGGTATGTACATTTGCTTCATAACTTTAGGAGTGACAATTACATGTTCATGTGTATTTTATAATTGCATTTCTGAGATTAACATATGCAGGACTATACATAACTTCCTGGGTATAACTCTTCTAAGTCATCAGAACTTACCTCTGAATAGTTGAATATAGTACTAGTCAATTGTTTTATATTATCTAAACGGACTCAATTGCAAATAGGGATTTAATTGGAGATAGTACTTTGTAGCCTACAGTTATTCACCCTTACAACCCACCACCAGGTTGCTGCAGCACCCTCCTGCCTCTCTCCTCCATCCCATCCCACTGGAATCCTGCAATGCTTGGGGTTCCATCCCACACACCCATTATGTCCCACACTTACCTTCTGAAGCTTTCCAGATCTTAGGTTGTGGAAGGAGGCAGACCATGTATCCTTGGGCTGTGCGGCGGCAATCTAAATGCAGTCACTGTTTTGTCCTGTCTTGTTTGTGGGCAGGACAAAATAATGGAAACCAGAATTGGCTGCATTTTGCTGCCTTAGAGAGGTCTGCACAGTGCTGCAGAAAGCTTCTGCAGCAGTTGGTAAGGCAATAGAACAAAGTAATTTGTCCCCGGGCTGTGGCAGTGACCCAAATGTGTCTCCACCCACAAATGGACACGTTTCACCTAAAGACAGCCACAACATGCAACCCTAATGGGCAGGCTCCATTACAGTCGTATCTTGAGGACTACCTGTATAAATTAATACAGGGTAGACCTCAATTTACAACAGTTCAAAGTTACAATGGCACTGAATGACCATTTTTCACATGATATTGCAGCATCCCCATTGTCACATGATCAAAATTCAGATGCTTGACAACTGATTCATATTTATGTCAGTTGCAGCATCCCAGGGTCACATAATCACCTTTTTTGACCTTATGACAAGCAAAGTCAATGGGGAAACCAGATTCACTTAACAACCATGTTACTAACTTAAGAGCTGCAGTGGTTCACTTAACAACTGTGGCAAGAAAAATGGGGCAAAGTTCACTTAACAAATGTTTTCTCTTAGCAACAGAAATTTTGGCTCAACTGTGGCTGTGAGAATTACTTACCTGTAATTTCCTCTACAGAAATGACTGACCTAAAACAGTAGATGGTGCACTAACACCTACTACAAACTGTGATCAAATGCATGCACACAAAATTGTTTAATATAGTCTGCAAAAATATAAAACCTTCAGTCAATACCTAAAATACTTCATAATAACCTTTGCCTTACCATAGTATTATACTGTCTTAGTTTCCTTTAGAGGAGGTATGTACATGTTTTCCCTTAGTATTTTCCTTTTATATCTGATTATTTTTGTTTTCATCAGGATGTTGATATGATGGACCAAAATGGAATGACACCTTTAATGTGGGCAGCTTATAGAACACACAGGTAATTTGCTCATTTAACTTTAAATCTATGGGTCATTATTTTTAACATTCAAGTAGCTTATAAAGCATAAAATGTTAGAATTTTGTATTCTTAAATATGATTTGAATGAAATGGTTCATACCTCATATGTACATATCACCCTTCTACTATCCACTAAGTTCAACTGAGCTAGCAAACGAGCCACTTCAGATTCCAGAAAAATATTGCCAGTAGGGTCACATAACAAAATTTGAAAGCCTGTCAAAGCAGTTCTCATACTCAACGTAATTAAGGTGACATTTCTATGATTTTTTTCCCTATACCTGGCCGTGCTACCTCAGTCTCCATGAGCTGATGCATCTATTTTACATCATTCTTGTTTTCTCCTCTGCGTTCTCTTAATATTTGATATTCTATCACATTTTTAGAGCAACAGGATCTTTTTTCATGTTTTCATAGAAACCTGAAAAAGTAATTGTGCTTTAATCAGTAGCTGAGAAATACATAAGGATTGACACACTACTTTCAAATTATTTTGAAACCATGCACAATTCTATTCTTTATAGAGGATCTACTGCATAATGTCATCTGCAATATTATATTGATAATGCTCAGCTCTTGCTCCTTATTATCCAGTTCCAAGGAAATATTCAATAGCTTGGAGATCATTGAACTCTAATGACTAAACAAGGAAAAGAACATGAAATTAAATCCAGGCAACATGGCAATCCTATTGATAAATACCAAAATAGACTATGGGATTGAGGAAATGAATTACTGTTCAGCCCAGATTTGGCAATATACAGTGATGATCAGACCAATGAAAAACTGTACTTCTCCAATGTAATTGTATTCTCAGAACGGCCAAGAAAAGTGGCTGCTTGCCCCTACATCATGTTTGGAAGGCTCTTCGCAGATAAAATTCCTGACATGTGATCCAGATTCAACAGCTTTTGGACAGTCTAGTCACAGTGCCATGACTAGAGCAATATTTTGTAAGATCATCTGAGACCTTTTTGAATTAGTGAAGTCAAGAGGATAAAACTCTCAATAACATGAGATTAGCTTCCACTAAAATGAGTCCATGCCCTGCTTTCAAAAAATTAGATGGGTGTGTGTGTGTAGCTTGATTCAGGCAGAGATAAATACCTCTTTTGTGAAGGATGTTACATAGTTATCCTCAAAGAATTCAGTGTGCATTTCTGCTTAAGAGTGCTTCTCTTGATATAGTCTTCTATAATTTCCACTCAATTTCTAGTCTCCCCTTTTAGGAAAGTTTATGGAGAAGATGATCGGACTTCAGTTACAAAGATTCCTAGATAAAACAGATTATCTTGATCTCTTCCAGTCATGTTTCAGAGCTTGACTGAGATTATATTGGTTCTCTAGTGTATATAACATTTGCTGGCATCATTAAACCTCTTAGATTCATTTGATACATATTTGGTAATGACCATGATATCTTTCAGGACTGCTTCTGAAGGTTGGGTTCTGCTTTGATGGTTCTGCTTCTTCATGCACGGACAGTTCCAGTGAAGGGAAGTTGTTGTGGTTGTTACTAGTAATAAATCACTCATTTGCATTTTAATTAATTCAGAAACTAACCTGATCCAGTCTGAAAGAATATATATTTTTTCTCCAAGGAATTTTTACCTAAATGAACATAATAAATCTTAGTTTATATAATGTTTTTGTTAATTTTCCAGTGTGGATCCTACTCGGTTGCTGCTTACTTTTAATGTTTCAGTGAATTTGGGAGACAAATATCATAAGAATACAGCACTACACTGGGCAGTTCTAGCAGGAAATACTACAGTGATTAGTCTACTGTTAGAGGCTGGAGCTAATGTTGATGCCCAAAATATCAAGGTAAATCTGTCTTCATGTAGTAGAAATTTCACATTTTGTTGGTTATTTTTTAATAAGATTCAATTCCAACACATACATTCAGTAAAAACTCCCTTCTGCATTACAGATACTTTTGGCTCTTTCCACATATCCAAAGCCTGGTGTTCATTTTGCTTTTCAACTGTTTAACTCTTCATGCATATTCTCTCCATCCCTTTGCTGTGGTCATCATTTACTATTTATTTGTGGGGATTTTTCTTTGAGTTACCTTGTTTCTTGTATTATACAAGCTTAGCCCCATATCTTCTAGGACACTTTCATCTTCTGTGATTGTCTGCCTTGTATTTAATACCATTGCTTTATCTGTGGCATGATTTCCAGTCTTATGAAATCAGTGCTAAAGAGTATATAAATGCTTCATTAAAATCTCCTTTGACTTAACATTTTCTACTGCCCATTCCATCACTGAATTATTATTTTATGAAATATTCAGAGGTCCCCAATATTTTGGGGGCGATTAATATATTTGGAATTTTGAAAGCATGTCCTGATATTGTCATAAAATTGCTACCATGATGAGCATGGCCAGTTATAAAATCCTTTTTTTCTACAAGGCAAACTAATGTGCCTGGTTTCCTTTGCCCAAAGATGTCAGCCTTACATCTCAGTTTAATATAGCTATTTTTTTCTGGATAGGTGCCTACTCTTTCAAACCAAGCACTGAGCTGCAAACAGCAATAATTTCATTCTCTAAGAATATATTTGGAAATACAGTAATTACAGACACACTGGATCCATGAAAATAAAGTATTCATATATTTATTAAAGAAAAAGCAAAGTGCACTGTAACAGCTTGAAAACCTCTTAATATTGTTATTAACATAAGCTTTTGTGGGACAATATTCACTTTGTTGAATTGTTTTTCATCAGACTTTGTAGCATCATTCTAGCTAATGTTTAAGGTCCTGTGAGATACTAGTTTTGTTGTTAATTTTGTTAATTGCAAAAGCCTAATAAAGCTGTGGATAGATTTATCTAAAATTAGCTTCCATAGTCTGGAACATCTTTGCTTTCTCTTCATTAAATGGCAAGCAGCAGTTGGCCATGAGCTATTTATATGTTTTGTTTTTTGAAAACTGCAAAGTAACGAATAGATAGAAAATCCTATAAAGAATTTTGTGGAATCTTAAAAACGAATACAGATACTATAACCTATATTTTCATCAATTGTTTTCAGTGAAGTGAATGTAAAGCACAGAAGCTTGGGATATAATAAATTAATATTTACAAAGCAGTTTTTCTTGTGCTTTTGCTACAGCAGGCTGACACATCCAGATATATAGTTACTTGTCTATAATTTATGGAAGAGGGAGAGATAACGCAAAAAGGCCTGTGATGTCTGGACAGTGACAATTCTAGAGGGAAAAAAAGTTATTTTTTCTTCAATGTATATTTATAAAAAGAAAAGGGAATAAAAATATTCAGAGATTTGAGCTGAATACTCTCACATGAAATATTATATTAAAAAAGATTTTTTTTCAGAGTTTACAGAAGTGTCCCTTCAAAGGCATATTGGATATTTGCTTTCTTTATAGCTGAATGCTAAATATTGTGTCCCAGTCAGTAAAATAAAAGAAATTATGTTTCTGTGTCTTCTGCTGACTCACAGTTAAAAGCCAGAAGCTCTTTGTGCTTTTTGTAGTTGAAATATTCAAGCACATGTTCCAAATCATATGCATTCCGTAATTTTTTCTGTTCCCCCCCCCCTATTTTCTTTAATTAACCCAGGGGAATGGGGAAGAGCAATGTATGTGAACCCTTTGGGATTATGTGGTTTTTTGCATGAATTGGCCATAAAATGCGCTCTAAACGTCATGTAAGTCACAACAATAGAAAAACACAGTCTGCTTAAAATAATACTACACAAACATTAGCTGTTGTCATGTTTTAATTGAACTTAAGATGGAAACATTCACAGTGCAGGGTGGATAAAGTATGTGAACCTTTGGACTTAATAACTGGTTGACCCTCCTTTGGCAGCAATAACCTCAACCAAACGTTTCCTGTAGTTGCAGATCAGACCTGCACAACGATCTGGAGTAATTTTGGACCATTCCTCTGCACAAAACTGTTTCAGTGTAGCAATATTGTTGGGATGTCGGGTGTGAATTGCTCTCTTAAGGTCATGCCACAGCATTTCAATCGGGTTGAGGTCAGGACTCTGACTGGGCCACTCCAGAAAGAGTATTCTGTTCTGTTGAAGCCATTGTTTTGTTGAATTACTTGTATGCTTTGGGTCATTGTCCTGTTGCATCACCCATCCTCTGCGGAGCTTCAGTTGGCGGACAGATGGTCATACGTTTTCCTGCAAAATGTCCTGATAAACTCTGGAATTCATTTTCCCATCAGTGACAACAATCCGTCCAGGCCCTGAGGCAGCAAAGCAGCCCTAAACCATGATGCTCCCTCCGCCATGTTTTACAGTGGGGATGAGGTTTTGATGTTGGTGTGCTGTGCCATTTTTTCTCCACACACAGTGTTGTGTGTTTTTCCCAAACAACTCAATTTTGGTTTCATCTGTCCACGTTTGAAGTTTGCAAAAGAGCACCTGGATGTTCCACAGCACTACTGGCAAAATATACTGTGGACAGATGAAACCAAAATTGAGTTGTTTGGGAAAAACACACAACACTATGTGTGGAGAAAAAAAGGCACAGCACACCAACATCAAAACCTCATCCCCACTGTAAAACATGGCGGAGGGAGCATCATGGTTTGGGGCTGCTTTGCTGCCTCAGGGCCTGGACGGATTGTTGTCATTGATGGGAAAATGAATTCCAGAGTTTATCAGGACATTTTGCAGGGCCTGGACGGATTGTTGTTCAACAGAACAGAATACGCCTTCTGGAGTGGCCCAGTCAGAGTCCTGACCTCAACCCGATTGAAATGCTGTGGCATGACCTTAAGAGAGTGATTCACACCCGACATCCCAACAATATTGCTACACTGAAACAGTTTTGTGCAGAGGAGTGGTCCAAAATTACTCCAGATCGTTGTGCAGGTCTGATCTGCAACTACAGGAAACGTTTGGTTGAGGTTATTTTGCCAAAGGAGGGTCAACCAGTTATTAAGTCTAAAGGTTCACATACTTTTTCCACCCTGCACTGTGAATGTTTCCATCTTATCTTCAATTAAAACATGACAACAGCTAATGTTTGTGTAGTATTATTTTAAGCAGACTGTGTTTTTCTATTGTTGTGACTTACATGACGTTTAGAGCGCATTTTATGGCCAATTCATGCAAAAAACCACATAATCCCAAAGGGTTCACATACCTTTTCTTGCAACTGTATTACATCTTCTACACTGTCATCTGCCATGATGGATGATTTACTTTCAAACACCTGTGTTTGTGTTTTAATACTAGAAACTTTTTTTTAGAAAGCTGGTTTCAAGTAATGTAAATGTATCTTACATAAGGGTGTTAAGTAACGAACGTAGGTTCAAATTTGTCCTCAACTATGGAAGCTTACTTGATTCTTTGGCTCAATCACTGTCTTACCGTCATAGATATTGTACATTGCCTTAGTGGGCTTCCAAAGAATATGGAATAAAATATTTTTTAATTATGTATCTTATTACCCTCAGATCTACATGCCAGTCTTATGACTTTTAACAATCTTATGTTGTTAAAAGAACCTTTCTGCCCAAGTGCTTCTGTCACCACTCCAAAGAATCAAGATAATGATGGACAACTTGAAAGCCCTTCTGAAGTTCTGATGTAGCAAGTAGGACTCTCAGTATCACTGAGAGTGTTTATTAGTGTTAGGTGGAAGGTTGATAATTGAAAATGATCCAATGTTCAATAGCAATATGCAAAACACATAATTTAGGAAACAGAATATTCTAGATAACTGCTATCTGGTTATTTGGAAGATTAATCTGTTAGTCTTCTGGAGATAAATATTTTAGAATTGGAGGTAGGTTGTAGTATTGCAGATGTTCTGTCTAAATGGACAGATTAACTTCATTTGAAAGAAAAACATAGCAGTAAGATAAGGCCTGCTAGTATTTGAAATATATGAGTTCTTTTTTATATTAAGTTAACTTTTTAAAAAGTGTACCTTTTTTCTTACCCAACTTAATGAGAGATATGAGTTTAATGTTTTGTTTTTTTAAAGGGGAAAATGGTTTAGAACAGTTTATCTAATATTGAGAGGGAAATGGATATAAAGGGCAGCTTTGAGACCTATAAAATTAGTATAATTGTACCTTTCCAGTTTTTTTTTACAGAATTGAAATCACCCACTTTGAAGCTCTGGTCAAAAGATCAATTAGAAATCCTACATGAGGACAGTAAGTGGGAAAGTACTGCTATGCTCAGAGTGCTGCAGTAGGTACATTGTCGTGTATTAGATGAGCAGTAGATTCATCATCCTGGTCAGTTCATTTAGACTTCTCTGATTCTGATACAACATCACTTGGTTCAGATACTAGAGCAAGCCACTGACCACTTAATCCTTAAGTAGAGTTACAAGATGGTTGATAACTATGTTCTTTGTCTAGGAAAGCTAAGTTTTTCTTGTAAATTGGAAATAGGAATAGACTTTTTCTGTCATGCTTTTTAATTGATTGATTATGTGCCATCAAAGTATTTTCGACTTTAATGATCACATTGATAGATTTTCTTCATTATGATCTGTCTCATCTCTACTGAGTCCATCCATCTTGCTGCTGGTTGTCTCTTCTCTTTCCTTCCACCTTCCCCAGCATTAAAGCCTTCTCTAGAAAGCTAGGTTTTCACATAATTTGTCTGAAGTAGGATAATTTGAGCCTGATCATTTGTACCTTGAGTGAGGACTCTGCATTGATTAATTTCCTGATAATTTGTTTGTTTTCTTGGCTATCTCCAGTATTCTCAGGAGTCTTCCTCAGCACCAGAGTTCAAAAACACCAATACTCTTTGTATCCTGCTTCTTCAAAGTCCAACTTTCATTTCCATTGAGTATTACAGGGAATTTCACAGCTTCCATGATTCTGATCTTTGTAGGTAGAACAACATCATGACTATTTTTTCCAAGGCGTACATGGCTACTCCAAGTGCTAGTTTGCAGTGTATTTTTAAGTGCTTGTTCCTTTACTGCTGAAAGTTGTTCTTAAAAGAAAAAGCCATCCACCACTGATATTGTCATTGCTAATTCTAAGACTGGTTATTCCACCTGTTGTCATTCATTTAGTCTTCTTATACAGTATTTCCATTTTTTTCACTTTCCTCCTAGAGCTTTTTGACAATCAGAGTAGTGTGATCAGCATAATGCAGGTTATTGATATTACTTATTTACTAACTTGGAGCCAGTCTGTGTCATTATGTTCTGTTCATGCTGTGGCTTCCTGACCTGTATATAAGTTTTTCATGTGGACAATGAGGTGTTCTGGGATGCACATTTTTCTAATCATGTTCCACAGCTCGATGTGATGGTCACAGTCAAAAGCATTTCTAAAACCAACAGTGACTTCTTCTGTATATTCCTTGCTTTTTTCAATTGTTTCACATGTATCAACTATAATTTCTCATATATCCTGGCCTTTTCTAAAGCCAGCTTGAACATCTGGTATCTCTTTTTCCATGTAGGGCTCTAATCTCCATGGGATGATCCTAAGTATTATTTTGCTTTATCCAGATGATACATTAACTAGAAGGTTCACATACAAGTTGAAGGGCACATTTCTTGATAAACTATTAGTAACAAATAAAGTAATTCTTGCAAACTGATGTTCATATAGCCGACCAGCTTTCCCATCTTACAGCTCTTTTTCATAGTAAAGATATGAAAGCCACTTTCAAATCAAATCTTTATTATGATCATAGGCCAGCATGGAATGCCATTTGTTTCTTTGCAGAAGAATTGTTTGTGTTGTTCATGGTTATTGTAGTGGATTAGTTAAATTTCAAGCCTTTGAATTTGACCTTGCATATTCTAGCAATGGCTGCAGCTCTAACTGCTGTCAAACAGGTCAGGACTGTTGAAAATGATACTGGCTTTGGTAGATTTATCCTGCCTGTTGAACTAACTGATTTATCATCTGGTTGATTATCATCTATTATCATTTGAAAAAGTACTCTTTTACTTACATCCATTCATTCAGTAAGTTTTCAAAGATATCAGTGCTGAAAAAATGGACTTATGACTGGTCCTTGAAGTTATGGCCATCACAATGTGGTCATTGATTACAATCATTGGTTATTGATTGCGATCTAGGTTTACAGTTCACAATTATGACATTGGAGTGAATTGTGTCACATGATTGCTAGCAAGGAAGGTTGCAAGTCATTCTAATAAGTCACTCCTGCTGCTTCCCTCCCCCCAAGGATCCCTCCTGTAGCATACGGGCCCCCTGCTGCCCACCCATGTTCTGTGCCTGCCCATGGCATTCCTCCTGTACTCCTTGCCTGGAACCTCCCCATTGCTTCCCACTTAACAACCATGCAGGTCCTGGGGTTAAAATGGCCTCCAGGATTGCCATTGCTAAATGATGTGGTCATGTGACATCACACTTTACAATGACATAGTTTATTGATGGCAATCTCAATCCCAATTGCCATCATAACCTGTGGACCACCAATATTGAAACAAAGCATTGGTAGCTTGCCTGATAGTGGGTAACTGTAACCATCATGTTAATCTTCAGTTCATAGGGTAACAACCTTTCGCTCATAGCACTGAGAACGATCAAACATCTGGGCTCAACAGTATATTACAGTACATCAACTCTTGCCTAGTGTCTCAGACATTAGATATTTGTATCAGACATTAGACTGGTATCTTCATTGTAGATATCAGTGAAGAATGAGATCTCAAAAATAATTGTCTACTGCAGCACAGAGAGCTTATAGATCTATATCCTCCAAATTATAAACTCTCCTCCTGCCATTTCAATTTAACAGATATTTACTTGGTCTCTTGGTAGCCTTAAGTAGTTGAGATACATTATTGTATCTTTCTGGGAACCCTTGGCTCTTGTCTTGCCAGCCTCAATCGTTATGAAAGTCTGATACCCAGATTATTCCAATTAATGGAGAAGGGGCTCTGATTGTGGATGTCACTGTTAAATAGTATTTCTTTTAAAACTGTATGTTTGTTTTGTGATACTGTGCCTTTTTTTGGTTAAAGCTACAGGTTTCGTTTTCTAGAGAAAGAGCCATAGGGCAAAAGTTATTTTGTCTTATACTGTACAAAATGAAAGGGAAACAAGGACCAAAATCATTCATGTTATGGCAGAGGTGCTGCTTCTGTGTGAGCATAAGGTAGTTGTTATTGTCTTATTATGGTTACCACTCATCTTTATTTCATTTTCTCAGTTTCTCAGTTCTGAATAATTGATAATTCTATTACAATTGATAATGTTTTGCACAACCCAATATTTCCACTAATTAATGTATTTTCCTGAGATCTGAACATCATGGCATAAAAATAAGATACTTGAGTTATAACTTTGTATTACAAAATCTTAGTCCATTCATATGTTTGCATATGCTTTGGGAGAGTGCTTTGGGAGAGTTCAGATTCAGTCTCTAAATTACTATTTATTTTACATTAAACTTAAATCAGATCTTGCGTCTATGTCTTTGGCAGAGTTTTTCCACCAAAAAAACAGTACTGTATCTTAGCTTCTGGTCAGAATGCTCATAACATATAAAATCTTTGCTTTTCCCACATAATTGATTTTTATTTACTTCAACTACACTAAGAAACAGTTTGGTCCAGTGTTTAAGGCACCAGACTAGAAAGAGTTCAAGTTCTGCCTTAGTCATGAAAGCCAGCTGGATGACCTTGGGCCAGTCACTCTCTCAGCCAGCCCACCACATAGATAGATAGATAGATAGATAGATAGATAGATAGATAGATAGATAGATAGATAGATAGATAGGTAGGTAGGTAGGTAGGTAGGTAGGTAGGTAGGTAGGTAGGTAGATAACCTTTATTGACTTTTTTTACTGTGGGCACAATGGCACACATTAAAAATGAAATTTAGTTGCTCTCAAAGTGTACACATACATAACACACATTTAAACGTACTATACACAACACACACACACACACACACACACACACACAGTCATGGCTGAAATTGTTGGCACCCCAGAAATTTTTCCAGAAAATCAAGTATTTCTCACAGAAAAGTATTGCAGGAACACATGTTTTGCTATACACAGGTTTATTCCCTTTGTGTGTATTGGAACACAACAAAAAAGGGAGGAAAAAAAGCAAATTGGACATAATGTCAAACAAAACTCCAAAAATGGGCTGCACAAAATTATTGGCACCCTTAACTTAATATTTGGTTGCACGCCCTTTGGAAAAAATAACTGAAATCAGTCGCTTCCTATAACCATCAATAAGCTTCTTACACCTCTCACCCGGAATTTTGGACCACTCTTCCTTTGCAAACTGCTCCAGGTCTCTCTTATTGGAAGGGCGCCTTTTCCCAACAGCAATTTTAAGATCTCTCCACAGGTGTTCAATGGGATTCAGATCTGGACTCATTGCTGGCCACTTCAGAACTCTCCAGCGCTTTCTTGCCATCCATTTCTGGGTGCTTTTTGACGTATGTTTGGGGTCATTGTCCTGCTGGAAGACCCAAGATCTCGGACGCAAACCCAGCTTTCTGACACTGGGCTCTACAGTGCGACCCAAAATCCTTTGGTAATCCTCAGATTTCATGATGCCTTGCACACATTCAAGGCACCCAGTGCCAGAGGCAGCAAAACAACCCCAAAACATCATTGAACCTCCACCATATTTCACTGTAGGTACTGTGTTCTTTTCTTTGTAGGCCTCATTTCGTTTTCGGTAAACAGTAGAGTGATGTGCTTTACCAAAAAGCTCTATCTTGGTCTCATCTGTCCACAAGACGTTTTCCCAGAAGGATTTTGGCTTACTCAAGTACATTTTGGCAAACTGTAATCTTGCTTTTTTATGTCTCTGTGTCAGCAGTGGGGTCCTCCTGGGTCTCTTGCCATAGCGTTTCATTTCATTTAAATGTCGACGGATAGTTCGCGCTGACACTGATGCTCCCTGAGCCTGCAGGACAGCTTGCATTCCTTTGGAACTTGTTTGGGGCTGCTTATCCACCATCCGGTCTATCCTGCGTTGCAACCTTTCAACAATTTTTCTCTTCCGTCCACGACCAGGGAGATTAGCTACAGTGCCATGGGTTGCAAACTTCTTGATAATGTTGCGAACTGTGGACAAAGGCAAATCTAGATCTCTGGAGATGGACTTGTAACCTTGAGATTGTTGATATTTGTCCACAATTTTGGTTCTCAAGTCCTCAGACAGTTCTCTTCTCCTCTTTCTGTTGTCCATGCTTAGTGTGGCACACACAGACACACAATGCAAAGACTAAGTAAACTTCTCTCCTTTTTATCTGTTTTCAGGTGTGATTTTTATATTGCCCACACCTGTTACTTGCCCCAGGTGAGTTTAAAGGAGCATCACATGCTTGAAACAATCTTATTTATCCACAATTTTGAAAGGGTGCCAATAATTTTGTCCAGCCCATTTTTGGAGTTTTGTTTGACATTATGTCCAATTTGCTTTTTTTCCTCCCTTTTTTGTTGTGTTCCAATACACACAAAGGGAATAAACCTGTGTATAGCAAAACATGTGTTCCTGTAATACTTTTCTGTGAGAAATATTTGATTTTCTGGAAAAATTTCTGGGGTGCCAACAATTTCGGCCATGAGTGTGTGTGTGTGTGTGTGTGTGTATATGTATATATATATGTATGTATTTGTTTTCTGAGGTTGTATGTATGTATGTATGTATGTATGTATGTATGTATGTATGTATGTATGGTTGTTGTAGGAAAAATAGGAGGAGAAAGGTGTGTTGGATATATTCAGCACCTTAAGTTATTTGTAAAAATAATAAAGGCAGGATGCAAATAAATAAATATATGTACTTTTAACCGGATGGGTGAGAAAGAGGACAATTATTTTCATCCTATAATGCATTTGTGATTCAGATTAAGAGTTCTGTCAGGTAATTGGACTTGCATTATTTATGCTTCCTTTTTCCTTCTTAACCTGGCTCTGTTCGCATGCTTTCAAATGCATGTTTCTGATATTAAAAATGAGGTAGAAAAGAAAAACTGCAATTCAGACTTATATTTCAGTACATAAAAAGTACTAATATTTCCTGCTGCTCTAAAAGTTCATAGATTATTGATTTCTGCTTCTTTTCTCTAATATTTTCTCTAACTAAAATAAAGTAGCAGGAGATTGAACTGTCCTTTCTATTTTCTGACCTTTCTAGTAGGCTAGTTAGGAATCATCCACATTTGTAGAAAACGTCATCCTCCAGTTAACACACTTTGGGGCTAAGTTGTTGCAGTGTTCTATTTTGTCTTCAGGGACCAAAGCAATTAAGTTATTAAAGTAGTATTATATTTGCATGGTCTGAAATTGTATTTAGGTAGAACCACAATGGAAAGGTGAACCAGAGAAAGATGGAGGTTCTCTTAGTTTGGCTTTGTCCAATCTGGCATATCCAGATTATATAAGCAATGATTTCCTTGAAGCATGTGATGTTTCAAGGGAGGGGCAAACTCCCAATATCTCTGGATCTTAAGCTATTTGGGGAGGTACTTTTAAATGCATAGTGGAAATGGAATGAAACTCCTAAGAACCATAAAATACTATGAGCTGATTTTTACTTCTGTTACAGTCTCTCATAATGGTTTGTTGGCTAAGATTTTCATACCACTACACAGGGTTTTTGTGTTCAAATCCTGTCAATAGAAATTAACTATCTACTTTTCAGTATATCTAGTTTCTGTTGATGCTGGAATACATATGTGTAATCCTTGCAGTTTGTACTTTGTTTCAAAGGATTTATGCCTTTTCGGGGTAAATTTTCAGTTTCTGGTACTGTTTCATTTTTTTTAGGCGGGGGCCAAACGATGGAGGATTCAACCATTTTTCAAGCCTCCATGAATATTTGTTTAGGAGGGGAGTTACCTTCAGTAGAAGAGAGGAGGAGTGCAAAACTGGAGCTGAAGGTACCTTCAGTTGGTTGTCCTTTGCCTCCTCTGTTCCATAAGAACCTTTTCTTCCTTTAGGTGTAAATGAGGTCTACTGTTTTGTCCCAAGTCTCTGACAAAAAAATGTATTGCAGGTTTATTTTAATTTTTTAGGCATTGGAAGGATTTCTGTATTTTCATGATGAATTATATAAAGAAATTGCCACAATCTGATAACATTTTGTTACATTGTGCAAAATTTATGACACTTGCAGATTAAAGTGATCAGGACACATTATTAATGTAGTGTATCTCAAAAGGAAGAATGAAAATTATTCATTAATTTTATTTCTTATATCTGTTATAGCAATGATTTTGAAAACTAAAACATTTCTTACAGCTTAAATTTTCATGCTAATATTAACAGGTAGTCTTTAATTTACAACTGGTCATATAACGACTATCCAAAAGCGCCTTACAACATGTTACAATGGCTGCAGCCCCCATCCTCTGTAGTCATGTAATTGTATTTTGGGTGCTTGACAACTGGCTCATCTTTACAGCAGTTTGCTGTTCTATGGTGAGATGGCTGGGATTTGTAAGTTTTTTTTCCAGGTTTCGAGCATTTACTTCTAGTTTTTGGCAAAATTGATTTGCTTATCATTGGTGGCATTTATTTAACCACTGCATTTGCTTAATGACCGCTGCAAAAAATGTCAAAAAATCAGGCCCAGTCATGTGATGCCTTGACTTACAACTTCAATGAATTACAACCTTAATTCTAAGCTCAATTAGAGTTGTAAGTCAAGAACTATCTGTAAATAATGAGAAACTCCAAATGCTCAGTTGTTCAATTAATCTTTACAAAATGAGAATTCTTGAATATGTGATCTGTATGCAATAAAATGCATAGAACCTGCTGACAGAATCTAGGTGTGCAAAAGCACATATAAGCACTAGCACATATATTTAGTTAAAAATCTGAACATTTGGTGGGAGCAAATTGAAGGGTAGAATTCTATTACATCACTTGTAATGATGCTTAAAACATACTTTAATCTCCAGTTGATTTGTGGTCAACCTAATCTATAAAGTAAACATCTACATGAGATATTGATAATACACAAAACATATCTGTTAGCTAAATCCTGTTAGCTAATGAAATTGATTTTTTCTTTGCCTCTGCTGCTTGTTAATACGTGAGAGAGCCTCTTGTTCCAGACTAGTGAACTACATAATGTAATGAACTGATTTAATATATCTAAAACTTTTAAATAATATGTTAAATGAAATTATTACATATTTTCTACTTTTAATCTAAAATCATTTAAAATCTTTTATATTTTAATAGGGAGAATCACCACTTGATTTAGCAAAGCAAAGAAAAAATGTTTGGATGATAAATCATCTACAAGAGGCAAGGCAAGCAAAAGGTTATGACAATCCATCTTTTCTCAGGAAGCTGAGGGGTGATAAGGTGAAAACAATATTTAAAAACTGATACATTTTGGGTTTTGTTGACATGTAATTTCTTGAGATGATGTCAAGAGGTACTTGAAATCTTGTGCTTTTGCATCTTTTAAACTGACTTTCTAATAATGACTTTTCCTACTGTAGTGAAGTGACTGGCCATACCTAGGCCTCATATATTTCACTGAACGTAGTTCTTCTTTGATCCTTTTTAATTAAAATTACTGTGAAATGTTTGAGTAAAAATTATACTTTTGCAGTGGTTCATTTTAAAAATAGAATAACTAATACTTACTATTTTTTGTAGGAATTTCGTCAGAAAGTGATGCTAGGAACACCATTCCTAGTTATTTGGCTTGTTGGATTTATAGCAGATCTTGATATTGATTCTTGGCTAATCAAAGGACTAATGTATGGTGGTGTTTGGGCTATGGTTCAGTTTCTTTCCAAGTAGGTACCCTCAAAAGTTGATTTGCTTATTATGTAATATACTATCAGATACATTAAGGTGCTTCGTTTGAAAAGAATTAGTTTTATTTAGTTTCATTTTTCTTTATACATCAGTATTAAGATGGAAAATATTAAATGTCTTATGTAAGGAAATGTGCTTGTATGTTCTTATCTTCTGACCTTCATATTTGCTCATGTTAGATGCTACAGTAAGTGGCATTCATAATATAGCTTTCAATAGGAGCTTTACCAGTTCAATCAGTATATCAATCATTATTTCATCTTGCAGCATGACAGTGAAAAAAATAAAAGTAATTCCCCTTTCACAATTTTGATTTGATTGTCTGTTAGCCATAAATGTCTTTATTAATGAATTAAAATACTTTTCTTGTAGCTGTGGAAAATACTTTTCACTTGTTTCCATAGCATAATGTTTTATTTTAAATGTTATTTCCTTTAAAAAGAAATTTTAAGATAAAATTTATCTTAAAATTTTAAGAGGTCACAAAAAGAGGATTACTTACATCCATATAATCTTAATGGCATTCAGTTTATTGCTAATATAAGAAATATAACCCATGTTAGATTAATATTTAATATTTCAAACATTGTGCTCTTTTTGTATAAGAGTAAAAGATTCAATTATTGCAAATTCTTTGAGGTAGCTTTTACTTAAAAGTGTTGTTTTGAGTTTGGCTGAGTGGGGATTTAAAATAATTTTCACTTTCTGACTTTCAAAATGAAAACAATTTTACAGTGCTGCTTATCATTATCAAGGAAAAATTTAATGCTACCTGTATACAGATGAGTTTAAGTTAAGGAAGTATAATATGTGAGATGTATTGTATATGTGCATGTGCTATTGTTACATTTGGAGAATGGCAAAAATAGATCTGGGATTTGTAGATGAAAATGCAGAAGCAGTGGCAAATGCAAAGATTTTTCTTTTTTTCTTGACATGTAAATTTTCAGTAGATTCAGGACAAGCAGTATATCCTTGTTTAGCCTTACAAAAAGATATTAAAACCCATTGGAGAACAAACGAGTATAAGCTCCTTTCCTTTCAAACTGTGCTTACCCTTCTTGAAAGTATATAACTATTTAAAGATTTCAGCCCAATTTTGGGGGTGGTGGGATGGGATTTATCCCTGCTTTTTCAGTGGGATCCTTTTTTTATAATATCTGAAGAATACTTTCTTTTCCTGTCTAGTTCTCTCTTCTCAGTATTCTTCTTTTTCTTACTTTTTAATTGATTGTTTTAGAAAGAGGGAATGCATGGAATTTTTGTGTGTGTGCAAATTGACATAATATTTGTAAGCTTCACTGGACAAAAGTTTAAAAATTCACTCAGATGGTTGCTGGTGTTGATCTATTTGCTGGACAAATTAATCATAACATTGTTAATTCCCAGCATCAGTCATGGTATATTCCAGTTTTGAAATTGGCTTAATTGATATATCATGTGAAGATTGCAGGCTGAACAGATGCAATTTCTGAATTTGTGAACCTGGCAAGCATTTATCAAAATTATGTATTTTTTCCAATGAAATGATTTTTATTTTAGCCTATATGACCTTTTTAAACAGATTCAACTATTTTCAGCAAGCAAGGATATGTAGCATGTATACTAATCAATTATGTGATATTGTTTTTCTGTCCTACAGATCATTCTTTGATCACTCCATGCATAGTGCTCTGCCTCTTGGAATCTACCTAGCAACAAAATTTTGGATGTATGTGACGTGGTTTTTCTGGTTTTGGAATGATATCCTTTCTCTTGATCTCAGCAATTGTGCCATAAAGATTGTTTAAATTTGTAGAAGGGAATAGTGCAGATTTTCCTTGATAATATACAACAGAAGTAAGAATGGTTTAAAAAACTATAAAATCATTGGTTTAAATTATTCCAGGCACAACACTAAATGAAGTTTACCTGGCAAAATGAAATTTGTCCAAAGTGGCTTGTGAAATTCTTGGATCTTTCCTTTTAGTATCTTCCTTTTCCTACATTCCACAGGCTTTCTCCCTTTTACACTGATTATCACATTTGGTAGAGATTTTTGGGTAAACTTAAGTAAGAGCTGAAAATAGTAGAACCTTGGCAACCCAATTTTACACTGGAATTTTACCGAGGCTAAAGCCCTTGTATTTCAAGCAAGCTACCATGTGTGATTAAGAAGGGATTATTGCCTGCCTTGCCTGATGGAAGGCATGGTTGTAGAAGTGGCCCAGGTGGAGGAAATAAGATTAAAATAGAACCAGGAAGAGAGTGTAGGCAATCCAGCAGATAGTCATCCACTAGTAAATCTTTTTTAAAAACCACTTGATCTCAGTCGCCAGGACAATTTTTGTCCAGGTTCCCATCTTCCCTTCTTAGGGAAGGTAATAGAAAAAGGTGGTTGTTTGGCAGCTTCAGAGGGTCCGGATTATCTAGACCAGAAGTTTTTGATCCCCGACCAGTCCACAGCCCATTGGGAACTGGGCTATGCAAGTGGCAGGCAAGTGTGTGAAGCTTCATTGTAAATGCGTGGGAGCTAAGTTGTGCAAGCGAAACCATCCCCCTGCTGCCGCCGCCACTGCTGCTGGTCCACAGAGTCCAAAAGGTTGGAGACTACTGGTCTAGACCTCTTCCAGTCAGGATTCAGGCCCAGTTATGAGACAGTTTTATGTATCAGAAACACTCTTTGGTATCTCCACTAGAAGTAAATTAAATTAATTAAGAAAACATTGTTTTGAAGGACACTGATGTTTTTAAAGTAGCAGTAATATTAATTTGAACATATATTTCTATTCCTTAATGATTGTACATCTCAATTTTCTCTTCATCCACCTTCCATTTCTTGCTAATAGTGTTGCACTTTTCTATAATTTTGGGAAGTCCTGGAAATCAGATCCAGGAATAATTAAAGCCACAGAAGAACAAAAGAAAAAGGTAACAAAATTTGCATTTGTTAATAAATAGTGAAATGTAGTTTCTTAATTGAACAGTTCCTTTCTTGATTGGAGTTTCTTGACTGAATATAGTATGATTTCAGCCTCATATCATAAGTTTGATGATTTTTCAGTTTTCTCCATTCCTTGTCTGAGAGATTATGGGCTGAGTTCCTTAACTTTTATCTTCTTGTCTCTAGATGCATTCCTCAGAGAAGCTTTGGTACTTGGTTATTCTCTCTTACCACATTATAAAAGACATAGTTTTCTGTATTGGGACTCAGTAGAGTCCTTTTATATAAAGATACATAAAAGGACTCAATGGAGTCCTTTTATATAAAGATATATAAAAGGACTATTTAGAATCCTTTTATATATGAAGATAAACAACAGCAACATTTTTATGCTAATATTGGGAAGAATTATTAGCAAAGGTCACTGAATCAACTCACCACCTATAATGTTGGCAGAATTGTTATTTATATATGAAGTTATTTTTCTGCAAGGTTTCTGGCATCACATATATTTTACTTGAATATTTGTGTTTTTGAATATTTTTATAATCCATTTCCATGATTAATAGCAGTGATTGTAGGGCCCCTGTAGGCAGTACGGGTTTGTTTTTGCTCCTGTCCAGTTTGTCAACTTTTATTTCCTTGTTCTTGTATATTGTTACATTATTCTATTCCTTTTAATGTTGGTTAAATGTAAAATGTCCAGAGTTGTTGTTTAGAACACAAAAGTTTAAAAATATTCAATACTAATATCAAAACTAGCAGTAAGTAGTAAAATAATTAAAATGGTTAAATTTACAGTTTAAAGTCCATACTGACATCACCCAATATGTTAAAATGAATGGTAAATAACCATTTTTAGAGTTTAAAACAATAGTAATGTTGATCATAACTATGAGACCATCACTAAAACAATTGTGAGCTTATGAACTTTAGCAATATTGTGTTAACTGAGATCTAAATGTTTAAGAGGCTCATAGAAGTGCAGACAGTCTGTCTAGGAACAGATACAACACATGTATAGAGCCTTGGTGGAGCAGTGGGCTAATACCTCCTTAAGTAACACCAGCTGCCTGCAATTAGGGCAGGTTCGCATCCCACCAGGCTCAAGGTTGACTCAGCCTTCCATCCTTCCGAGGTAGGTAAAATGAGGACCCAGATTGTTGGGGGCAATAAGCTGACTTTGTAATAATGCCGCTTGGGGGGTGTATGAAAGCCCTAATAAGCAGGCATATACATAGAATGAAGGCTACTGCTAAGCTTGTAAGCCGCGCTGAGTCTTCGGAGAAGGGCGGGATATAAATGGAATTAAAATAAATAAATAAATAAATAAATAAATAAATAAATAAATAAATGTAGAACTGAATGATAACAATCCTTTTAATTGGGCCCAATCTAGCAACAAACAAAGCTGATTAGAGTCAGTGTTAACATGCTTTAATTGCTTGGCATCCAAGCAGCAGCAGTGAAATTGCACAATTTGATTTACTTATCTGATACTCAGTTGGTCTATATGCTAATATGACTGTTTATAAAAAATGTACATAGTATATATAAAATCAGTTCTTAAAAGTTTTAATATGTTTTTTGTTTTATTTTTCTACAGACAATAGTGGAACTTGCAGAGACAGGAAGCTTGGATCTCAGTATATTCTGCAGTACCTGCTTGGTAGTATACTTTTTCCCTAATACATACAGACACGACTTACTTGTATTTAAACTATATATTTTAATGTTGAATGTTTTAAAAATAAATGTATACTTTAGGATTGCAAGAGAATATATTCACATAGAATATAAGTCATTTCTTTGTTCATTCACAATTCAGACATATGAAAACCATAAAGACCAGTATCAGTATTCTTGTTGGTATGAAACTTAAAGTAGGATATCAAGGTTCCTCATTGGAGTCTTCATACTGATGAAGCTGCAACATCTGAAAACTAGTTCAGGTGACTCTTGTTAGAAATTTCAATTAAAATATATGTAACATTTTCTTATGAACCCATATTAAATTAAATAGATAAATTCTGACAGATGACTCTACCAGAAGTTCAAGATTTTTCAAAATAAATATCTCTGTAGAGAAATCCATATGAAACTACAGGGTTAGGGTTAGGGTTACATTTATTTATTTAGTTTTGAATACCTTTCGCAGTCACTAGGATTAGAACTAGGACTAGGAGGAAAAAAATAACATAATATGTTGGATTCAGAGACCAGTCATTGCAGGGTGTCCCAAAATGTCTGCCTACGCAGAGTTTATTGTCTTTTATACAGTTTTAACAAGCAGGAAATAACGCACAGCAAAAGCATTGTTTATTGGTGTACTCCCTAGTCAGTCTTAGAGAACATCCGAACATCCCAGCCAGGGCAGAGTCTCATATCTAGCTGGTTCCTGGCAGTCCTTGGCAGTGCTAATTGGAATGAGCTCATAGACATGCCGATAACAGGATACTAAGGCAGGCAGTTTGCTGCACATGGTCCCTTCATATCCTTGGCCTCCATCTCTACATCTCACTCTTTTCTTTTTTGTTAGCCAAGGACTTGTAAAAAGGGTTAATGGACGAGTCATAATCAGGAGAGGAATATCCTTGGAATTTGCTTATAAAAGGCATATACCTGACCTTGAGGCAGTGTGGGAAGGGGTTTAGGGCAAAAAGCTGTGATACATATGTTGCAAAAGGAAGGGAGACACTGATCAAAACAGCACCCACCAATCAAAATAGCACAAATAATGACTAAATAGCGTAGGACATTTCCCAATAAATTTGTGGGTAGCCAAGCCCAAAGGCTCTCCCACCAAGATCCTAAAGTATCAATTTTCAAATCAGGGGCCAAATTTTGTAAAATATTGAGTTGGTGCTGGATGGTTCGTGATTCATCTGAAAGGTTGAAACAACACATTCCTTCAAAATTTCACAACCCAAATGCTGACGCAGAAGCAAATAATCAATAGCAGCACGATTTTGTAAAATACCTTTACGCAAAGCTTGCAGCTCGCGGTTGATTGCTGAAATAGCTATAGAAGTAGCATTAATTGTTTTTGCCAAATTACACGCAACAGCGTTAATGTTAAGATGAGCGCGAGCAGCAAGCGCTGGCACACCCACTATAGATATAGCCAAAGCTATGTATTCTGCTTTATTAAGTAAAGCTGTTTCAGAGTCACAAGTGCTATCTAGCGTGACTCCATGTTGAGAACGGTTTGAGTGAATTTGCTGTTTGGAAAGCAAAACAGGAATCAACCAGCTGAGACAACAGTGTGCTTCACTAATATTAGCAGGAATGTAATTAAAAGTTTCTTGACCACATGTAAAAAACCATCCTTGCGGGAGCCAAACATGAGCAAAATTGAAGTTTCCTCAAAAGCTGTACAATTTAAAACAGGTGAACTAATACGAAAACAGTGAGGTTTTTTACTTGAAGATGTACAATTAACTATTTTTGCGCATGTTATATTCTCAGGGACTGCTACTATTGGGATGTGCAAAGCAATTACATCAGGGGGTAGATCATAGGCAGTCAACCCCAAACTAGATATAGTCCTATAGTTAAAGTTTTTATTCAATAGAAATTTGCTCAAGCCAGTGAAGTTTTGAATTGCTGCAGAAGGGGTACAAACAGGGACGAGACATGTAGAAACCAAATTTTCCATGTCATACGATTCAGATAAACAAAAGACTTCATTTTGTGTGATGTTATCCAGCTGCACCCATAGGTTTTACTTCATTCACTGCTCAAGTGAATGTTTGGGTGAGATGACAGCTACTGTCGCTAAAGGGCAGCAATTAATAATCAAGCATAAACAAATAATGGCTAAGGAATTGGCAGTTAAAACCGTAAAAATGGCAGCGCATAAATTCTCGGGGGTTTGCTCCACATGCTGCTGTTGCAGCACTGCCTGCATTTTGGTGGTTAGGCTTTTCACATCTCCCCACATTACTGGATGGCTGGTCCGGCGAGATATTGGCCGCTGTGCCATCTGTAAAGTCATTTTGGCCATTTCTTGAACCAGATTCAGGGACTAGTGCCACGACATCCTTAGCTGGGCGGACGCAATGTGCTGGAATCCACAAAGGTCCTGTAGGAGCAAGCACAGCAGCGTATCCTCGTCCCCAAGTAATCAGAGGGACCGGCCCTAACCATGTTTTTTCTGGTAGTGCCCGATAATATACTAGAGGGGGAGGCAAACTTGTTTTCTGTTGAAAGTGTCTCTGATAAGCGGTCGAATTTTGAAAGGAGACTTTCAACTGATTTAAGGTAAATAAAACTTTTTTAACCTGTTGTGTTACCCACGACAAATTGGGTACCCGAGATCCCTCCTTTTTTATTTGTTTGTGAAAACAGTCCTTAAAGGACCGATTAGCACGTTCCATGATGGCTTGACCTGTGGAATTGTAGGGTAGCCCATGAGTAAGAACAATATTCCAGGTTGTACAAAATTGCAAAAAGGCCGATGAAGGCCGGGCTGTTATCAGTTTTTAAAGAGGAGGGTTTGCCCAAGGCAGTAATGGCTGAAAAAAGATGAGAAATAACATGATTAGCCGTTTCCCCTCATTGAGGTGTGGCCCAAAGGTACCAAAGGTATGTGCCCCTGAATAGGTATCAATAGATAAATGAATATACTTCCAGGGAGCCAAGGAGGGAACATGGGTGACATCCATTTGCCATAGTTGATTAGAGGCAAAACCATGGGGATTAACTCCCGTGTCCCCCGAGGGGGATGCCCCAGAACATTGGGACAGGATGAAACAATTTGCTTGGCTTGGTCAAGTGGAATATGGCAAGCTTGTGATAGCCCCCTGGCATTTTGATGAAAAAAAAAAAGAGTGACTGAAGAAGGGATCTGAAAACAAAGTGGGTAAAACATGAACAGCAGTATCTGCATGACTATTGCCTTCAGAAAGAGGTCCAGGAAGAGACGAGTGTCTCTCGTATGTGAGAAACAAAATATAAATGCTTTCGGTCTTGTAGTAGTTGCTGCAAAGTTAAAAACAGAGTCATGAGATTGGAGTCAATCCTGGGTGTGATGTAAGCACCTGGAAGATTAAAAATAAGTTGACGCACATAATGAGAGTCAGAAATTAAATTAAAAGGCTGTTGAGAAAAGGTATAAAAAGCTAAAATAGCAGCAGACAATTCTGAGTGTTGTATTGCAGTGTAGGACACTTTCCGTGTATCATCATGAGAATCCTTGTAAGCAATCGCTCCTCTCATTCGCCCTCCATCTGAAAAAACAGAGCTCGCAAAAGCGGAGAAGATGAAAGCAATGGGTGGACAGGAAAAGAAGAAGTCATTAAACATGCAAGCCGAGGATCTTTAGGCAAATGGTATGCAATACAGCCCACATAGTCAGTTAAAGCACACTGAAGAGATAGGTTATTCTGAAAATAAAATTGAAAGTCAGATTTCGGAATAGGAAAAACAATATTAATCAAATCGGTCCCATTTCTGCGGCAAGCTCGAGTGTGTCCTAAAGTTATTAATTCAGCAACTGCCTGGATAAAAGGCAAAACATTTTTGAGATGGGGTATGAGGTAAATAAAGCCATTCAACACAATATACCTTCTTGTCTTCTAATACAGCTAATACTCCCGTAGGCAGTTTGCTAGTAGGAAACACCAAAAGAGTTAACTGACAGTCTCTATAAGGAATACGATCCACAAACTGAACGCTCAAGATATTGTTAATTTTCTCAACTGTGGCCAGCACTGCAGAGGGAACTGCAATGAGATCTCCAGGTTGTTTTCCTTTGGTCAATAAATCAAATAAGGGGCTAAGTAAATGTGTAGGCAAGGAAAAATATGGGCGAACCCAATTAAGAGTACCCAGCAATTGCTGTAAATCTACCAGTGAAATAACTTTGGATAAGTTTAAGCGAGGAAAAGCTGGAGCAGAGTAAGATTGTAACATTTTATGTCCCAAATAAAGATAGGGAGAGTGCAATTGTATCTTTTCCGGGCAAACTGCAATCCATAGACACCTAAATGATTTTGTATTTCTGAAAGCCAATTAGGTTGTATCTTTGGGGCTCCAATTAAAATATCATCCATATAATGATATACTAAAGCCCATGGATGATGCTTGCGAAAAGGAGCTAATGCTGCAGAAACATAAAGCTGACATAAAGTAGGACTGTTTAACATTCCCTGTGGCAAAACAGTCCAGTCATAACGTTTATTAGGTTCTGAATGATTTACTGCAGGCACAGTAAATGCAAACTTTTCCTGGTCGGGGGCAAAGGGGGATAGAGAAAAAACAATCCTTTAAGTCAATTACCATTACCTCATGATCTTGGGGAATCAAATTAGGGTTGGGCATCCCGCACTGCAAGGGGCCCATAGGTTGAATACAGCCATTGATGGCTCTAAGGTCATTTAAGAGACGCCACCGACCACTTTTCTTTTTTATAACAAAAACGGGTGTTCCACGGACTAGCGGAAGGCACAACATGACCAGCAAGCAGCTGGTCGTTTACCAATTGATTACGAGCCGCCAATTTTTCATGTGACATGGGCCATTGATCAATCCACACAGGTTCTTTAACTAGCCAAATTAGCGGAAGGGCAGTAGCCTCAGTCTTCCAAAGTAAGGGTGACACCCAATTTACTGAGCAGATCACGTCCCCAAAGGCTGACATGAATATCTAAGATAAAAGGATGGATCTGAATGACCAAATCTGAATTAGGCAAATGGGCTGAAAGAAATTGTGTACTTTGACGTGCAGTTTGACGACCCCCCGCACCCCACACACTCTGACAAAGCTCAGATGGCCAGGTGACAGGCCACTGCTTGGCAGAGATCACTGAAACATCCGCTCCAGTGTCCAAAATTCCTTCAAAGGGCTTATCCTGCAGCACAATGATCTGACGGGGCCGTTGAAATTTGATCGGGGTAGTAACAGCAGCTATGACGGAAGTGGCTGGGTTAGTAGAACCGAAGCCTCCTTCCTCTCTGTCTTTAGGCTTTCCCCCTGCCAGGACAAAATAAGGCAAATGCAGGAGTTGAGCAGGACTAGTATAAATGGGCAAAATTTGGGGTAAATTGGTCCACAATTGAACATAAATAATGCCAGTATAATCCGAATCACCCCAGAAATAACAAAAATACCCTTTTTACCCATGCTTGACTGCGGAAGGACAACCCCTATATAATTTTTTGATAGAGGGCCTGATAATTGAGATGGAACTACTTGAACCTCCCCAGGAAATTTAAATTTCACTTCCTCCTGCAATATCAAATCAATGCCGGCACTACCTCTGGTAGCTGCAGGAGTGTTTTCTATTGTTGGTTTGTTGTCTCTGTTTGGACCGGGGTCAGAGACTGACCCAATCGGCCGTTTCCCGACTGACACTCTCTTGCCCAATGATAACCCTTCTCACACTTTGGGCATTTTGTTTTTGGTCTCATCTTCTGATAGAAAAGGCTGCAAGATGCTGCAGACATGCCCCCCCCCCGGATTTTGACATTCCCTTTTAAAATGACCGGGTTTTCCACAGTTATAACCAGTGCTTTTTTTGTAAAAGAAAAAGGTGCCGGAACTCACACATGTCATACAACCTGCCTTGCCTACCCTACAAGGTTCCATCCAAAAAAGGTGCCGGAACCCCGTTCTGAGCGTTCTATGAGAAAAAAAGCCCTGGTTATAACACTTTCCTTGAGGCTTGCTGCCTTGTGATAAAGCGGCTGCCAATAAATTGGTTTGATAAGAGGCTGTACCTATATCTTGACACACTTTAATCATATCTGCCAAATCAGGATTGTTCCCAAGACCGATAATTGCCCTTCGGCATTCGGAAGTAGCGTTGTCTTTTGCCAACCTCATCAACAACTCCTGCTGAGCTTCAAGATTGTCTATCTGCCGCCGTAAAGCATCCTGTAATCTGTTAATAAAATCAGGATACGGCTCGGTAGCTTTCTGCCTGATATTAGAGAAGGCTTGATGAGACTTGCCAGAAACAGGCACTTTTCCAAATGCTTGATAGGCGCATTCAGAAGAAACTTGTAGAGTGGCAACTGGAACAAAGGGATCAGACCCGTCAGCAATTTCTTCTACATCCCCCCCCTTTTGCTAATTGTTCCTCTAAAATTTGCCTCATGGGGGTATACAATGGCTGTGAAGAAGCAGAAGAATTAACCTCTTCATGAGGAGCTGAAGGTCCAATTAAAGATGACTTTGGGGGGAAATTTTTTATTTTATCATAATCAGGTGGAGGTTTTGTGGTCAATTGTCCTGCCAAAGCATCAGAGCCAAATTTTTCCACTGCTTGACGGCATTGAATCCATAGATGTAATATCTGAACTGGAGCCAGGGGTCCAAGATGTAAAGTATGCCCTATCTTTACCCAGTTGTGTACACGGAGCGTCCTGCGCTCCGGATACCAAGGACAATGTTTCCCTATCTCTCCAACAAGCTTCCTTATCTCTGCCTCAGGTGCTTTAAGCCCTGACTTTTGTAGCAGGAAGTGAAGTTCCTCTACGTGCTGCTGCTGTTGGTGAGATAGATTGCAACCCATACTTACCTCTGAGGGGTCCCATAGGACGAAGGTACCTTGGGGTCTATTCCAGACGAAGGTAAATATGTTGAAAGTTGCTCTCCTGGAGGAAAGTTCCTGTTGATTTGTTTTTAAAGATTTGTAGTCCCTGTTCAGGCGCCAGCTGTCGGATTCAAAGACCAGTCATCGCAGGGTGTCCCAAAATGTCTGTCTGCCTACGCAAAGTTTATTGTCTTTTATACAGTTTTAACAAGCAGGAAATAACGCACAGCAAAAGCATTGTTTATCGGTGTACTCCCTGGCCTAGTCAATCTTAGAGAACAGCCGAACATCCCAGCCAGGGCAGAGTCTCTCATATCTAGCTGGTTCCTGGTAGTCCTTGGCAGTGCTAATTGGAATGAGCTCATAGACATGTGGGTAACAGGATACTAAGGCAGGCAGTGTGACACGGTCCCTTCATATCCTTGACCTCCATCTCTACAATAATATTTTAAAAAGGAGTTGATTTTTAACAGATCTTTTAAGAGCCTTAGTGGAGAAGTGGGTTAATGCCTCCTTAAGTAACACCAGCTGCCTGCAATTAGTGCAGGTTCGCATCCCACCAGGCTCAAGGTTGACTCAGCCTTCCATCCTTCCGAGGTAGGTAAAATGAGGACCCAGATTGTTGGGGGCAATTAAGCTGACTTTGTAATAATGCCGCTTGGGGTGTGTGTGAAAGCCCTAATAAGCAGGCATATACATAGAATGAAGGCTACTGCTAAGCTTGTAAGCCGCCCTGAGTCTTCGGAGGGCGGGATATAAATGGAATTAAAATAAAAAAATAAATAAATTTGGATTGCCAGGCTAGAATGGCAAAATTATGCTTGGTAAAATGATCTCAGATATTCTAGTGCCATTCCATATAGGGCTTTAAAAATACGAACTAGCGCTTTGAATAAGGTCTGAAGGCTTGTGCAGCCAGTGCAACAGCCTAAAGCAGGCATGTCAAACTTGCGATGTCACATGACGTCGTGCGATGTATTGGGACTTTTTCCCCATTGCCAGCAATGGGGTGGGTGCAGTTTCGGCGTGATGCATCTGGCCCGTGGGCCAGCAGTTTGACATGCCTGGCCTAAGGATACATGTAATTCTCACATAGCAAGTTTCCCCACCTGATAATCTGTTTTCTCGTGCACCAGTTCAAAAGTAGCCCCATTGAATGTATTGTAGTAACTCAGTCAAGCAGTAATCTGGGAATGAGACACTGTTACAAGAGCACCCCACTCATAGTTGGTTGGTCCGTCAGGCCACAGCTTCCATTGCTATTTTGCAGGAGCCATAAGTCCAGAAGAACTCCGATCACAAAGCAGCTCTTTCACAAGAAATTGTCCCATCAGGAGCAAATGGTTGGCTATTATTGTTGGATGTTTGATAACAGTCACGGTTCTCACTTTAACAACAGATGGTGGCTGTGGCCATGAGAATCTTTGTACCATTTAATTTCATGCTTAGTTTGTGGCCTTTCCTGAATCACGAGGATTTTCTCACAGTCACTCATGCCCTTGCCATCAATTTATTGCATGTGCAATGTGTTGTACATGGGACTGCCTGCTATATGATGTAACATGCAGCAGGTGAATAATTATAGGTGCACCAAGGTTTGCCCATGCAATAATACTGCAGTTAGAGCTAAGGTGGCTGCCAGGTAGCTTCTGGATACATTTCAAGATGCACTTTGCCACAACGTGGCACAGAACCTTGGCATCTCTGAAACTACCTTCTCCAAGTTGAATTGAACTGCGCAATAAGATTTGGGAGCGAAGGCTTGTTGGAGATTCTACCACTGAGAGATGCAATTTTAGGGATTCCAGATTCAAGTCTTCTTATTGATAGCTCCTATTTTTTTAATAGCTCATCCTCAGGTATCAGAATCCTCTGTTTGTTGATAAGCAAAAGCAAAACATGGCTCTTATGAAATGCATTTGGGGGCTACACTGAATGGTGGCACATTGGACTCACTAGTCATAATTGTATTTTTGTTTTTAACCTTATGGTTTTGTTACAAACCACTCACTATCCCTGGAAATGGAATACCATATAAGTTGTAATAAATACTCTATTCAATTCAGTTACTGTTACTAGACGTTCCTATGTTATTTTTGTGGCTGATTTATCATTTTTATTCCACCAGTTAAATTATTGCCCTCATTCTACCTCCATATTGTACTACAGTACTTTTACAGTTATGTAGAATATATTTCATACTGGGTTCCAGATGATGGTTATCATAAACATTTTCTGTCTTAAGCCTGCTTCTTTCATTTTCCCTTTACATCAAGGGAACTTGCATACTATTATAGGGGTTCATTGACATGTAGATGTTCCCTTTCTGCATCTTGTTTTCTCGCCTAAATGTTCAGTATGCATAGTCTAAATGTGAACTATTAGCTATGAACTACAAGTATCTTTCTATCAGCAAGTACAGATGAATTTTGCAGCTTTATTATAGTTCAGTAAATCATATGCACTGTGTTTTTGTGTAGAGTTTCGTTATGCAGCATGTGAGTTTAAGATTAACCTGAACCTTGAACTAAAGCAGGAAAAGCACAATCATGTTTCAGATTTGGGTACTTTTTGAGTGAATAAGTATGTAGGACTATTGCAGAAACTCTACGATTCCTGCAAAAAACAACTTCTATTTATGAACTTTAAAAATGAGTATGGCACTACAAGTGGCAGAATATTAATCTTGATAGTTTTGAGAGACTTTATATAATTTTAGTTTAAGAAATTAAAGCTTAATTTTGTACTTCCTACAAAATTGTTTTACTTCATTGGTATGTATGATATAACGTTTGTTTCGATTAAATATGTTCATGCATAATATTGAAACTATCTCTTTGATTTTTTTTTCCTCTTGTAACTTAACATTTATTATTCATGGGTAAATAGTTGATCTTTAGATAACAATAAAATTCCTTAAGACTTCATTATTAATTAGTAAAAAAATTCTTTCCATTACTAAAGTCTTAGCTTTTTAGGTTGGAACATCAGGCTTCTGTTGTTTATTTTATTTATTTTAATTCCATTTATATCCCGCCCTTCTCCGAAGACTCAGGGCGGCTTGTTGAGAGCTTAAAGAAAGAACTAGGGAGGAGGAGATAGAAGTCCAGTTTATGTTTGTCTATTTCTTATCCAGATATCAGTTTCAAATTATCTATATTCTTTTAAAGCATGGAATTTAAATAAAAAGGAAGCTCTGATATAAATTAATATTCCTATTTTGTCTCACACATAGTGAAATAGGCTTAAAATTTAAAGATCAAACCTACAATTCTTGGTAACCCTGCATATTTAAAACTTCATATATATTTGTAAGCTTTTGTTATATAGTATGCATATTAAAATCTGTCAAATAGATACGGAAGCCAGTGAGGTCCAAACATTGTGGTGTATGCAATCGATGTATAGCCAAGTTTGATCATCACTGTCCATGGGTGGGTAACTGTGTAGGTAAGTATTTTTTAGAGATACTGTCCAGTGTATTTATTTATCAAATATTCTTTTATTTTAAACAGAACATTGTACTTTAGTTTTTATATACCCAGCAATGCATTTTTATTTTAGAGAAATAAGTGAGCTTAGCCAATCTTTTGCCTGTGCATTAGGTATGTGTAGAAGTCCAGAATGTTCCATTTCAATTCCAGGTAATGCTAATCTGGCTGTATCAGGTATGATCCAATAATTTTCAAGACTGCTTTCTTTCTGGAAGATATGTTTATTTATTTAACAATGTTTTTAAGCTGTCCCAATCTATACTGACTCTGGGTGGCATATAACAGTTCAGAATATAATGGGGAAAAAATAATGATATTCAATAAGACCAACAAGCTAAAAACTCAGTGTTATCTACCAGTTTAACAAGCTTTCTAAAAGAATGTCTTTGTGACCACCTATACTTTTGGCAGCTAAAAAATTCTATAAACTGGGGCCATCATTAAGGAGATCTATTGCTTGATCTGCATCTCAGGAAATCTATTAGGAGGAGGGACTTTAAGCAGACCCCTTCTTGGTGTCTGAACTGGACAGGCAAGATGTTTACGGTTTGAAAGATAATGGTTAGTACTGTATTTTCTGGCGTATAAGACTACTTTTTAACCCATGAAAATCTTCTCAAAAGTCAGGGGTCGTCTTATACGCCGGGTGCTGAAAATTTAGGGACAGGGCTGGCTGGAAAACCTGGAGCGGATTTCCCATTTAGTCTGCGCAGGGAAAGCGGGACCAATTGGAGAAGAAGCTGCAGTCTGTGATTTTTTACAGGGTTTATAGGGTTTCCTGCCTTAGCAGGGGGTTGGACTAGATGACCTCCAAGGTCCCCTCCAACATTATTATTATTATTATTATTATTATTATTATTATTATTATTATTATTATTATTATTATTATTATATCCACTTGCACTGTTTTATGTTTACATGTTTGATGACAAACAGCCTTATGTTTATAAGTGACAGTTTTCCTACTAAGCACCTGCATGTCATAAGCATTTGAATTAAAATTACCATATTAAAATCAAATCTGATGTTTTTTAATTTTTATTTAGTGTGCGTTGGAAGAGGGGTAGTCTTATACGGCGAGTATAGCCCAAACCCTATAATTTAACAGGAAATGTAGGGGGTCGTCTTATACGCCCAGTCGTCTTATACGCCGGAAAATACGGTACTTTTAAATAGGCTGTGGAGTCTATTGGCAACCAATCCAGTATTTATGCTAACTGAGGATAGTGTGATCAGCAATTTTCCTGCTGTATTTTCTACCAATTGCAGCTTCCAGGTTATCTTCAAAGGAAGCCCCATATATAACATATTAAAACAGTCTATTGCATTGGTGATCAGGCCATAAGTAACTATCAGCAAGGCATTTTGGTCAAGATAAGATCATAAGTAGTTACCAGCCAAAATTGGAGAAAGGTCCCATCTTCTGTTTCAGAAGAAGCCAGGAGGGCAACCCATACCTGCTTTTTTTTTTTTTTGACGAGTGTAATTATTGGGCCTGCTGCTGATATTCACGGATAAACAGCAAGTCCATCCTAGAAGTATTCACATCAAGAAGACTGCTCCACCTCCCTAAAACAGCCTGATCTGTGTTCTCCGGAACATTTACTGCTGAAATGGAACATTTTGCATATATCTACCATGCAGACTTTGTCAGACTTAATGTGGGTAAGCAAGAAAATGGATGTGCATACTATTTTGCAGCTATTTCCATTATCGGAATCATATAGAAAATATATAAGAAAACAATAGTGGGAATAATGTGCCACAGACATTTTATATACTATTCCAAAGATGTAATTTTTAGTTGTAGAAAATCATTTATGCAGGTAAGTCATTCCACTTCTTAAATTATTTCCATTTATGAGAGTCTTGGAAAACAATTTTATCATCTTCAGATTACCCAGTAAAGTTGGGCAAGCATTTTTGTTCATAATACTCATTTCTTTTAAAAAGGTAGTCATTGTAATACAGGACAGTTGGACAAGGCTATAGATAGTCCTCGACTTACAACCATTTGTTTAGCAATCATTTGAAGTTACATTGCACTGAAAAAAGAGATTTATGACCATTTTTCACACTTATGACTATTGCAATATCCTTGTGGTTATATGATCGAAATCCAGATGTTTTACAGCTGGTTCATATTTATGACAGTTGCACTGTCCTGGGGGTCACATAGTTTTCTTTTGCAATCTTCTGACAAGTCTATTGGAAAGCCAGATTCACTTTATAACCATGTTGTTAACTTAACAGCTGCAGTGATTCACTTAACAACTGTCAAAAAAGGTTAAAAATGGGGCAAAATTTAGTTAACAACTGTCTTGCTTTGCAACAGAAATATTGGGCTGAATTGTGATTGTAAGTCAAGGACTACTTGTACTTCAGGAATAAGTAGATGCCACAATTCTTGCTGTTCTATTTTCAGGGATGTTATAGAAGTAATACATAATTCTACACATTGGATTTCTACTTTTCTAGTCAGCATTTATGATAATGTGCTGGATTAATGTTGTAAAATATTAGAGGGGTAAATTTGAGCCAGTAATAAACACAGCCATATAGTATTCTATATATTAATGTAGGTAGAAGCTGATTGTTAAATCTTAAAAAGAGTCAATTTTGTAAACTTAGAAATAGTTAACCTCCAGTTTTCGTCTAATATGAAATTGAAATATGAATTTGGTGAAAACGTGAGGTGAAACGTTTGAGAGAAACAATAGAATCCAGTAATTACCTGCTAAATAATTAGAGTAGGGTTAGATTTGGGGCTAGAAAAATACAATTTGTAAACAGTATGATTTATAAAATATTGGTAACTTAAAATATAAACTTAGGAATCAGCATCTGTCTCTCACAGTTAGGAAAGATTAATCTATTCAGTTTTCCAGAAGAAAATCCTGAGACTATAGAAGACTGAAAAATATGCAGGGTTTATAACTCTTTTTCAGCAGGTAAAACATCTTGAGTGAACTTCTTGTGATGGATTATTCTCATAGATAGGTCAAAATGTAGAACACAACCCAAAATGTTAAAGTTTGCATTCAAATAATTTCCAGTAGTCATTTTTGTATTATGTTGTCATTTCAGGAGATAATTATAAGTCATTGAGCAAAACATCTGTTTTTATATTTCATGTTTATGCTCGTTAGTACTTTTGATTAATTTTAGTACATCCATCTTCATTGGATCCCTGAGAGGCTTGTGATGAGGTGCATTTTCCAACTGAAACACAATTATTTTACAGATTGTAGCAGAAAAATTAGGCCTGCCCATTATCTTTGTTGTATTGTTAATATAGTGCAAAAATGAATGTTTTATTGCAATACTTTGTTTTTTCCTCAGGAGCAGGCAATCATCGTTATTTCATGGGATATTTATTCTTTTTACTCTTCATGATTTGCTGGATGATTTATGGCTGTATCTCATGTAAGTTTAGTTTGTTTCACATATTTCTAATTGCCTAGCTTTTTTAAATGTATCTGCTCTGTGCATCAATTTTTAAAATTTTTCTTCATATTGATTAATCTGTTTATCTGATTTTTATCATTAAAATACTTTCATTTTGAAACTATTTTCATACAGTTTACTCTTGGAACAAAAAAACCCATTTAAATGCTGTAAGGAAAATAGTATGGAGGTATTTTGTAAAATTGTGATACATATATACATATACACATTATATTTATTTCAGACTGGGGAATCCACTGTCACACAAGTTATACAACAGATGGTTTTTGGACGTATATTACACAAATTGCCACTTGTTCACCTTGGATGTTCTGGATGTTTTTGAACAGTGTGTTTCACTTCATGTGGGTTGCTGTACTACTAATGTGTCAAATGTATCAGGTAAGAAAAAAACAACTTACTAGGTACATAGAGGAAACTACTGTTAACTATGGAATGTATCTTACAATAGAAAATAAGTGCATGCATGAGGAAATGATAGACAGACAGACAGACAGACAGATAGACATTCTTTCCTATCTATTCTTCTGTTCAATATAAATTACATATTTTAAATGAGTTGATTTCTGAAGTTTGGATGGCACAAATTTGACACTATTTCTGTAGGATGTGGTCAGTTTGGTAAATGAAATGATGAGGGGCAAATTATGATTTCAAATCTGTTCTCATGGATCTGTTATTATAAACTATCGTAATGGAAGAGACAAATACCCGTAAGCTAAAAAAACCTAAGTACATACTGGATGCCGCTGTTCTATTTGTAAAAGATAATACAATACTGTCAGTAAAATTTTGCTCCTAAATTTTCTGAGAACATGAACTGAAACAAGAATCCTAAATTGCAGATCCTGGATCTGTTCTTGGAAGTATCCCTTTTAGTGAGAGTCATTAATTTTGCCAAGCCCTGACGGAGTAGTTAATTTTAATAGTTGATTTCATTTTTTATTCTTTTGTATGTACGTGTGTGTTTGTTTGTTAATATTGCTGATCCTTGAAAGTTCAGCTGAATGTTTTAAAAAAAATTCCTGGGGTTTTTGTTTGTACAATTTAGTTTTAAGTACTGTTTTAATTTATTCATAAAATGTATATGCCTTCTTTTTAACTTCCTCTTACATCTAGTAAAAAAGCAAAATACAGCTAGATGAAGAGAACTTTTTAAATTAAAAGTGAATAATTTAATGCTAAATAAAAGTTATCACAACCCCACGATTATTAAGACTGCAATGTTTTGAGTTGCATTAGAGTTCAATATTTTGGGAAATGTGTGACTGTAGTAACTGCCTGTAAAAGACTGTGTTTCTGAAAGGAGGCATGGTTGTTTCATGAGTCACTGGTACAGTGCATTGAGTTAACACTAACTCCAGGTTTTGAAACTCTTTTGCCAAATCAAATGCAAAATATTGTACTGACCTATTAACCCTTTTATAAATGAAAGTATTGACTCAGATATTGGCTTGGTATTTAACTTGGTTCAGAATACCTATTAGGGTACCTGTAATGTACTGAAAGGGACGCGGTGGCTCAGTGGGTTAGGACGCTGAGCTTGTTGATCAGAAGGTCGGCAGTTTGGCGGGTCGAATCCCGAGTGCCGCGTAACAGAGTGAGCGACTGTTACTCGTCCCAGCTTCTGCCAACCTAGCAGTTCGAAAGCACGTAAAAATGCAAGTAGAAAAATAGGGACCACTACGGTGGGAAGGTAACAGCATTCCGTGCACCTTTGGCATCTAGTCATGCCGGCCACATGACCACGGAGACGTCTTCGGACAAGCGCTGGCTCTTTGGCTTTGAAACAGAGATGAGCACTGGCCCCTAGAGTTGGAAACGACTAGCACACATGTGCGGGGGAACCTTTACCTTTACTTTTTTAATATACTGAAAATATATTTTATGTGTGAAAAACATATTCTTTTAACATACAATTGGAAAAGATAGGACATTTTTATTATCTTTTTTAATTGTATCTTTAAATGAATATTGATTCAGGTTTTGGTTGCTTGATATTTCTATAATTTCAGTGCTTCTAAATATTAGTTGCCTATTATTGTTTTCTAGATTTCTTGTTTAGGTATTACTACAAATGAAAGAATGAATGCCAGACGATATAAGCACTTTAAAGTTACAACAACATCTATTGAAAGTCCATTTAAGTAAGTATATAAGTAAAATGTGTTTAAATGCATGTTTATTTAAATGTTCATATGATACTCAAGATGAAACAGGTTAGATATGACTGACCATGAATTGATGAGTTTGTGTGGATTTTTAATTATCTTTTTAACTTTTCATCAATATAATAAATCAGTACTTCAGCAGGTTTATGGAATTTTACCATGGAAGAAAAAATAGCTGAGCAGTCATAAAATAGCTCATAGATAAAGTATTTTTACTAGCTACTTTTCCATTCAAAGTGACAAGTACCCTGTGGCTTAATACTTGTTTTTAAAAATAAATCTGCTCAAATTGTAATCTCAATAATAACAAATTTTGGGTCCAACCAGGGTTGTAATAGAACAGTAGGAATAATTCATTGAGAAACTTCATTCACTATCACAACAGAAGTGTCTTCTGGATATGCCCATTCTTTTTTTTCTTTTTTTTCTTTTTTTTTTAAAAACAAGTTTTATTAATTTTCTAATTTTACATCCAAATATTTATGAAGCAATGTGGTGATTGGATAGTCAAAGGTCCAATAGCAAAATCTTTTTGTACATAGCTCAAGGTACATCAACAAAAATTCCCTCTCCATTTCCCTTAGTTACAATATCAAAATCAAATTAATACATTTCTGGTTGTGACACAGTCAATTACAGCAATTATCAATAGATTTTCACATATACGGTACTTATCCATGTCCTGTTTTTAAGTTTTATCTAATTTCAATACAGTGCTCCAAATTAGCCTATAGTATCTAAAAAACTTAATTTTCGGATAACCCACATTTCCCCTATTTCATTATATAGTAATTATCATATCTGAAATACGTACATTGTTCATTTAAGTGCATTCTTATTTTATTTCAAAAACATATTCTATTTGTCATCTTTGTAATTCATCAATGATTAACAAAGTATCTTTTGTTGTGTCATTCCAAGTTCTATAATATAATTCAAAGTTATGTTCTAGTAGCTAATTTTCATTCCCTTAGAAATCTAGGTCCTAAATATAAAATCAGTTTATATCTTTTAACGATTCCCCTTGGCCCATTAAAAGAGATTTTAAGCTTTATTATTACAAATCCCAACATTAAGAAAAAAAACCCATTTTTAAAATCTAACTCTACCTTTCTTTTTGTGCCAGGCAGGCTTCCATATCATTGCCTTTAACTTCTCAAATGTGTCTCCTTTTCTTCCTACACACGTTGTTTGAATCCAGGGAGACCATCCAGTTGTCAATTTTTCAAAGAGGGCGACCCCTTTATAGTCATTGAATTGTCGCTGTAATAGACCAAATCTCCATATTTGGCGTAGTATAGTTGTCATTAATTTAGTCTGGTCTTCTTCTTCCAATCCCATCTGGCTTAGGTAAGAGGTCATGTCCGGTGTTATAATTATTGTTTGGTTGGTTAGATTCTTAATGTACTGTTGTTTGAAGGCCTTTGGCATCCTCCAACCTAGTATTGCTTTCTTCAGCTTCTGTTGTTTGTTGAATTGTAGGTTTTATAGTTGAAATCAAAGTTTGGGCATCAAGGCTCTCAGTAGATTGTACTTGTTCTTTAGAGTCCCCTATTTTGTTGTTAATTTCCTCTTCTGTTAGTTTTTTGGTTGTCAATTCATCAGTCAGAGTCTCATTTGGTGAGTTTATGCTGTCAGATTTGCCTTTCAGTCTGGCTTTCATTTGTTCAGTCATTGCCAGGATTGTTTCCAGTATATTAGCTATTGCTAAGCACATTGATTTGTGCTTAGAGTGTAAGCCGCCCTGAGTCTTCGGAGAAGGGCGGGATATAAATGGGATTAAAATAAAAATAAAAAATAAATAAGTTTATAGTCAAGTGGTGGAATATATTCCTCCATTTCTTTGATGTTTACAGATAGGTCTTTAGTGGAGGCTATTTTGATAAGAGTCAGTAAATGTCCACCTCCACTATTCCTAATGGTTGTTTTCGGTGCCAGGTGTTCCAAATTATTATCTTTAAAGATAATGTCAAGGACAAATCTGACTTACATCCAGATCTCACAATAAAGAAAACCTTTACTTGCTATACCAGGTTTCGCCACAAGATGTCCTCAATAGCATGTAAAATCTTTTTCCAGACTTAATATGAGGCTTTTATCCAATTAATCCATTTTTTTTCTTTTTCCCTTCTTTCACAGCTTAAGCAGTAAATAGGGTAGTAGGTCCCCGCAAAAATAAGAACCATTTAGTGGCCCAAAAATTCCAGAAGTACAAATAAGATTGCTTAATTATTTAGCTTAGTTATTTGATTTCTTTTGAGGCTTTAAAATTTTGGTTCTCCAAGAAAGCAATCACCAATCTTTTAAGAGAGGGGGAGGAGATTTCCAGAAGAGTCCCACAGGAAAGTAATTAGGGAAATAAGAAAGGTAAGGTCTCACCCAAATCCAGATTGTTTTGTTGTGCTTGATGGTGATTTTGGCTTTCGGTAGGGAATGGCTTAATGATCGGCCATGTTGATGACCGGTCTCTTCTTCGGGCCAGAGGAGCTACTCTGGATCAAACGGAGGGCTGCCACCCTTCCACGATCACAGGGAGGGCCTTCTCACAGTGGTCCCCCTCCAGGGTGACTTTCGACCCTTTTCAGGGTTCTCCAAGGAAGAAAGACTGGACAGCGGGGAGAGCGTCCTTCCTGCACGTCCGCCGGCGCCGCACGCACAAACCAGAAGCCAGAGTCTGGATATGCCCATTCTTGAAGCAGGCCAGCTGTTTTCTAGTATAGTGTACATACAGAGGAATGCTTCATTTGTGAATGAAAGAAAGCACCTCATGTGTACTGGTCCAACATCACACTAGACTGCCTTTATATGACATACAACAGTTTTAAATTACTTCTTTATGACCAATGACAATCAGTCCTATTTTTTAATATTACCTTGAATTCCTCAAACTGTTTCAGTTCACTGTACCTTCTGTTATCTCATTTATCTCTCCCCAACTCTTTGAACTTCAAATATTACCTATAATACGGTCAAACAGTAATCTAATTCCATAAAGAATGAATAGTCTGATGGATGATCCCAGAAATATTACTTGTAATATACATTAATCATCACCTATGAATCTACTTAACTTTTCAACTGCTCCTTTCTAATAAAATTCCAGAAAATATTTCATTATATTTGATATTTTTCCTTAATTCTCTTTTCATTCACCCAGCCTTCATATAGCACTCCATTTTTACTACTAGCTGCTGTTCTGGGCTTCTTTCTCAGCTGCTGTTTTGTAATTTGGGTTCTATCAATAACACATGTATTACTTCCTGAATATAGCATCATATCAGTTATTTTGAAACCCAGAATAATGGATTAGTAGCATGTCCCCATTACAAGTCTGAGAAAAGGCAGTGTATGTAAGACTCCAAATAAGTTATTTGAATCTGGTATTCAGTTAATAGCTTATAATTGTAGCAGTTCAGTAACAGTAAACACTGTCATTACCAACAAGCACAATAATTACTGTGGAAATCATCCATGTTATTATTAGGGTTAACTTATTTGTTAGCTGCAATATTAAGTACTTAGACCATTTTTTTGTTTTTTTTCCCCCTCTTTTTAGCCATGGATGTATAAGAAATATTATAGACTTCTTTGAATTCAGATGCTGCGGTTTATTTCGTCCTGTTACTGTGGACTGGACACGGCAATATACAATAGAATATGAGCAAACCTCTGGAACTGGCTACCAGCTGGTTTAACGCCCACTTCCAATATGTGAGCATATCAGATCTGAATGGTGCCTGGAAGTTTGTTTCTTTTGAATCCACATCACTTGAACAGTAGCATGTTATGAATAACAGTGAATCTAATGGTACCTTCTTTGCATCTGTTTTATTAATGGAAGTTTAAAAAAGGACAGAATAAACTGCCAATCCTGACAATGAGGAAGAAGAAGGGAATTTTAACTGTTCTTACTACAAGAATAACTCCAAAAGACATATTCACACAATTATATTTTAGTTTCACAATGAAGCATGAATTGTTAAAAATACAAACAGAATAAAGTCATGCTGTGCTGAAGATTCAATATTTATTTCATAATTTGAACAATTTCATTTGAAGTTAATATGAAGCTAACATCTTCAGATCATTGTATTATATTTACTGCATTGAAATTTTGTATAGATTTGCTGTAATATGTGCGTTGAAAAATGTACATTAAATACAGTAATGAATTATGTAGTTTTGTTGGGGTCTACCATAAATTGTGAAGTTGAGGATGTTTGTCACAAAACTTACCTAAATGTAATGGTAATTATCAGTTTTTAGGGCTGATTTGTCTCTGATACAATAAATTACTCATAATAAATCTTATATGAAGTTGTATATCCTGGGCAGAAAAAGCAACATAGAAGAAATCAACTTTTCTGCCTAATACAAAACACCACTTAAATGCATGATGATACTTTCTAAAATTAGATTACAAAATAAAATATGATCTGCAAAAATTAAAGAAAAAATGTTATATATGCTGTTAGTACAACTTTGTTTCATAAGTAATGTGAGACATTGTGCATGATATATTCTACTGTCATTAGAGAATTGATAAACAAGATGTTATATGGGAGGCAAAAAATCAAAGATTAAATTCTAATTAATTAGGATATGATTATTATTAAATTGGATGCAGTTCCCAAGAAATGTAGCTAGATTAAAATAATGTTTAAAAAGATAAATTAAATTTAAGCTAAATTTATTTCTTTGTAGCACATGTAAGTTATTGATATTACAGGTGTCATGAATTATATAGTATGTTAATAAGTGGAAAAATACAATAAACCTACTTTCAAATTATGAAATTTAAAAGACAAGGAGTGGTGTAAAGTCACATTCCAGAAGCATTTTTTTTGTTGTTGAATGTGATGCACTGATTTTCAGTTATAGCATTTTTATATATTCCTTGTGAATTTTTCACTGCTTCCTTAAATATTGTTTACAGAGAGACTTGAAATATGTTTGGGTTCTCTTAAGTGCTGTAGCAGTATAGTGGTTCAAAAATCCTGTGAGGAGGATCTAGGGAAGGGATGTTTAATACAGAAGTAGAGACCATTGTAAAGAATGTGTATCTGTATATAAATAATTTATCAACTAGTTTTTGTAAGTGTGTGTGTACATGTGTGTATGTTAGTATATTTAAAAGCTGCTCATTTCATTTTGAACAAAAAATGTAGGATAATATCTAATGGGCTTTTTAGTAACGATCAATATTGCTATTAATAGGCACTGTACCCTGCAACTTCACTGCATGTTTGATGCTTGGCAAAACTAGCATTTCCTGTAATATTGAGATTACAGGTATTAAAGCAATCCAGTGGTATTCCCACCCCTTGCCTTAGAAAGAGGAGCAGTGAAACTGTAAATAGTTGATGTTCAGTATTTGCAAGTATGCTTTTCCCCCTTTCAAGGTGTTTCTTTGATTGCCAGGTGTCCATAGTTTGCAAGTACCAGATATCAAGATTTACAGAAATGCAACCTTAGTATAATTTGGATATTTTAATATTGAGAAACTTCAACTAATCTTTAATAAACTATGGTTAGGTTAAGAAAATGAAGTTATGTTCAAGGAGGTAAAAGGTATGTGCCAGTTTGACAGATACTTTTTAGAAAAATACTAAGAATATACCATTCTTGCAACATTCCTTCTAACTTTTAATGTTAAAGCCGAAAAGATTAGGCAACACTTTGTTTCATATTTTAATACCCCAATCTTTAGCAGGTTTGAGAAGCCCTACTTATTTTGTCTTTTAATAATCATGTTTTCTCCTTTAATAATCATGTTTAGAATCTTAAAACCCTTGATTCTACTTTAGAAAAAATGTATTTTCACAGAAACAATTGCTTTTGAAAGGCCTCAGAAGATCAATATATTTGTAGATCTTCTGCTATATATAAAAATATATATGATATAAAATCCTTGTCCAAATAATTGTGTCCTTCATACAATAAAAAGTAAATTTCACCTAAGTAGGGAAAAAGTATAAATTTTGTTTTTGTACTCTGCATAATTGTCAGAGAAAAAGTAATGGAAGATAAAGGTTCAATATTTGAGGCACCTAAAATTATTCTGTTGCCAGAAATTTTGAAATGTATAGTCTGGAACCCAAAAGGGGAAAATACATAGAATATTTTTTTCTGCTTGTTGAATGTATTGCAGCATACTACAGCACCCTAAGGCCTTTGGGAATCCAATTAAAAAGATTAGAATTTTGACATTCATTGATATACTAAGGATTAACATATTGTATGTGACCTAGAAAAATGATACATATATTATGTAGGTTTTAAGTTTTCCAGTGCACAACTTTCCCCCCATGATTTTCTTTTCAACAATCAATATGCATTAAAAGTGCATCACTGTTTTAAAATGAGTATTTTGTTTTTCTAATTTATTTATAACTGTGCCAAGTTTTATTTTATTGTTATGACTGATGTATTACATTGTGAACAAAATCTGTAAAAGGTTTAATAAAATAGTTCTCCTTCCATAAAATTGACATTTTTGTAAGTTATTAATCAAATATTTGTCTCCTAGATACTACTGCTTCTCTTAGCTTTTGCCCTTGCTTTGCTTATTCTGATTATTATGCTCAAGTGGCCCAGCTCTGGAGATCTCTTTTTAGTTAGAGATGGAGTCTGATTGAACCCAAATTAGGAGGCACTTGTTTCCCTTCAGATGTCAGGTTTATCAGCTTGAGAAATGGCCAAAACTCTTTGAATCTTCCCTGATCAAGTAAATAGAATTTATCTATTTTGTTAATGTTTTTACCAAATAGGCAAGAAGGAGAATGAAAAATAATTCAAGTGTTGATTGGTAAGAAAATTATTTATACGGACTATTCTGCAATTCTATCTTTAACTAAGAGAGATTGCCGGCGGGTGACACCCAGGGATAGGGCCTTCTCAGTGGGAGCGCCTGCCCTCTGGAACCAGCTGCCAGTGGAGCTGAAGACTGCCCCCGACCTCCGATCATTCCGCCGGGGCCTGAAGACCTGGCTCTTTGAGCTCTCGGGCCCAGGCTGAGGAGAAAATTATTTTAATTGGGGTTTTTAATAGTACAGGGTTGATTTAATATTTTTAAATTGGTTTTTAACTTTTGTATGTTTGATTTTTAACTCCCTGTAAACCGCCCTGAGTCCTCAGGGAAAGGGCGGTATATAAATGTAATAAAATAAATAAATAAATAAACTTCTCATCACCTTCCTGGTCTTCTTGAGATTGGAAAAAAAGCAGGAAGTATTTAATTGCAATTAATATTATCATATTCACATATCAAAAGAGAGAAAACTACCCATACTTGCTTTTGTGAATCCACTTCACAGATGTCACTCATTATCATTAGCCTCACAGAACTGATAAATAATACATATGTATGTCTTCACATGCAAAGAGACTTTTGCTTATATTACCTATGCTACTAATATGAATGTACTAAGGCAGAGGACCCCATCCTTTTGGGCACCAGGGACCGGTTAGGTGGAGATAGGAAGCGTGGTTTTGTGTGCTGCCTGCATCCTGCAAATGGGGCTTTGCTTGTTTGTGCCTGCCCTCTGGACTCAGATGAGACAAATGCAGAACCTTAAATTTCAGAGAGAGAATCTGATGCTAGCCAGTGACATACTTTTATGTAAAAACTGGTTTTGCTAAGATAACATGCTGTGATAAGGTATTTAGCATTGCTTTTACATTATTTTTCCTAGAGTGCTGAGGAGAAAAAGCTTTTGCTGAATTTTCAGCAACCAACCATTTTGTTTTTCCTTAAATGCCTCTGAGCAATCTGGCATTCTGGGAAAAATATAGAAATAGTTCAGAATTTTAGCCAATGTATAACTCTTGTCCACCACTGCTTTTGTCTGATGCAAAAGCATACAATAGGTTTGAAATCTTTGAAGCTAAGGCCAATATTAAAAGATGGAATGCTACTCAATATTTTCATCCTGTTGTCAAAGTTCTGCATTTTCTCCCCAATGATATTTATACAACTACTCTATTGCTGAGACTATGCTGGAAACGATTAAATTCAATGTCTGGGTTTTCTTCCATGTGGAAGGTATTGTCCTACAGTATTCTCTGTGCTTTCAAAACTATACTTAATGCAGATGTTGTTTGAGGTTTCCTAGCAAGATTTAACAATGGTTTCTTCCCTGAAAGTAGGTCTTCCTATGCATCAAGTTTGCAACAGAAACATTTTGCAATTTCTTCATATCCAAATTTTCTACACATTGAGAATTTTGCAGTGAGTGCTAAATCTTATATTATTTTTGCATTATGAAGACTGCCATATGTCAAAGTGTCCCAGTGACATTCCTCTATCAATTCAGACACCCCCCCGCAAGAATGAGAGCATTCAACCCTTGTCACGCAGGACATGTAGAATTGTCACATGAAAAATTAGAGTTTTACCATTTCAGAGTGGGAATAATGTTGCTAGGATTTGTATTTTTGTAGTTTGTCCTCAACCTAAAGTAACAGTGGATAAAGCTATGTTTGAGTGAACTAGAGACTTGAAGAATTCAAGCAAGAGAAGCACTTTATACATTGAAATACAGTTTTAGCCCCAGAATGAGATTCAGCATTAAAACTGGATGAAAAGGGGCAACAGGTCAGGCAAAAGTCAAATGCCCCTCAATGGACCACACTGAGGGACAAAAGACATGAGATTTTGGCACATTTAAATTAAGGTTTAAACAAAAAGTGCAGTAGCTAGTGTTTGAAATAAATATGAGCCTCCCTGTTGCTTACCATGACTGAATTTCAACTGGTCATTTAATCATTACAAAACCATGTATTTGTCGGACAAACCAATGGTACTCTGTTTCCCTGAAAATAAGACCTGGTCTTAATTTTTATTTTTTTATTTTTTTGCCTCCAAAAGAGGCATCAGGTTTTATTTTCGGGAGGTGTGTTTTCCACGGTCTCACCTCAGGGCAGCGGCACCAACAGCCCCGCCCAGCCAGTCCACTTTTTCTGTGGCCGAATCCATAGCTCGGTTCTCAGCTGCACAGGCCTTTCCAGAAGGACTCTGATGGTGAAATGCAGGCGACAGTTCCATTTTTAGCTGCAGAGGCATTTCCTTTGGCTACAGAAATGGGCCAGCGAGGTGAGGCAGGTGTCGATTTATGGGAGGCCTGGCTGCAATAAGTAGGTGTGTGGGACAGCTCTACCCTCCCCACCCCCACCCTAGCTTTTTAGGTGTGCGCCTCATCCCAAAACTAGGGCTTATTTTGAGGTAGGGCTTTTATTAGGCCCACCCCCCAAAATCAAGTTAGGGCTTATTTTCAAGCTAGGTCTTTTGGGGAAACAGTAATACAGTTTAAAAGTCAATCTTGACATGTACTGTGTTTCCCAAAAATAAGACCTGTCCTGAAAATAAGCCCTAGCCTAGACTGAAATCAAGGAGGAGCTATTTATATTGCGTCAAGGAGATTGTTACTACACCGCAGACAGAACAATTAAAAAGATGGGAAATTCATGTTAAACAACTTCATAATTGGATAGAACGGTTTGAGGAATTTCTTGGAGGTTTGGATGATTTGGAAATGTTTAAATAGACAGTGCATGGTTTGGCTACAACTAAAGACCACATGGAAAAATGGGAGTTTCTCCCAGAGGACAAGGATATTTACTGCAAATGTGGCTTTATTCAACAACCATCCATCTTTTAAGTGCCTCCTGGAATCAACATGTACACAAAATGACTTACTGGTCAGAAATATATGTGCCATCCATGTGGCCTGGATATAAATTTACATTTTATTAAAGTGTTTAATCTTTTTAAAGTTAATAATTTTCTCTTTTCTAGTTCCTGTATTTCTGACATGAGACAGAGGAAATTTGTGTCAAACATTGCAAGGATTCTATTTACAGGGCTAAAAATTAATGGGAAAAATAGAAGTCAGTGGGATTCAATGTGACTCAAATGTATGAATTTTACTTTTCTACTAAATGAACATTAAAAATTCATATATATGAACTGTGTGGCTATGTGGCTTTTATTTCAACATCCATATTTGATGGTTCCTGAAGTCTCACCAGCCTTCAATCTTTCAAAAATATTAGGCCCAGGATTTTGCCATCACAAAGTGACCCGCCTGTGTTCTACTTAAAGAGTTAGTGTTGTTGGCTGTAGCCAGAAAGAAAGAAGCAGAGTACTGAGAAATATGAGATTACTTATCTAAATGGCATTAGCAGAAAAATTACGCTTCAGAAGGTATGCTAGAAAGTGCTTTAATAGACTACTGTGAGATGCTTTCCTGATCTATCTTTACATATTAGGATAGGATAAGGTAGGATAGGATTAGGATAAGCTTTACTTGGCCAAGTGTGATTAGACACACAAGGAAATATATATGCTAGTAAATTCAACATCCACTCCAAAAAATATTTCTAATTAAATGTGTAAGATTTTCTTAGTGTGTCACATTACATACCTTTTTCGCATTCAGGTTCTATTTCTGCGTTGGTCAAAGATTACACTTTACCAAGCGTATTCTATATGAGCAAGAAAATTTTCACTTGATGGTAGCAATGAAATATAAGCTTGTAGCTTGTTGCTGCAATTGAGTAATCATTTAGACTTGCACAGCCTAGATATGGCATGCCTAATTTGGATAAATTCAGAAACACCCTGTAAACGATCTATTCCTTGTACAAATCTATGAAGATTGCAATGGAATTTGGACTCTGTTTCAATGTTTCTTATTAGATAGGCAATAAAAGTCCAGTTCATCCTACATGGTTGCTAAGCATCAACATCTGACTTGATGGTATCTAATCGCTCAACCAGTTAATAAAGAGTAGAATTGTAGCTGAGCTTTACTAACATCAAGGTCAATTTTCTTTGTTGTTTTATACCACCAAGTCAAGATTAACTTGAGTCTTTATTTAAAAATAAAAAAAATGGTAAGGGAAATGTCTGCAAGCCAATGTTGACTTCGGGGAACTGCCTGGACAAGTCTCTGCAGTTTTCTTAGCAACATTTTCAGATTTGCTTCACCTTTATTGGATAAGGCTTATCTTCCTTCCTAAATGGTCTCCTAGTTTTTTGCTTAGTTCCTTTAACCATTACACCAAACTGTTCTTTTAAAGTTCTTTTAACAGTTTGATCAGTCTATTCAGAATGCTGAAATCAAGTATTAATTAGAATGAATTAGTATTCAGGGGATCTTTTTCATATCAAAAGTCTTTAAAGCTACATGCACAATGCATACAAGCAATTTCTATTTTTTCCCTGCAACAGAAATTGTGTAATTGGAGGATATTAGGAACATCACACCTTTTTCCCTGAACTTTTGGAACACTTACATGATGCAGCCCAAACATATTTATATTGGATTAATATATTTTTAAGCCAATTTTCTATGATGCTATAAAATATTTGTGTGATGTTTCAAATTTATTTTAAAAAGGAACAGTTGCAGTTATTTAAGCAATGGAATATGGTTTTTCCATTAGACCTTTCAACGCAAATGAGTCTCTAAATACAAAGCTTTATTGAAATTGATTGACAGGTTATGTAAAAATCTGCTTCAGCCTGAAATACATGCAGTACCCTAAGGAAAAGCAGTAGCATAAGCCAAGAGCTGTTTCACAGTAAATGGTAGCATTTAAAACTCAGCCTTGGAAAAAGAGAATCCTCTCTGTGCCAAATAGCTAATGTGTCACTGAGCGTGAACAAGAGCACCAGCGCCTTGGCCATAGCCAAATCCTTTGGGGCCAAAGTTCTTTGCATAACAACCTGAAAAGAGGAAGAGTAAACTATTAGTTCCATTCCACTATAAATGGTGTTTTTAAAAAATATAATCAGATACAGAGAATATTAGTTTACAAAGTGCTTTTAAACTTGCTGGTGTGAACCAATCTCTCTACCCAGGAATCTTGTGCAGATGTTACATATACAGTATACAGAGATCTCTCACCATTCAATAAAGCTGTCCAATATGACAATAATTGGAGCATACTATCATTTACATTTTCATCTGCTTAAAACTAAACCAGTGTGATAAATGACATTAAAGTAATGGTAATCCCATCTCCTGTTTAGATTTAAAATTACATATCTCGTACCAGAATGATTCTGATATTTTACCTTACCTTTGCAATAGATTTCGCCCTCCTTCTCTGTCAGAGTTGTTGATTCGAGGCTTTTACCACACTTGGCACAGCGAAAACAATTTTTGTGCCAAGGCTAGAAAGAAAACAAATTATTTCAGACTTATATGTTTCATCATTTTCAGTAGATGCGCATAATCTTTTTCATGGAGAAAATCTATGTGGTCACAAAGAATACTCGACACTAACTTGATGGCACATAATAAATCAATCTAGTCTTCTAGAGATCATTATGTTTTTCATGTTAGATTGCTTCCTTTTAGTAGAAAGCATTTAGATATAAATTTATTTGGGAAAATGACTTAGCCCCCATTCCCAGGTGTTCTTTTTTATGAAATGCATTTTAAAGCAAATAAAACCAACCCAATTCTAACAAGTCAAGGTCATTGGTTTCAATTAAATCACCAAGCACATCCAGAATAGTTTGCCAGGGCATTTGCAAACTATTGTATGTCACTTTACCTTTCCAGCTCCTATTACTCTCTCAGCTGCATACACAGAGTCACCGCATCTGGAACATTTTTCTACCCCTCCAAATTTCTGAGCAAATTTTGAAGTATTTGGATTTGTTGTAGGTCGATGAGAAGGTACACTAGAATGAAAAGAACTGCTGAAATGAGTGTCTTTCTGAATCAGCAATGAACAGTCAGGCTAGAACAGTGTGCAAAATCAGGGTCTTTTATTTCTTCCTCTAAGAGCAACTATAGCTCTACAAAGAGCCATGGCAAAGGAAGGGTATATTGTTGAAGTTTAGCTGCGTTTATTGACCCCAGGAGGGCCATAAGTTGACTTCAATTGTGACAAGAGAAAAAAGGAATCTTTAAATAAAAAAATCAGTTTTGCTTGGGCAAAATGGGCTGCAAAGAATATAACACATTGATCTCTTGACATAGATCAGTAAGTCTTTCCTCAATAATGCTTTGGTTATTATTGTTACTAAATTTACCTGTTGCCTCTGTGACCAGAAGAGGCAAGCTAGTACATACTGGCTTGATGCAAGAGGAAATCACAGCAGCCAAATTTGTAAGCTGACAACCATATTCCTCCAGTGGGAAGCCATGATTTGTGTTGCACTGAACTGAACTATTATAAGATTGCTCAATTTAACGTTCACGTTTAAGACCTTAACACGATTCAACAAGGGACTAGATAGAAGTTTACTTCTTCCTCACCGTGTTTCATCTGATCATAAAACATTTTAATCAATAGGAACTGATCTTGGCAAAAAGATAACCTCGCTTTTTTTGAGCTTTGCTCTCACAGGATGTAACAATCCATTACGTACAAATAAAAAAAGAAATGGCATTTTTCTACAAATGCTGCGTCTCTTGAACAGCCTCAGATCATTAATGCTCAAATACACAACCAGAGCGATCTTTTTATTCCACTTTTATTTAAGGTGTTCTTGATAGTTTGTATGTAATAGATAATACATCTAATGTTTCAAGCTAGAGACCTAAGGCAAAGAGAAGGCTATTTTCGACATCCAGTTATTTGCTATAGTTCAAATTGTAGCCAGCTAGAGGTAAATAACTGCTGTACCTACTTGTCATGTTTTATGCCAAGCCTTTCTCCTCTGTCCATATTGAGAGTGCCTGCTCCTTGCCCGTAGCCATATCCTTTGGGGCCATATTTTTTCCCATAACAAGACTTGCAGTATATTTCTTCATCATGCATGGCCACAGTTGTGCTATCCAGGTTTTTCCGGCATATCACTAAGGAAGAAGTTAGATATGTTTATTACCTAAAAGAAAGTTTCAGTAGCTATGTCTATTTAAAACTGAGGGGACTGGTTCTTTGAATAACAGTATTATATTCTGTTCTATTAATATGTTCTGTCCTCTTTGGCTTTTAAGATCTGCATTTGCAGAAGGAAAACTTGATTAAATTTAATTTGTGAGGCTATGAAAGGAACATTTTTTCTTTATTTCAAACCTCATAGAACTATTTACATCAGTCCCAATAAGTTTAATCATGCAAGAGTTCCCAAGGACATGTTACCTTTACAAAACATCTACAGCTTTATACCAAACAAGGACTGTTTTGTTAGCTGTTTCATTAATATTTTTGTGTGAAACAGCTAAAATACAGAGCCAATTTAAATCCATGTTCATACAAGCTTATTACTTATTCCTCTTTTAGACGTAGGTTGCTGGTTTAGTTGGCTGGGAAACAAGTATATCTGTATTACTAAGACAAGTATCTCTGTATTAATAAGCAAATAAAAGCAACTTTTATACAATCACAGTTGTGCATTATACACATTTTATAAAAATTAAGAATTAAATAATTCAATTTAGACTTGCTGAAAACAGTGTTGCTTTGAGTATTTGATCAAAAACAGGCATTTTAGAATTAATATAGTAGTAGACCATAAGGCTTGCTCAGTAACTTAGATATCTCCACAACTAAGATTATAAAAGCTGAAACATTGGCATCAGGATCAAACCAGATGTTAATACAAATGAAGAGCCATTCTAAAATTTCAAGCTAAGAGCAATGGAAATAAGCGCTGTGAAAGAATTAACTCTTTATGGAATTAGATCTGTCTGCTTCTCCTTTCCTCAACCAGGAAAGCAGAGCTGTACTGCTGCAATAACTTTTAGAAATGGTTTTGTTTTTGATTTGGTATCAGTTTTTGTTCAGGTACTAAAATTGGATTCCATACTTCAGTTTAACTGTGTACAGTATCAATGTTTCACACTTTCCTAAGACACTATCATGTTTCCAAGGTTCAAACTCATTGGATTTAGCAATTATAAGTTTAACAAAGAAACTCTTGAGCTCAATTCTACACATAGAGAAGCTAAATTATATATTCCTTCATCACTGAGTATATTCTGTATATTTTAGAAACTTATTCCTTCTTGATGTTTTGTAAAATGTGAAGAAGCAATCCTGAAAGCAAACTATAAAACTTTAAAAATATCCATTCACTGCACGGATTTTACTGTAAGCAATATCTTTCATGGTAGTTGAAACTTGATTGAGCTTCTATTTAAATGTACCTTATAAAAATTCCAATTCAACTTTCAGTTTAATTAGTTTTTATCCTTTTATTTTATATGTTACAATTAGCATTTATTAAATAATAGTATTGTTCATGATACCCTATCAGCCAATTATTTGAAATAATTAGAAGATGCTAAAATGGGAATCATGTTTTAGTACAAAAATTCAGAATCTTAACAATCTGCTAAGCTAAACAATTGCATCAACTCTGTTCTTAAAAACAGTCTACAACCTCTATGGCAAAGCCCAAGAGAATTTCATCTCCATTAGGCTGAAATAGAAAATAACTACTGTAAACCACATCATTAATTTATTTGATATAAGCATTGAAGGGAATCAAACTAGTAAATAATTTCTCAAAATGATATCTAAAATGTGCATTTCTAGAGTAGCTTACAGTATGAGAACTGCATCTTGATAGATTAATTCTGTATTCTGCTAGCACATTTTTGTCAACAGAATAAATAATAAGCTTTATATTTAAAGTTGTCTACATGGACCAAAGTGACAATCTTATGTATCATTAGCAGGTATGATGATATATTTCAGAATTGTATTACCTATTACCTGTTCTTTTAAAACTGCCAATGTTAGTCAGAACTAAATGACTATCTGAAAGCATTCTTTTAACTGTACATTTGTTCTGCAGAGTCTGCATGAATTACCCAGGAATTATGGAATACAAACTTGCAAAATACAATCTTATATCATTTCACATTGTGACCTTTGGAGCCCAAGATAAGATAAGATAAGATAAGATAATCTTTATTGTCATTTACTTTGGGCACAATGGCACACATCAAAAATGAAATTTCGTTGCCCGCTCTCAAAGTGAGACACATACATGACACATACCTAAAACATACTACATACAACATATGTATAGACCTACACCCCTACTTATACATAACAATAAAATATTAAATACTGTCCAACTTGAATATATACCGGAAGGAGGAAGGTGGCAACTGTATAGCTCAGTACTAAATTTATGTTCTTGCTATTTATAATCTTATGATCCATACTGCTCAAATACTGCTAATTCATTCAAAAAGAGTTTCATAAGTACTTACTACAAAGAAAGCAACATCTGTGGAAGCTTCTCCCATCACACTGGACTTCTTCCGCATGGTATACTATTCTGCCACAGGCTCCACATTTGTTTCCACCTCCCCAGTTTGGCATTTTGAATCTGCAGAATAAATGCTAACAATTAACAATAGGATTAAATATGTGCTCCCACCAAGGCCTTTTTTGCCCAAACCCCCAAGCGCTGTAGTCCATGCTGCAAACCGGCTCCAACCCTTATTCAGTCTCAGTAATAGAGAAAGCAGGTTCCATCTACAAAAGAAGTTGGGGGAGGAGAGAAAGGGATGACCAAAGCCTCCTTTGGTGCCAGTTAATTACTGGCTGCTGAAGACACACTTTATAGATGTACAAAAATGAGTCCATGGGAGCCAGAGGTTTTAGCCACATTTGCCTGCACTTTTTTTATTTTATTAAAGAGTTTTTAAAAAAAAATTATAATACATATCCCCAAAACCCACCCACCCCAAACCACCCCCCTTCCCCCCCACTTCCCAGAGCTGAATACAGGGTTATAGATATAATAATCATATTCTAACTAAAATTATCCATTATAAAATTAACCAAATTCATAATGTGCTTTAACTCCCCTTTAACATAGATACATTCAAATTATTAAAAACATAATAATAATAACTTAAGCAAAAATATAATCAATACTAATACTAAAATTAATAACAATATCCCTCTAAAATCTACTCATAAGCTAAGTGGAACTTTTTAGTCCCATATTTATTCTGAATATAATCTATCCATCTTCTCCAAACTGAAATATATCTTTCTTGTGAATGATCCTTCAAATAAGCAGAAATCTTAGACAATTCTGCAAGATTCGATACTTTAAGTACCCATTCTTCTATAGTAGGCAAACTATCCTTCTTCCAGTATTGTCCCACCAGTAACCATGCTGCTGTTATCAAATTCAACATCAGATTGGTTTCTTTAGTATCACAATCTACAACAATACCCAATAAAAACAATTGTGGAGAAAACTTTATCTTTCTCTTAAAAATCTTTTGAATGTTCCACCAAATTTTAATCCAAAAAGCTTTATTTCTACAAGTCCACCACATATGAAAATAGGTGGCATCTAAACTACCACATCTCCAGCATTTAGACTGTAGGTTAGGATACATGTTAGACAACTTTTTGGGATCCAAATGCTATCTATAAAACATTTTATAAAAATTTTCTCTTAAATTTTGAGCCTGTGTAAATTTAACATTTCTAACCCAGATTACCTCCCAAATATCCAACGGAATTGGTTCCTAGATATTTTGTGCCCACTTTATCATACAATCTTTAACTAATTCCGTTTCCGAATCCAATTCAATTAAAACATTATATATCCTCTTTATATATGCACGATTTAAATCTCTAATTTGTTTTACTAAGTTTTCATCTGTAGTTGTGATGCCAACCTTCTGATCCAGCTTCCACCTGGCTTTCAATTGGGTATATTGAAACCAAGAGTAACTTATGTTTTCTTGTTTTAACTCATCTAATGATTTAAGTTGCCAATTATTCCCTTCCAATCTAATTCCTTATAGGAAAACATATCCAAACTCACTCCCATAGATACGCCTTCTATCGCGTGTCCGGGAATTCCCCAAATTGATATTTTATAATTTAACTTATAATAATACTTTTTCCAGACGCGCAGCAAGGCACTTCTAAGAATATGAGATTTAAAAGCCCTGTCCACCTTTTTATCATAAAGCAAATATGCATGCCATCCATAAACCAAGTCCCAACCCTCAAGGTGAAGTATTCTTTTATTAGTTAAATTTAGCCAATCGCTAACCCATGTTAAGACCACTGCATCATAATACAATTTCAAATTAGGCACCTTGAGTCCCCCTCTTTCCCTAGCAATTTGCAGAATCTTAAATTTGACTCTTGGTTTTTTCCCTGCCCAGATAAATTTATTAATACCCTTCTGCCATTCATCAAGGTTGGCATCCTTTTTCAATATAGGTATCATTTGAAACAAAAAGAGAAACTTCGGCAGAACATTCATTTTAACAGCTGCGATTCTTCCCAATAAAGATAATTGTAATTTTTTCCAATTATTTAAATCCTTTTGTATCTTCAACCATAGTGTTTCATAGTTATTCTTATATAATTTTGCATTTGAAGCTGCAATATACACTCTCAAATACTTAACCTTTTTTACTATTTCAAAACCTGTTAATTTAGTTAACATTTCCCTTTCACTCATAGACATATTCTTAGACAATATCTTAGTCTTATTACTATTTACCTTAAACCCAGAAACCTTTCCATACTGAGTTATAATTTCCATCAAACCGATTCAATCAAACCGATTGTATCGGTTGAGATAATGTCACAACCAAGTCATCAGCAAAAGCTCTCAATCTATAATCATTCTGTTTTATTTTAATTCCCTTTATCATAGAGGACTCTCGAATTTTAATTACCGTAATAAAATCTCTAACGTTAAAACAAACAACAATGGTGATAGGGGGCACGCCTGCACTTGTAGTTTGTTGGAGGAAGAGTGGTAAACTTGTCTACTATTCATTTGGAAGACTGATAAACTTTTATTCAGTAATGAGTGTAAACATTAGGATGAAGGAACAGTGTTGGATGAAACTTCCAGCTATCGTCCACTCAATTGTTCTTTTGGCACAGAGGCTCACCAGTGTTACAAGCACCTGGTAGACATGTTTACTGTTTTTTCTACTGCTTAAGTGAAGGATAATAGAATAGTCTGAAGGTGAGGTTCAGTTTAATTATGATTTTCTTTTCCTGTAGAACTTATATATAGAAGCTGCTAAGCAATGACTGCTTAGATGTAAACATGACTGGAATATGGCTAGAACAATTAATCCCAAATAAAACATCTTCATCCATTTGTTGTATTGCAGTACATTCCTAATTTAATGCTGGCATGCCAATAATGCTATATTTTTGAGAATCTTAGATTACAGCATAGTTTTGCATCACATAATGTTCAAAATGAAGTGAAAAATGACAATGTCATATACTTCAAGTACCTGTAATTTTTCATAAACTTCACCCTAAAAAGGATATATTTATCCTAATAGTTTGTTTCATTACTATTCAAAATCTATTCAAAGTATGATCCAAAGACAGGCAAATATGTTTCAAAATCTTAACATTAGAAGACTCCCACATTTTGTGGTATCTCCTAAAGATTAGAAGACGCTTGTCATTCCAGTCTGTTTTGACAACAAAGTAACCAAGAATTATAAACAAGCTTTCCTTTCCATTTGCAACTCTAATAATTCATTATTACAAATAATTAAAATTGGTGTTCTTGCACATTTGCTATTTTTATTAGGAATATTTGATACTTTTTAAAGAAAGATATCATAATCTCTGCAATTCTTCATTGTATAAGAATCTAGATATTTAAAGCTTTAGAGATTCCTTAATCTACAGCAATGTTTCTCAACCTTTGAAGAATTCTGGGAGTTGAAGTCCACACCTCTTCAAGTGGTCAAGGTTGAGAAACACTGATATACAGTATTCCCTGGATGGTTTTACAAATGAATCACATTTTCATTTCTGTGACACAGGCAAATTCATGTTAGGATTTAGTGCTCCAGTCTGTCTTGGTGCATTTCAGAAAACTGTTCTTCATGAAGCAATTTAGAGATATTATCACTGCTCTTTATAATGTTTCACTGCAGACCTACCTTTTAAAATTAATATAGTATGACAACCTGAAGTGTTTGAGAGACCTTAAATGCAGTTGGCTCTCAAATTTCATGTAATACAATATCTTACTGCTCGATTTGTATAGAAGCTGCACATTTACAGTAATGTATATTCTGTTTCCATTCAAGACTTGCCTTTGGTTTAGCACACGGGTCGGCAACCCGCAGCTCTGGAGCCGCATGCGGCTCTTTCAGCTTGCTTTGTGGCTCCCAGCCTCCTCCGCCATTTGTAGAGAGAGACAGAGAGAGGCACTTGTGCTCTCTCTCTTTCTCTCCATGCGGACTTGCCCCCTCGCGGGGCTCCTGATTGGCCCAGGCGCCCTGCCCCCTGGCAGCCAGGATTTCCCTTTCCTGGGCTGGCCCCGTCTGAGGTGCATGTGGCCGGCCTGCGATCCCTAGCCGGCGAGCCGATTTAAAACCAGCCCAACCAGCTTGTCAGAGAAGAATATGAGGTGAGTAGAAGACCAGGGGTGGGGAGGAGAGATTATGAAATCAAATCAGGAGGGAGAAGGGAAGAGTTTGCTTCCTTTTTAGGGATCGCACCGAGGGGGTCGTGGGAAACGGGAGCAGTGGGGGAAGACTGGGGGAAAACAGGATGGTTAGACCTGCCCCCGCACCAGCCAGCTTTGCTCCTGGGGCTAAGCCACTGACTTGATTAATGAGGGTTTGTTGCCAGAGCCGGCTGGGTTCATACCCCTGGACTGAGCTATAAATCACGGTTTGCAACCTGCTGGACTCCCCCATGTTCTGAGCCACAAACGAGCAAGGTAATAATAATAATAATAATAATAATAATAATAATAATAATAATAATAATAATAATAATAATAATAATAATAATAATAATAATAATAAAGTTGGAAGGGACCTTGGAGGTCATCTAGTCCAACCCCCTGCTCAGGCAGGAAACCTTATACCATTTCAGGCAAATGGCTGTCCAATCTCTTCTTATAAACCTCCAGTGTTGGAGCATTCACCACCTCTGGAGGCAGGTTGTTCCACTGGTTAATTGTTCTAACTGTCAGGAAGTTTCTCCTTAGTTCTAGGTTGCTTCTCTCCTTGACTAGTTTCCATCCGTTGCTTCTTGTCAGCACAGCTTTCTGGTTCAGCTCACAAATCTCGTTTTAACCATGGTTTGCCAGCTAAGCAAGGCACAACCAGGTTCACTTGTCGCACTAACCCAGAAGAAGAATTGGGGGGGGGAAACGAGGAGGAAGAGCGGCGATTGACAAACTGCCAGCCCATCTCTTTGGGAGAGGGAGGGCAGGATGGAGAGGAGGGCAGCTTGCCTTGGAGTGGGAGCCCTCCTCGTCTGCCTTTCGTTCTCTCTCTTTCTCTCCTTATTTGGCCAGCCGGCCGGCTTATTCTCCAACAAGCTGACATACCGCGGACAGTCTTCTGCAGCTCGCTTTCCTCCGCGGAGATGTAGCAAGGGCAGGAGCTAAGGACCGGTGGGAAGAGAGAGAAGGGAAGCGCAAGTGCCTCTGTCTCTCTCTCTCACACACACACACACAACACACAAACAAACTGAGTGAGGGAAGAGGACTGGCAGACCAATGGCAGAGAGAGAGGGAGAGAGAGAGAGAGAAGGGAAGCGCAAGTGCCTCTGTCTCTCTCTCACACACACACAACACACAAAGTGGGGGAAGAGGACTGGCAGACCAAGAGCAGAAAGAGAGAGAAGTGAAGTGCAAGTGCCTCTCTCACACACACACAACACACAAACACACTGAGTGGGGGAAGAGGACTTGCAGACCAAGGACAAAAGAGAGGGAGGGAGAAAGGGAGGGAGGGAGGGAAGGGGGAGAGAAAATATGAATATATGTGGTTGTCCTTATTGGACATTTAGTAAAGAACGTTTAATGAAATATTTTGATGTTTTTTTAATTAAGAGGTGAGATATGGGAATAATTATGCTGTATTTAAAGATGGTAGATAAGCTACTAAAATTGTTTTTACCTGTTGGGATGAAGGAAAAAGGTTTTTTTCCCCTCTTTCTCCTGTCCTTTTCTCCCCCCTCCCCTGCAATTTTTTTTCTTTTCCATTTTTCTGTTTGTAGTTTTTATAGTTTGCACTGGCTTTTTATTTCGTCAATACGAGGAGGACTCAAATAGACATTTGAGTATTTTATTTGAAAGTAGCCTTTAACCCAGAGTCTTTTTTTGGGAGTTCAAAATGCTTTTGTTGCATACAGAAATAAAAATTTGTTTTCTTTGTAGAAGTTCATTGATTTCATAAATATAGTACACTATAGTTTTTTTATACACAGCATAAAGGTAAAAAAACAACATATGCAGTGTTATCTTCATTTTAGATGTCAAAAGGGTTTTGCGGCTCCCAATGTTTTCTTTTCGGTGGGAAATGGGTCCAAGTGGCTCTTTTGAGTGTTTTGGGTTGCCTACCCCTGGTTTAGCATCATAAATGACTTAGTTTCTGATTTAACCAGAAAATTGTTATCTCCAAGAGCTTTCTATAAATAGACAGTGTCCAAGATGTAAGAGGCAACCAAGATGTTACATGCTTTAGTCGATAAACTATTATAATGCTCTGTGTTACCATTCACCTAAAACTTCCCTTACAAAGTCAAACTCCAACAGGATTCTGTCAAGCAGGATTTAATATAATTCTGCATGAAACAAAGGCAGAGTTGGAAGCCCTTTTAGTGGCATACCTAGAATCCCTTATAAGTATTTTTTTATTTTGTCTTTGGTGCTGCCTGATTCCAGACAACTCACAGTTTAAAAACAATAGAAATACAACAAAATAAAAATACATAAAGGGAAATAAAGCAACAAATCCAGAAAACTTTATTACAGTTGTCATAAGATAGGATATCTTATGACATAAACATATCTAACAAGGATTTTCTATTCCCTGTATCCCAAGGTTTGGGAAAACATCACAGCCTTTATGGCTTTCTGGTATGCCATCATGGTGGGACCTGTGTGGATCTCAGGGAGAACCTCATTCCAGAGGACAGGTACCACGTCAAAAAAGGTGTGCTTTCTAGCCACCAAAAGATGATAGTTTGAGAGGACCTGGCATATGGCCATTCTGTTGGCTCCTATCAGCTGGACAGCAATCACAGGCAGCTCTTCAGATGACCAGGCTCTGTGTATGTAGATTATTATAAGTGATAATCAGCACTTTGATTTGCACTTAGAAGCATTCTAGCAACCAGCTCACAAATCAGGACTGTCATGCAGGCATGCTGAGTAGACCCACCACTGTTCATTCAGATGTATTCTGGCCCAGTTGAAACTTCCAAGTGATTTTCAAGGGCAATATCCTGTTGTTTTGGATAGCAAGATGGGCAGCATATAAATTTAATAAGTAACAGTTAATCCATGAGATGAAAAAACTGTGAGTGGCTGTCTATAGAGTCTCCCAATTCAGGAAGAGATGCAACTAGTGCATCACTTGAAGTTGTGCAATGCTGCCTTGGCTATTGCCACTCTTGAACAGGAGTGGCAAGTCAAGGAATACCTCCAGATTGCCCATCACTTTTGAATGGGGAAATGCAATTCACCCAGGAGTAAGGATAGAAAAATCTCACTTTAGGTGATCCTAAGAACCGCAGCCATTTGATTTTAGTAGAATTGAGCCAAGATCAATTCTTTCCCTTCCAGGCCCAAACAGATTCCAGGCACTGGGATAGAACTTTAACAACCTCATTTGGTTGACCTGGAATTAAAATTATTGGGTATCATCAGAATACTGAAATCAGACTCTAAGACTGCAGATGACCCAGCAGTTTCATGTGAATGTTGAACAAGAGGGGGAAAAAAAGCATTGAACTTTATGGCACTCCATAAAGAAAAGGTATGGGGAGCAAACTCTTCCCCTCCTTGCCAACACTGACTGAAACCAACCTTGAAGGGGAAAAAAGAGAACCACTGCAATATGGTGCCTCCAATTCCCAAATCCTGGAGTCAGTCCAGGAGGATACCAGAACTGACAGTATCAAAAGCTGCTGAAATATCAATCAGCACTAGGACAGATTCACTAACTGCATTCCAGTTTTGCTCCAGATCATCAACATGCGTGACTAAGACCGTCTCTGTACAATCTCAGCCAGGAACCCAGATTAGAATGAATCTATCTTTCTTCAGTTATCTGCAACTGCAACCCCACCATCTTGTCAACAACTGTCTCTAAAAAGTGAAGGTTGGTGACTAGATGGTAATTGATAGTTGGGTCCAAGGTTAGTCTTTTGAGGAGAGAACACACCGCCTTCTTCAGGCACCACTTCTTTCAAAAAGGCTGACACTACCACATACAGCCCACGGCTTGGCTGCCTTAATGATCTCAGAAGGATTTGGGCCCAAGAAACAAGTGACTAAACAAATAATGCAAGGGATCCTTATCTGCTTCTTCAGTACTTAATATCTTAAATTCATCCCAGATCATAATACCAGACTAAGCCCACATTTCTGCCAGACATGCCTAGTTGGAGTCCAACATATTGCAGATTTGAGCAACTTTAACCATCAATTAGCCAAAATAGTCCTGTGGCCCTGCCTGACAGAGAAAGGTCACTCTAAAAATGATAGTATTTAATCTGACACAATCATTTAACATTATAACATTTATTCGTGTTTTGAAAAAGAAAGTTTCTCCCAGAAGAACAAGAAAGGATAAAAACTTGTGCCAGGTTTATGTTATTGGTTATGAAAGATGACAAAACTGATTCATGCTTGTAGGATCTAAATTTTGGGATTAGCCCTCTAACTCAATCCTCAGCGGTACAAAGAAACACACAGCAATTAAATAGAAAGGTAACATAGTCACCAGTTCAGTTCTTTATAGTTTAACAAATAAGAAATAACTAGGCTCATCATTCTCCAGAAGAAAATGTATGCATACCTGGAGAATGAAAACACAGAAAGGCTGTGATCACACAACACTCAGTTGTTGTTATTGTTGTTGTTGTTAGTTGCGAAGTCGTCTCCGACCCATCGCGACCCTATGGACAACGTTCCTCCAGGCTTTCCTGTCCTCTACCATCTTCTGGAGTCCATTTAAGCTCACGCCTACTGCTTCAGTAACTCCATCCAGCCACCTCATTCTCTGTCGTCCCCTTCTTCTATTGCCCTCAATCTTTCCCAGCATTAGGCTCTTCTCCAGTGAGTCCTTCCTTCTCATTAGGTGGCCAAAGTATTTGAGTTTTAGCTTCAGGATCTGGCCTTCTAAAGAGCAGTCAGGGTTGATCTCCTCTAGGACTGACCGGTTTGATCACCTTGCAGTCCAAGGGACTCGCAGGAGTCTTCTCCAGCACCAGAGTTCAAAGGCCTCAATTCTTTGGCGCTCAGCCTTTCTTATGGTCCAACTTTCACTGCCATACATTGCAACTGGGAAGACCATAGCCTTGACTATACGCACTTTTGTTGACAGGGTGATGTCTCTGCTTTTTAGTGTGCTGTCTAGATTTGCCATGGCTTTCCTCCCGAGGAGCAAGCGTCTTTTAATTTCTTGACTACAGTCCCCATCTGCAGTGATCTTGGAGCCCAGGAAAATAAAATCTGTCACTACCTCCATTTCTTCCCCATCTATTTGCCAGTACCCATGGTTAATGGAATTAATCAGTTTTTCTAGGTTCTTGCACCACACTGAACCATAATCTAATCACATTGAGCCACAAACCGGTCAATACATTTTAGCTTACAAATATTTTATGAATCCACGCAAGAAAAACATATTGTACCGATAAACTACAAAACAGTGCTTGGGAATTTATTCTGTCATCATACAAAAAGAAAAGTTGATTATTCATACCTGAAACAATTTATCTTATTGTTATTGTTCAGACTTCCAATTCTTGCTGTTTTAGATCTAAGGTCTCTATGAAAGTACTATATTATATTAAAGATGATCTTTAATCTTTAGCCAATGACAACCTTCATTTTCAGTTTTTATAATTATCTTAAGTTTTAAAGTGTACAACCTAATGATAATGTAACATGTACTTCGGCCCTAAGTCTCAAAGGCTGTTTTAGAAAAGAAAATCAGTGCAGGGCATTTTATAAATTGTAATAAGCTATAAAAATATACGTAGCTTATGTTCTATATTTTTTTCTTAATATGGATTTTTATGTTATTTCATCTACTTCAGAAATGACTAGTTTACTAGTTCCATCTCCCTACAAATCTTTTCAGCCCACGTTTTTTCCAAAGTTTGATAAAGTATTTCTACAATAGGATGCCTTCATCATAATTGTAAAGCAAGATAAAATTTAGTATTTTCATACCATACAATTTTACCTTGGATATACTCATTACAGGAAAGGCAAATATGATAAAATAAATTTTAGTAAAATATCTAAAATTAGCTTCTATTATCCAATTGTTTCCATCCTATTTAAAACTTCCAACCTAGAAAATTTTCTATACTCTGATTTGGAGGCTATAGAACAAGTTCTATGAATCATATGAGATTACATAATTTTTGGGATCTATCCTAGGAAAGCAATAGCACTAGATTTTCCATCCTTCCTTGTTTTGTCTTCATGACAAAATTTGTTGTGTTAAAGAGTAAATTTATTCCAAAATAAAAAATATTTTGATCGAAGTTATAAAACAGAATATAAATTGCCTGTTTGAGGACTATTCAAGTTTTCCTGAGAAGCTTCTAAATATTGCACTGATAAAATTTAAACAAAACTCTTTTGAAATATAGAAGACAGCACCAGATTTACAGCCATCCAACAATGGACAGCCATTTTCACCAAATATTCAAAATTTTTGTTACATTCTCATATGTTCCAATTCATTTTCAAAAGATAAGAATTTCCATTATTTCAACCTTTGAGGATAGGATAGTGAACATCAGCAAGCCAACCACAGACTGCCAATGAATGTGATTAAGCTACATTAAATGCATCAATTAGTTTTCTATTAAGAGGTTTACCACAAGGACTCATACTTTTACTAAGGGGCATTTAATTTTTTAAAAAAATCCCACAAGAGAGAAATAAGGGAACCTCCAGCAGATTAATAGGTAAGGCTGCATTTTAAAAAAGGACAGCTATCCTTTAATCACTTCCATTTTAAATCAATATTCAACCCAATGGATATCCATCATAAACCAAGATGATTGGTTTACTAGCACACACACACACACACACACACACACACACATGTACTAAAGGAGATGGTGTTTTATTGAGCTTTTAACATATGTATTGAGCTCTAACACAGGGGTCCCCAACCACCAGTCCGTGGACCAACACAAGTCCGTGGCATGTCAGAAACCGGTTTGTGCAAACAAGCAAGCCCCATCTGCAGGATGCAGGCAGTACATGAAACCAGGTTCCCTCCAGTCCACAAAATCCTCTCTCCATGGGTTCCACACCCTGGTGCCCAAAACGTTGGGGATCTCTGCTCTAACATGTCTCCCAGTGATATAAATCAAAGTCTATGTGAGCAGTGCACCTTTTAATAGCAGTTTGCTGGCAGACATAAACTAAATGAGCAACAGTTTATGAAAGTGGATGCCTTTTAATAAAACGTGTGAATCTGAAAATGTTATTAAACTCTCAATTTTTAGCTAGAGGCTACAATTTCACATATAACCAGCTTTCTCACAAGCAATACACTTTACAGTGTTTTCATAAATGGGATCAAGCTAAACTAGAACATAGAATAGCAGGGTTGGACTTGAGATCTTTTAGTCCAACCTTGTGATCAAGCAGGAGCCCCTTATATCATTCTGGCAAACGGTTGTCCGATCTCTTGAATTTTTTTCATTCCATTAAGCTATATACTCACACCTTTTTCACACAGTACAACTAACTTCAGGCTAGGATGCCACAGATTGCTTCAAAAGTAGATTACCGCTTCAACTAAAAACGACACAAATTTCCCCAAATAAGCTTAGAAGGGGAACACAGCACTTGATCTAAAAACCAATCAAAACAAAAGTTCAGCATCCTCTAGTCTAGAGCAAGTCGGGCCAGGGGGGACGCTGAGATCCTGCAAGCCTTTATGGAAGGAAAGCTTGCAGCTAAAATAAAAAAAAAAGTTAAACCAAGACATCTGGGTTGAATGGGCTCCTTATTAGTGCAATTAATGAAGGGTGAGAGGCGGAGAGAATGCAGGAGGAGAAAAGAAAGACAATTACCTACTTAAGGGCGGATACAGGATTTAGAAAGGTAAATCCTAGACAAATCATGAAACGCCCAGTCACTGATGTACAGATATTCTGCGCCCACCCGTACTTAGTTAGCCAGTCTTCTAAGCTGAAGTAGTAATTCATTCCAGCAGACGCTTTAAAAAAAAACAAAACCTCGCAAAACCTTCCATTTTGGAACAAGCACCTTTGGAAACAACCCCCGCTTAGAGGTGGTCGCGTTTGGCGGCCTTTCCCGAGGCAATTCCTTCATTGCCACAGGTCCGAGTCCAGTGAAGCCTCCCCGCAGATCCCCTCGGACTGGCTTCAGGAGCCACCAAGCAGGGCTAAGGTACAAAAGCGAAGATGGTCGAGGAGGGTGAGGAAAGCAAATCGCGAGAGAAGTCCCGACATTGTCCCTCCTACCTTCTCCATGTAAGCACGCAACGCGCACCTCACTTCGCCCCTTACCTACCAAGAGCGCTGCAGCGCGATCCCCAGCTCAGCCGTCGCTCTGGAAGAAACAAACCTGGAGTCTTCTTGGTGGCTGTTTATAGGCTTTCGCGAGGAGGTGGAGCCGTCCGACGGCTTCTCCAACCCAGCCCCCGCCGCCTCCTGACGTTGATCAGCTGCAGTAAAATAAGCCCTTCGTGCTCTCATTCGCGGTTATAGTGGCTTTTCGTCATTTTTTTCCCCTTAACCGCCCGTGAGCTTTTGATGTCCCCTCGGAAGGCCACCCTATTTGCATTTCATCAGAATACTAGGCAATTTTGGAATTTAATAAATCTTAGGATTCAGAGTGAAGTCAACTTGAAATATGAAACCCCTGGCTAGTTGAGTAGAAACATTTCTAGATATTCTCTCAGCATCCCCATGGTGAATATATTTAATCAGGGCCTTTTTTCTCATAGAAAGCTCAGAACGGAGTTCCGGCACCTTTTTTGGATGGAACCTTGTAGAATAGGCAAGGCAGGTTGTATGACATGTGTGAGTTCCGGCACCTTTTTCTTTTACAAAAAAAGCACTGTATTTAATAAAGGATATTTTGGATATAAGCTCGTATTTAGCTTTGAACTGCCGGCCCACGGGCCGGTTGCATCATACGGAGGCCGCACCCACCCCAGCTCCGGCAATCCAAAAAAAAAAGTAATGATATGCCGCGACACGTCACGTGATGTGGCGAGTTTGACATCCTTAAGGGCAATATAAACTTCTTAGGTGTATTTTGGGTCCTGATCTTTAACTTACCCGTTACAGCGCTTTCTTTCATATTTTTTTTATTGTTCCCTGTGTAACCTGCCTTGGAGGTATATATGATATCAACAATTGTTTATTTCCATAGTCCTAAAGTAGATTAAAAAGGGACGCGGTGGCTCAGTGGGTTAGGACGCTGAGCTTGTCAATCAGAAGGTCGGCAGTTTGGCGGGCTGAATCCTGAGTGCCGCGTAACAGAGCGAGCGCCTGTTACTTGTCCTAGCTTCTGCCAACCTAGCAGTTTGAAAGCACGTAAAAATGCAAGTAGAAAAATAGGGACCACTACGGTGGGAAGGTAACAGTGTTCCGTGCGCCTTTGGTGTCTAGTCATGCCAGTCACATGACCACGGAGACGTCCTCGGACAAGCGCTGGCTCTTCGGCTTTGAAACGGAGATGAGCACCGGCCCCTAGAGTTGGAAACGACTAGCACGCATGTGCGGGGGAACCTTTACCTTTAAAGTAGATTAAAGAAGTAAAAATGGGCCCACCTAATGATAACATCATTATCAAAACGGCATTACTTGAAGTGCCACTATGTCCTTAGCTTACTGCTAAGCTTGTAAGCCGCCCTGAGTCTTCAGAGAAGGGCGGGATATAAATGTAATAAAAATAAAAAAAATCTATGCATGATATCCTACAATAAGTTTTAAAAAATCATATCCTGGTTTGCCCCATGTCAAGACATGCAAAGCCACTATGGCATATTAACCAAGTTGCATGTCCTGCTACCCCTCACCCACAATGGGCATATCTCAATCTATATGAGACTTATAAACTGCCATTTTGGTTTACAGAACCGATACCTGAAAACAAAGCTGCTCACTGACTGTTCAACTGGAACCATTATACAATCTTGTGGTAGTGAACAATCTGCATTAGTTCACTTTATAAAAATGTTAAGTGTGGCTCTTGGCAAGCCCATGGTCATGAGGGCTGGAAATATAGATTTCCTTCAAGTATATTTTTCTAGTTAAATGGGAGCTCAGGATGGCTTCCCCATCCTCAATTTTTGGCCTTAAGTTTCCTGTATCAAAGCTGTCTTCTTAATTAGACTAAAAAGCATTAATTCAGTTTGCAAGGGGAACGCCTGCTGAACTTTTGAGGATCAGTGTGTGTATCAGCTGAGTAGTATTCTAAACACAAGGCCCTCTTTGTTTTGTTTTGTCATTTAGGCATAACTTCCAAATAACACTGAAATAAAAAACCATTGTTTTGATTTGAAGGTAGGCATATTTTCATGAATCATTCAATTGCTTTCTATTTTTCTATTGCAAATTTGAATTGTAAAGGCCCAAATAGGCATATTTAAATACACAATTGCATACTTTATAGTTAGCCTCTATAAGATTAATATTCAAAGCAATTAATATTGTATAATTCAAAGGTCCAAAATGAAGCTATTCATTAGTATTCATCAGCATGGTGAATGGGAACCAGTGTAAGAACCAGAGCCTTAAAACAAGAAGTTTTTTTTAAAAAAAATTAGCGTTGGAAGATATCATTAGTGAGTTTGGCTTATGAATAAGGCTTATAGAAGTTTGCTGACAATAGGAAAGGGCATTGCTATTGAACATAGATCAGCATTGTTAAATGTGGTACTTTTAAACGGAATTAGATTTTTTCCTTTCAAAATTCAGAGCTATTTCCCATACATTCTACAGATTATGAATATTGAAAATCCTGTATTTTTCTGGATACTAGTTTGGAGAAGATTGGTGTAGACTGGGTTCATACATCTTTCTGAAGTTATAATACTGTTTGTTTGATTTGGGCTTAGTCACTGTATTTATAAATGATGATTTATGAAAGCTTTAGATATTGGAATACAACTAGGAAAACTCAGATTTAGGACAAAAAGCTAATAGGTGCCTTTGGGACAGTCGTTATCTCTAATCCAAACATCTCACAGGGTTTCTGATGAAAAAAAAATGGAGGAAGAAGAGTTAGGTTTACTTCAAGAGTAAAAGTGGTGTAAGCCCCCCAAATGATATATGAACGTAATCCATTGTAGTTTATTCTCTATATAACAATTTCAGTGTAATTTTAAAGTTCATCAATTAATGTGATGTTGTGATTATAAGGTACTTAAGAGTTGTATTGCACAGTCTTTGATCAACTTATTGTACATCTAATTACTAAAAAATTGTGCTAAAATTTTTGCTGTGGAAATGTATAATAATAAAAATGAAGAATTTTAAATTGGCATTGGCTCCAGATTGTCTTACAGTTTTGCTTAAATTAATATGACACTCCTTATATTATTTAATTTCCTCCATGAGCTATTATGTATGATAACAGTGTCTAATGAGTTTAAAGGGACTCTTAATATAACCTTAAAAGTGAGTGATTACATAATGTCTAGTCAGCAGTGTCTACTGTCTTATGATGAAAGTGGTTGTTCATTAAATAGGTGAACATAAAGGTGTGTTTTTTTAAAAAAAATCTTTAAGCAATTACAAAAACCACAGTCAGAAACACAAGACCTTTTTTAAAAAAATGTTTCTTTTACTCACAGTTATGAGTATATGGAGGTGTTAAGCAGATATATCTAAAGCAAGAAGAACAAAGTACACAGTTTCTATGTAATCCTAAATGTAATTAATGAAAATGTGCAGTGTAAACCACTTGTTGCTGCTGCTTGTTTTCCTGGTCATGAGTATAATGTTGCAATATTTTTCCAAGGAAATCTAAGCCAAGATAGACCTTTTCTATTTTTGCCATTTCTATGCTGTTTTAATAGGCTACTCAGATTCTTCTTTTCTAGCTTTCTCAATAATACCACATAACAGTGCTGTGTGATTGTAGCTTACTACATCTGCAGGTACAACTGAGCAGAAAAGAGATGTGGCCGGAGAAGGGATAGAAAAAGAGAGAGACTAGAAACAGAAGGGAATAAACAAACATTTGTGAGACAGTTTTTTTTAAAAAAGGCCAAGCAGGAAATTTAAGATGAATTCATGAAGAGATTCATCATTCTTTAATAATCAACCTTGCCTCATGTGCCAGAATGAAGGCTATCACAACTAAAGTCCCATCATCCACTGTATATAACAATCGTCCCAAACTAATGTTTATCTCAGGCAAGACTTTTTGCCCTAATACTTAATACCTGTGGAATTTTTTTCATCCAGCTTCCCCATTGACTTTGCTTGCCAGAAGGTCACAGAAAGTGCTCACATGACCCTGGCAAATATCATAAATATGAGTTAGTTGCCAAATGTCTGAATTTTGATCACATGACCATAGGGAATGCTGCAATGGTCACATGACTATAGGGATACTGCAATTGTCATAAGTGTGAAAAATGGTCATAAATCACCTTTTTCAGTGCTCTTGTTACTTTGAATGGTCACTGTAAGTAGAGGACTACCTATATACTACAGGAGGATAACTTTTAAAAGCTGGGTTGTTTTTTTTTGCAAAAACAGTACACAGAAGAGTTTTTATTTCTAATCCAAAATTCTGCCAGCTGCCTCGAATCATTTAAGCTTCCTCTTGAAATCTGGATGGCTCCCACCCTGCTGGCACTCCGAAGAGCCATAATGAGAAGAAGTGACCACAGAATTGTCAAAGTAACAGATTCTTGGCCCATCATGTAAACAGCCTGGGAAAAAGAAATAAAAAAGCTTCAAAGAGACCCACCCTTACTGAACTCATTAAGAAAGGAGGGCTGGAAAATCCTATATGAGGTCTCAAAAGTCTGTATTCTAACCCCCTTTTTTGTCATTAAATCTTGCTTTTTTGTTTGTGATCAGTACTTAATGAGCTTGAAACTAAGCAAATAATTACATTACAACTTAGTACAATATATGATACAGCTGTAACCAGACTCTAGCAGTTATACATATTATTTTCTATATTTATTTCTCTACAAAGATAATGTGTTTTGTTAATTCCAGAAAATTAGTTTTTGTTAATTGAACTGATACATTCCAGCCTGGATACATTTTTATTAAAATTACCTTATCCCGCTTTGCGCTTTGATTTTATTAGCAAGCTATGGCTCAATTCTATAGGAAGCTGGCAGAGTTGTTATTTGGTGCCTCAGTTATTCTTACTTCCTCCAGGAGGAAATAAAATATATCAATATGGATTTTGCAAAAAACAACAACAACCCACTCTGACAGGTGACTTGCGCCAGATACCTTCACTGTACAATATTAACACATGAGCAAAGAGCAGGGCCTTTATTTTGATAGTTCTGTAACAATGCATCATCAGAAGAGATTAATGTTTTGTGAATACTTGCTAGTTGTGAAAATAGGGATATCTGACTTATGCAAAATATGCATACGGTTAAATAGCGGGTTCTTTGGCGCAGGAATGAAGACACGGAATGGAGTACAGGGTAACTCATTATTTATTTCGTGCTGGAACTGTACTGGGGAAATGCCTGCAACTAGCCGCAATATATAGTCTAGCCCCTAGGCGGCAGCCAATAGGTTTGAATCAACCATTGCCACCTGCAGATACCCAATTGCAACACAGGAGACTTGTAGTCTGGGTTGCTGGAGAGCCGTTAGCTGCTCCAGCAACCCACGTGGTATTTCACAAAAGCCCAGTACATACCCCTCCCCTCTTAGATCAGACCATAATAACACCAATTAGCCTCAACAATTGTCAAATCTCATTATCCAACACACTAAAGTAAAAGTAGAAATAATAATAATAATAATAATAATAATAATAATAATAATAATAATAATAATAATAATAATAATAAAACAATGTAGGCTACAATGAGATTAAACAACGTCTCAATGAACAGGCTTCATAAATTGCACTATTAGACAGTTACATCATAGGACTAGTTTCTGTAGTCTAGTGGCAACAGGATTTACAACAATATATAGCTCTTTATTTTACAACGTAATCTGCAAGATATGAAGGAGGCTTGTGTGCCCTAGAACAGGGATCAGCAACCTGAAACAGTGAAAGAGCCACTTGGAACCGGTTCCCTCACAAAAGGAAAATCTGGGAGCCGCAAAAATGTGTGCACATGCGCGTACATGTGCGCATGTGCAGAACAGGGTTTGACTGAAGAGTGGAGCCAAGGCGAGATATGCACCTACCCTGCATATTTGAATTGATTGGTTGAACTTTTTTAGTCCCACTTTTTTTTTTTTGGACTGCACGTCAGAGGACTGGGAGCCGCAGGAGACGGCTGAAAGAGCCGCATGCGGCTCTGGAGCCGCGGGTTGCAGACCTGTGCCCTAGAAGAACGTCTCAGAGTTTCCATCACTTTGTGGTCTACCAGATTACCCAGTGGGCTGGGTAGACTTGTGTCCCTTTGTGCTCCTGAGTCAAGGGGATTCGATGCACTCTGGCTAGCCTCTCCAGGTTGGCCCACCCCAGAGTCAGACTGTTCAGCAGAGTAGGCACAGCAGTTGCTGAAGTTCTGTTGGCTTGCTCCTTCAGGGGGTCCATGTTGCACTCCAGAGCTCCCCAGTTCTCCCTCTGGTTCCACCTCAGTTAAGAAGGAAAAGTCCTGGTAGTCCATGTGAGGGCTGGCTTGGCTGCAAGTTTGAGGACCTTGGGAGGGACTTATGATGCAGTCCTCACTTAGTGGCTGTTCTGGTAACCGTTTCCTGAGCTGATCAATGTGTCATCTGACAACTCGCCCTCCCTCCAACCCCACTTCATAAGACAGGGGTCCGGATGCCTTGGTGATTTGACCAGGAACCCACAGATTCCCATGACTGTAGTTCCTGGCCCAAACCCAATCGCCCATGTGCAGCCCCCTCGGGGGTTTTGGTCGAGAGGCTTCTGCTGCCACTCTATCTGGATGCAACCTGTCCAGTTTAGTAATCAAACGCCTCCCCCAACGTAGTTCTGCAGGACTTTTGCCTGTGGCAGTGTAGGGCATAGAATGCTGGCAGAATAAAAAATCTGCCAATCTGTGATGCCAGTCACCTCTAATGATGCGCTTCAGTGCCTTCTTCATTGTCCTTACCATGCGTTCAGCTTGACCATTAGAAGATGGATGAAAAGGTGCAGACGTTGCATGTCTGATGAGGTTAGCTCTAAGAAAGGCCTGAAATTTAGCAGCAGTGAATTGGGCCCCATTGTCTGAAACTAATACATCTGGCAACCCATGTGTGGCAAAGAGTTTTCTCAGCACCTGGATGGTCCTAGCAGTAGTCATGTTAGGAACTGGAATTACTTCTAGCCATTTTGAGTGGTTATTCACTACTATCAGGAAGAGCTGTCCCTGAAAGGGCCCAGCGTAGTCTATGTCAACCCTAGACCAGGGAGTGTGCATTTCCTCCTGTCTGTGAACTGGAGCCTGTGGCATTTCAGGCCTAGATTGCTGGCATGAATAACAACCATGGACTTCAGCCTCAATGGCCTTATCAAAATAGCTTTGAAATTCTGAACCTGGACTTTTTTCCAACCAGCCTGTGTATACCCATGACAACACTCTACTAAGTATTTTATCTGTGGCAGTTTCAGCAGCAATGTCCCCAGCATGGAGGGGAAACTCAGGTATGTCCTGTATGGACAATATTCTAGCAGCAGGAGCCGGATCTGGTTCCATTAGTGGCAGTGGTAGTCTGCTGAGGCCATCAGCATGGCCCATTTCCTTGCCCGGTTTGTGAATTAATTTAAAATTGTATGCAGATAGGAAAATAGACCATCTCAACATTCTTGGAGATAGTATGTGGGGGGTTTGTTTGTCTGTTGTGAACAGTCCCAACAGAGGTTTGTGGTCAGTGTAAACGGTGAAATCCCTGCCATATAAATAGTCATGGAATTTGTTTATTCCAGCTACAATGGCTAAGGCCTCTTTGTCAATCTGAGCATAGTTGCACTCAGCAGAAGACAATGTCCTTGAGTAAAATGCTATAGGGACCTGTTTCCCATTTTTTTCTATGTGACTTAAAACTGCCCCCACCCCATAGGGAGATGCATCACATGCAAGACATACAGGTTTAGACTCTTTGTAGTGAGTTACAGTAGACTTTAGTGCTTTTAATTCGTGGAAACTTTTTTTCATGTAAGTTAGTCCATTTCCATGGAGCTTTCTTATCAAGAAGCCTGTGGAGGGGCTCTGCTATTGCAGCTTTATGAGGTAGAAATGTGTGATAGAAGTTTAGGAGACCCAAGAATGCTTGTAGCTCTCCTTTTGGTTTGGGCCTAGGAGCCATTTTAATGCCCTTCACTTTAGAATCAGCGGGGTGAATGCTGTTAGCATCAATTCAGAAACCCAGGAATTCTGTTGAAGAAACCCCAATGCTACACTTGTTCTTTTTTTAATTTGAGGCCTGCTTCGCGAAGCCTCTGCAAAACAGCCCTAAGCCTACTGGCCAACACTTCTGGGGATTCCCCTGCAATAAGAACATCATCAAAATAATGGCAGACGCCCTGAATACCCTTGAATGTACACTCCATGATTCCCTGAAAAATACCCAGTGCAACACTGACTCAAAACTGTAAGCGTTTAACTTTGAAAGCCCCCCTGTGAGTCACGATCATTTGACCCACAGCTGTGGCCTCATCAACCGGCAATTGCTGATAGGCCTGTGCTAAATCAAGTTTAGCAAAAATAGTACCCCCTTGCAAGGAGGCTAAAATATGGTTGACCACTGGAACCGGGTAAGCGTGTTGCTTGAGGGCTTTATTTAGTGTGCATTTATAGTCAGCACAAATGTGAATTTCCCCGTTGGCTTTAAGTGGAGTGACTATAGGAGTTTCCCACTCCCCACCATCAGCAGGCTGTAACATGCCCTGTTCTACAAGCTTATCAATTTCGGAAACAATTTTATGTTTTAAGGGGACCATGCGAGGCCTAACCCTGATTGGAACTGCATTGGGATCAAGCTTAAATGAGATAGGCGGGCCTGTGTATGTTCCAAGGGTTGAATCAAAAACATCCGTGTATTCCTCGCACACTGATGCAAGATCTGCAGTTTGTGTCCGGTTTATGCCAGTAATCTGAATACCTAAGGCATCAAACCAATCGAGTCCAATGAGACTCATTCTCTGGCCCCCTACTACTATTACATCCAGGTGCCCCAAAAACCCTTTAAACTTTACCAACAAGGTGGCTTCTCCCTTAAATTTAACGTGGGCATTTTGAAAATCCGTTAGGATTATATCTGAGGGTCTTAGTTTGGCCCAATTGTTACTGCGCCTAAACACGAAGTTAAAAGTGTCTTGAGAAATGATTGAGACTGCAGAGCCAGAGTCCAATTCCATCTTACATGGAACTCCTTGTAGCTCTACCATGAGCTTACGTTTGGGTTTGAGGAGGCATCGAGCCCCGGTGCGGCATACGCTTCTACGGCTTCTGAAAAATCCCACACTAACTGGACCCTGGGCCCCAGTACCTCTCCTGGTCGGTTCTTCCGACTAGTGTTTGGGTGGCTGGTCTCTCTGGCGGGCTCTGCAAACCACCGCAATGTGGCCTGTCCTTCCGCAAGCTCTACACATGGCTGAACGAAATCTGCAGTTGGTGTGAAAATGGCTGCCACCGCACCCCTTACATCTCAGTAAGAGAACTGCCTTGTAATTGTCCTCTCGTGGCTGGCTGTTGCGGTGTAGCGCATTGGGTTGCCTTTGGAGTCAGTTGATTTCAGGTTCTTCTTCCTCGGAGAGTTCTTCGGTGCGTTTGGCGTCCTCAAGGTGGACCGTTTCTTCGAACCTTGTTGATTTGGCAGGCTGTACTGTGTGAACGGCGCCCCCGGCAGCTTCGGCGGCCATCACCTCATCTTGTGCTTCAGAAAACATTAAATTTGGCCTAGCAAATAAGCTCTGCTGAAGCGTTCTGTCCCGTAGGCCGCAGATGAGCCGGTCTCGTAGTTGCTCTTCTAAATTTGAAAATTTGCATAGGCGTGCGGCCTGCCTTAGGCCCGCTATGAACTTCGAAGCTGACTCCCCAGGAAGCTGCACTCTTTGGTCAAACCTGAACCACCAAGCCATTTCAGACATCTTGGGCTGGAAGTGCCCAGTTAGCTTCTTTTTGAGATCTGCGTCGGAGACCGCTTCAATTGGTGTTGGCGCAAAAAGGTTCTCAGCTAAATCAAAGGTAGCTGGGCTGCACACGCAGAGTAGTGTTGCGGCCTTCAGTCCTTCTTCCGCGATCTGATTGGCTCTGAGATAGTTTTCTACTTGTGATAGATATGATGGCCATTCCTCCGGGTGTTTCACGTCGAATTCTCGCAATTTGCCAACCTTCAGCATTTTTTCTTGCTGGTTCCTGCGTTCTTCCGGAACCTGCTTCAGGCTCAGGGAATGAGTTCACTGAGCATGAGGTCGCTAGCGTAGTTGCTAGCCGACCTTGAGAGGGGGGGGAATACCTCTTCCCTGCTTTTCCCTCGAAGACTTCAGCTCTTTACTTGGTGAAGCAGGATCCCACCCTCGTCGCCACTGTTAAATAGCGGGTTCTTTGACGCAGGAATGAAGACACGGAACGGAGTACAGGGTAATTCATTATTTATTTCGTGCTGGAACTGTACTGGGGAAATGCCTGCAACTAGCCGCAATATATAGTCTAGCTCCTAGGCGGCAGCCAATAGGTTTGAATCAACCATTGCTGCCTGGAGATAGTCAATTGCAGCACAGGAGACTTGTAGTCTGGGTTGCTGGAGAGCCGTTAGTTGGTCCAGCAACCCACGTGGTATTTCACAAGAGCCCAGTACATAACACATACTTTAAGATTATCTAGCATTGTATTTTTTTTCATTCCTGTGTGCAGGGCTTTACCTTCCTTTGGGCTAAAATTAAAAGCTATTTTTCATTGCTAAGTGGATTCAGACATTACATGAAGCTATAATGTGGCTGCTGGTTTGTTGTTTAATGAGGCATATGAATCTAGTCAATTGTGGTTTGCTCCACAAAGTATACTTAAAGAAATCGTGGCTTAACTGATTTCTGAACCAAGCAACACAGTGATTAATGCAATTGGTAAACCAAGGTTCTTGTTTCTTCTTTAGTAACTGTTATTCAGTAGTATGCTTCCCATATAAACACAGTTATTATGAGATTTGATATTTCTCCTTGTGGGTTGCAGAGCTTTTTGCTGCTCCTCTCTATCCTGACTGTCAGTATCCCTCTGCTTCCAATCCAGTGCAGTAGTATGCAGTAATTCCTCTAATTTATTTTTAAATATTCTTCTGCTAATTGTGTGCTTTCATGTTTGTAATTATTAGAACATATATTTTGGATTATGTTTGAAATCCTATGCATGCTTTCATGAATTGTTCACCCACTGGATCAAGGACATTTCCAAATTAACAGGCATAGAGTTCTGTCATAACTGGTGCTGTTCAGATAATTGAATTTTAGCTCCAGGAATTCCAGCTAGTGTTTTTGATCATACTGGGAGCATTTAGTCTGACATATTTGGAACGCTCCTAGTTGAGAAGGGTGGCACAGTGGCTCAGTGGTTAAGACACTGGACTTGTCAGCTGGAAAGCCAGCAACTCAGGTTCGAGACTCAAGCTCCACGTGACAGGGTGAATGCAAATAGATAAATAGATACCACTTTGGTGGGAGGATAACAGCGCTCCATGACATCATGCTGGCCACATGACCGCAGAAATGTCTTCGGACAGCGCTGACTCTATGACCTTCAAATGGAAATGAGTACACCCCCCTCCCCTACAGTTGGCAATGACTAGCAGAGTAAAATCTGCAAGGGACTCCTAGTTGAAAAAATGCTTAATAGTTAGCAAGAAGTAAAACCTGTTGATTTCAGTAGGACTTATTGTCATATGTACATGAAATCAGAGTACCGGTATGTACGGATGATAGTGTAGACAAAGTGTCTCTCTGAGGGAGATGGGCAGTTAAAAAACATGTAATATCAATAAATAAAGTGGAAGCAAGGTTAGCTCTTGAAGGAGAAAATATGTGTTCATAAAAAAAGACTGCTTTTGGTTTCTGTTGTCTCTTCGTGATTTACATTCTTTTTCTCAATGACTTTATTTCCTGCTCTATCTCAAATGACCTTTATTTTGTTTGAAAATGCTATTGGTTTTAAATGTTTTTATGTAGGTGTCCACTTCCACTGTATTCTCATATGCGTTGGAAGAGTGTTCCCATGTATGTTTGTTTGCCTCAGCAAAACTGAGAAATTATACCTAAAGAATTTTGAATATAGTTTTTGTTTGGATAAGGAATTTTCCTGTCTCACTGGATAGCAAGAAATAAACGTTTATTGTCATAAGGATTCAGTTACAACTTGAATATTCTTGTCGGAGAATGTTGGTAATAAATCTAATCATGACATCTTACACATATTTACTTTGAATTATGTCTACATAGCACACTGAGCCAGAAAACAAACTCCTTAAGACTTAGCAAACAGTGTGAGTCCAGCAGTGTGATTTATAAGCTATAGAGTAGAATCAGAACAGAGCTGGATGGGACATTGGAGGTCTTCTAGTCCAGCCCCTGCTCAAACAGAAGTCCCTATACCATTTCAGAGAATGACTGTCCAGTTTGTTAACAACTTCGAGTGATGAAGCACCCACAATGTCTGAAGGCAAGCTGTTCCACTGGTTAATTGTCCTCCCTGTTAGGAAATTTCTCCTTAATTCCAGGTTGCTTCTCTCCTTGATTAGTTTCCATCCATTATTTCTTGTCTTACCTTCTGGTGCTTTGGAAAATAAATTGAGCCCCTCCTCCTTGTGGCAGCCTCTCAAATACTGGAATACTGCTATCATGTCCCTCCTAGTGTTTTTTTTTTCCTAGACTGGCCATTCCCAAATTCTGCAACCGTTCTTCATATGTTTTAGTCTCCAGGCCTTTAATCATCTTAGTTGCTCTTCTTTGCACTTTTTCCAAAGTCTCAACATCTTTTTTGTAATGTGGTGACCAAAACTGGATGCAGTATTCCAGATGTGGCTTTATTAAGGCTTTATAAAGTAGTACTTTATACTTCACATGATTTTGATTCTATGCCTCTGTTTATTCAACCAAGGATTGTATTAACTTTTTTGGCTGCTGCCGCACACTGCTAACTCATTTTTAAGTGCTCGTCCACTAGGACTCCAAGGTCCCCCTCACAGTGACTGTTTTGGAGACAGGTTTCCCCTAATCTAATTGTACCTTTGGTTTTTCCTGCCCAGGTGTAAAACCTTGCTTTTCTCCACATTAAATATAATTTTGTTGGATAGGGCCCATTGGTCAAGTCTGTCAAGATCTTTTTGGATTCTGAGCTTGTCTTCTGGGGTTTTGGCTATTTTTGCCAGCTTTGTGTTATCTGCAAATTTGATGAGATCCCCTTCTATTCCCTCATCTAAGTCATTTATGAAAATATTGAAGAGTACTGGGCCTAAGACAGAATCTTGTGGTACCCCACTGCTTACTTCCCTCCATGCAGATGTAGTACCATTAAGGATTACTCATAGAGTTTGGTTTGTCAGCCAGTTACAAATCCATCTGGTGGCGATGCTCTCTGTCCCATATTTTTCTAGCTTACCAAGAAGTAGGTTGTGGTCTACTTTGTCAAATGCCTTGCTGAAGTCTACATATACTAGGTTCACAGCATTTCACTGGTCTACTAATTTAGTCACTTTGTCAAAGAATGAAATAAGATTGGTTTGGCATGATCTGCTTTTAACAAACCCATGCTGGCTACTAGATGTAACTTTATTACCGTATTTTCCAGCGTATAAGACGACTGGGCGTATAAGACGACCCCCCAACTTTTGAGATGATTTTCAAGATTTTTCGTCTTATACGCCGGAAAATCAGCGAGCCCAGGAAGGCACACCCTCCCCTCTCACTGTGGAGGAAGCAGGGCAGGCTGGCGTCTGGTGGGAGCCGGCAGGGCAGTCCTGTGCACACGGGTGCTCCCTGGCTGTTAAGGAGCACGCCTTAGCAGCCGGGGAGTGCGCGCGTGTGCAGGACTGCCCTGCCGGCTCCCGCCCAACGCTCTTCCCTCTTGAGGCAGCATCGCTCCCCGGCTCCAAAGGAGTCCTCGGGGATGCTGCCTCAAGAGGGAAGAGCGTCGGGCGGGAGCCGGCAGGGCAGTCCTGCACATGCGCGCACTCCCCGGCTGCTAAGGAGTGCTCCTTAACAGCCGGGGAGCACGCGCGTGTGCAGGACTGCCCTGCCGGCTTCCGCCAGACGCCAGCCTGCCCTGCTTCCTCCACAGTGAGAGGAGAGGGCGTGCCTTCCCGGGCTCGCTGATTTTCCAGCGTATAAGACGACTGGGCGTATAAGACGACCCCCCAACTTTTGAGATGATTTTCATGGGTTAAAAAGTCGTCTTATACGCCGGAAAATACAGTAGTTTCTAGATGTTCACAGATCAGTTTTTTATTATTTTTTCCTGTATCTTCCCAGGTATTGATGTCAGGCTGATTGGTCTGTAGATTCCTGGGTCTGTTTTTTCCCCTTTTTTTGAAGATGGGAACCACATCAGCTCTTTTCCAATCCTCTGGAAGTTCCCCAGTGCTCCAAGATTTTTTTAAAGATATGATACAATGGTTCTGAGATAACATCTGCTAGCTCCTTCAGAACTCTGGGATGTAATCCATCAGGTCCCAGTGATTTATATTAATCAAGGTCAGATAGGTGTTCTCTTACCATTTTCTTGCTAATTTTAATTTTTATTTCTAATCCGTATTTTACAGTTATGTTTTTGGTAGGTTGGTCTATAGTTTCTTTTTGAGTGAAGATTGATGCAAAGAATGAGTAAAGCAGCTGATAAGCAAAGCTTATATTTAACATTGCATGTACTAACAGCAGCAAGGATTGTATTTGCTCAGCACTGGAAGAATGAAGAAAAGCCACTAGATGAAGAGATAGTTTCCCCGCCGTCTTGAAGGAGGCAGTAGTGAGACCTCTCCTCAAGAAGCCTGCCTTGGACCCAGCTGTGTTAAATAACTTTCGTCCAGTCTCTAACCTTCGCTTCCTTGCGAAGGTTGTTCAGAGTGTGGTGGCGCATCAGCTCCCTCTGGTCCTGGATGAAGCGGATTATCTAGACCCGTACCAATCGGGTTTCAGGCCTGGGTACAGCACGGAGACGGCATTGGTCACTCTGGTGAATGATCTCTGGAGGGCCCGGGACAGGGGATATTCCTCTGTCCTAGTCCTATTAGACCTCTCAGCGGCGTTCGATACCATCGACCATGGTATCCTGCTGCAGCGTCTCAGGGGATTGGGAGTGGGAGGCACAGTTTTCCAGTGGTTCTCCTCCTATCTCCTGGGACGTTCGCAGTCGGTGTTGGCAGGGGGGCAGAGGTCGACCCCGAGGCCTCTCGTTTGTGGAGTTCCTCAGGGGTCGGTCCTCTTGCCTCTCCTGTTCAACATCTATATGAAACCGCTGGGTGAGATTATTCGTGGTTTTGGAGTTGGGTATCATCAGTATGCTGATGATACATCAGTATGCTGATGATACCCAGCTTTTTATTTCGACCCCAAACCACCCCAGTGATGCCCTCGACGTGATGTCCCATTGCCTGGAAGCGGTTCGGGTCTGGATGGGGAGGAACAGACTTCAACTCAACCCCGACAAGACTGAGTGGCTGTGCATACCGGCATCCCGGGATATTCAGAATATTCCATCTCTTTCTATGGGGGGTGAGTTATTACCCCCCGTAGATAGGGCTCGCAACTTGGGAGTCCTCCTAGATTCACGGCTTACTTTGGAAGATCACATGGTGGCCGTGACTAGGGGGGCCTTCGCCCAGGTTCGCCTGGTGCGCCAGTTGCGGCCCTATCTAGACCGGGATGCCCTGTGTACGGTCACTCATGCGCTCGTGACCTCTTGTTTGGACTACTGCAACGCTCTCTACATGGGGCTGCCCGTGAGGACCACTCAGAGGCTCCAACTGGTACAGAATGCAGCCGCGAGAGTCGTGTTGGGAGTCTCCCGATACTCCCATGTTACACCTCTACTCCGTGAGCTGCATTGGCTCCCAGTTGTCTTCCGAGTGAGATTCAAGGTACTGGTAATGGTGTTCAAGGCCCTACATGGCATGGGTCCAGAGTACCTTAGGGAGCACCTGCTGCCGGCATCAACTTCCCTCCGCCCTGTGCGTTCCCACAGAGAGGGCCTCCTCAGGGTGCCACCGATCAGAGAATGTTGATTGGTGGCCCCCAGGGGGAGGTCCTTCTCTGTGGGCGCCCCGGAGCTATGGAATCGGTTGCCGGTTGAGCTCCGGATGGCGCCTGACCTCCGCTCCTTCCGACGCGATCTGAAAATGCATTTATTTGAACAAGCCGGCTTGGCCTGACGGGGGGTGGGTTGGGTTTTTATTGTTCTTAATATTTGTATTTATTGTTTTTTACCTTGGGTATTATGTTTAATTCCTTTTAACTTTTGTATTTTTTGTATTTTATACATTTGTTCACCGCCCTGAGTCCTTCGGGAGAAGGGCGGTATATAAATAAAATTAATAATAATAATAATCAAGAAGATATTAGACTGTGCTGAAATGGACAGACTTACACTGAGGATCAAAGAGAAAGAAAAAACAGAATATTTCAAACATGGAATTTATTTTATCAATGGTTAGAAAAAAGGGCTAGAGACTAAGGATGTGACTTGTATTTTGAAAAAAAAGAATGTTAAACAGGTCTGCTTTCTCTCTACTGCCTGTTACTGTAAACAAATCATGGGTCAAATTAACATAATTTAGTATGGCATAGTGAAAGGTTAATTGATATCTAGTAGAATGTGTAAATATCATAATCAATAATACTGTGGTACTAGACTGCTTCAAAATTCGTCGAATTTGGTTCTCAACACATTTTGACGTGAAAATGTTGTCCCAGTACTCAGCCTTTGTTTAGTACTTGACGCACTGCTATAGGAAGAGGGGGATAGCTCTGGGGAATGGACAGGAAGTCAACCATGCTGGGAAGGTCACTGTCATAGAAAAAGGGAAAGACAGAAAGTTCTTCCCAGCCGAAACAAAGAGTTACATGGCAAGTCACATGGTTTGTTTGGGACTATCCTTTTTAGTATCCGTCACATCTCCCAGAATTAATTAACGCTGAGTATCAAGGTATCACTGTATTGTGAAGGAGATATATGAACATTGATAACTTATGAAAGCCTACTGCAGCTTATATTCCAAAAACAAGTCTGTATTCCATTGATTTCTCAGAAAGCCAGTTCTTGCTTTTTTTTTAAACTTGACACTCTGTTTTTCTGATACAATAAAACAGTGGTCCCCAACCTTTTTGGCACCAGGGTCCGGATTGAAGACAGGTTTTCCAGGGAAGGGGGGGGGATGGTATCAGGATGGCACAGAGGAAAGCCTTCACTAGAAGAGGCTTTCTTTTGCTCCAAGGGAAAAATCAGAAGGCACAGAGAAATCTTCACTTGAAGAGGCTCTCTGCTCCAGAGGAAACCCCCAATCAAAGACCCAGGGAAGCAGAAAGAGGTGTGAATGATCCCAGTCTGCACTTTTCAATGGCTCAGCACAGTGTTTCCCTTCCAGATTATACTACTGACTTTCTGTTTGTAAGAAAGTGAAAAGGAAGTGGGGGAAGAAGAGACATTCCTAACAGCCTTCTAGCAAAACAAGCCAAAGACCCAGCACACTAAGGAAGTGTTGAGAAAACCATTCAGAAAAGACAGAGAAAGAGAGAGAGCAAACCAATTCTACATAGAGCAATGCAAAGAAACCCAATGCGCACAGCCTCCTCAGCTTGCAAAGGCTTGGTTTCCAAGCAGTGAAACACACACACACACACACACAGAGAGAGAGAGAGAGAGAGAGAGAGAGAGAGAGAGAGAGAGAGAGAGAGAGAGAGAGAGAATCACACACATCAAATCAGAAGCAGGCAGGATATGGCCAAAACACATAAGGCATCTTCGAACATCAAAACAAAAGTGAAAACGTGAGTTGAAGCACAACAGAGCCCAGCAATCTTGTAAAAGGTTCAAACTAGTGTCAGAAGAATTTCCCGGTTTATTTCCAGCTGGGAAAAGCCAACAATGAAGAAATTTGAGGACAGCAGCTACCGCAAAGCAGGTCTTTATTACAGGAAGGCAGTAAAGTGACAGAGAAATTACTTCAGCATTCCTGCCTTGCAAGGTGGTTTTCAGGTCCTGAGTTGTGGTTTTTATATGCTTTTTCTACCCTAGGGCGGTGGGATTTGATGGTTCCTTCTTTTGTGTTTTAATGGTTGTCCAGAGGTCCCCTTCTTGTCTTAAGAGATATTCCTTTTGTCCAGATTCTATTTTGGGAGTTAATAGCATCAGGGGCAGGGCAAGGAGTTTTTGGTGGGTGTTCTGTCTCAGTCTATGTACGTCTTTGTTAAATGTACAAGGACAAAACCCCTTTTGACAAATAGGCTGGAGACTCAAAAGAAAACAACCCCCTTTTGACAAGTAGGCTGGAGACTCAGAAGAAAACAAAACCCCTTTTAACCAACCTGCCAAATGGTCCAAAAAACAAAGGTAACAAAACACAATCCACATGGAGAAAATTGTCCACATGAAACACAATGCAAAACAGAGAATTATTCACCGGCAATACCAACAGAACATAATCCCATGGAGTACTTTGCAACGGTTGCCTTCAGCAACCAGCACTGCCCACGCATTCCCTTTTTGTAATTCAGTCCTCAAGGCATGGCTTCTCAATGCCTTCTCCCCCTCCCCCAGAGTCGCCCCATTGCCTCCCTCTGGCCTACTCTCCTGGCCTGTCTTCATTTGCGAGTGTCTCTCATGTCCTCCAGCTGTGCGTTCTCCAAATCCAACCCAGCCTCCCCGCCCCACACAGCTGCATTTCATCCTGAGCACGAGCGGAAGGGCCAGGCTCCTCACTGGAATGTAAGTCTTGGAGCTCATCAGAGCCTTCCTCCTACTCTGATGGCTCCCCAGGCCCCTCCTCCTCCTCCTCAGATTCCCTGGACTCAGCTGCCAGGATCACAGGCTGGCATGGAATCACAACACTGGGCTTTGTTAATTGCTTAGGTTTGGTTTTCCCAGCGCTTGGCTCCAGGCAAGCGGAGCTTATTGTTTATTTAAGTTGCAACATTTTACAAGGTGTTACGTGGTTCTTGGCGGTATGCCTAGAAGTTCAGCAAAACCTTTTTCTGAGGCTTGATAGAGGAAAAAGTGTACTTGCATGTTTTCCAATAGGGATGAAAATATGTGTGTTTTGGAAGGGTAAAACTTCCAACAATTCCCCCGCTTTGGTCTGGGGCAGATAATATGAGGGGATTATCTTGCCCTTAGCACAAGCTAAGGTGCTGTCTGGGTAAATGTGGAAATCTTTGTGTGCTGGACCAGTATACATTCACCTGCTCCATTTTATATCTAGTTTAGGAATTAAGAACTGTGTTAGTGTATTCAGCATTTACAGGGTTAATACAGCACCCTAGCAGCATTGTATGTAAGAACATGTAGCATTTACAGGGTTCAATGTTATTTACTCAAGAGATGCCTTATGGGAATTGTAGTCTAGCTGTATAGTAAATACCATGCTTTCTAGTTAAGTGGGTAGAGTTTTAAGTTTTATGGGAGGACTTCCGGGCTTTGTCTTTGTTCTACATCTCTTCACGAATGCATGCAAGGACACTTCTTCGCTCCAAAACAATACAGGGTAAATTTACCTTCAATCTTTTACACTGTTAGGATGGAAAGTTGTGCCATGTTGGAGGATCTTATTAGCAAATGTAAGTCTGCCTAGGATGCCTGACCAATAAAAGTCTGTTTAACACCATTCTGCAGAGTTTATGCTATGTGGATCATTAATTATAAAGCATCTTGATCCATGTTCCACAATAGTAAAAGATTGAAGATAGTAGATTTATTCCGGTTCAACAGTAAAAAAAAAAAGGAGATGATTAATTCGCCATTCTCCAGCTGGCTCTGCAAGAGGCAAGGACATGCTTCTATGAACTGTTGTCTCTTCCTGTCTTCCCGTGGAAACCAGCTTGAAAAGCCTGTATACATCTTACTGCCTCATTTGCCATTGAGTTTCTAGCCAGCATTTTAAAGTGATTTGGGGAATTGGCCCCCCTTCTTTCCTCTGCCAGGAAAAACCTGCATGTTTGAATTGCAAATGAGTTTTCTGCTTGCTCAGAGAGATCTGCCTTGAATGTTTACAAGTGTTTCTAAAGAGCAGATGTGTTATGAAATTTGGTTATGAAATTTAAGATATTTGAAAATTATTAGAAAATAAGAATATTATATTGTATTATTAATTTGTTAATATAGATGGTGAGAACTTATATAGATAAGATGTGTATCCTGAACATTAGACCTTCTGAGGAATTGTGATAAAGGAATTGGGGTCATGCAAAATTTGGAAATGATAAATATAAAATGTTAAATTTAAATATTAATGAAAAATTAAAATTGGGAAAAATTTATTAGGTCACTGATTGTCTAAAAGATTGAATCTTAAAACAATCAAGATATATATAAACTAAAAACTATTGATAAATATCAGAAAGTTATTTTTTTTGGATTGATAGAATAAGAATTGTATTAATCTAAATACGAGACAGTATATATTAAGGGGGAAAGAGAAGGAATACTTACTGTAATAGTTCAATAATAGTACTAATGATATTGGTATGTTAATGAATTATTATAACTCAGCTGCCACGTTGCTTTTCAAATATGTAGACGTAATATTAGAAAATCAATAAAAATTTATTTAAAAACCCTCTAAATTCCTCGCAGCCATGGTTATGCCTTATTAATAGGTAATCTATCGCCGCACAATTTTCCAAGGTCGCTTCTCTGATCTGTCTTAATTCTCTGTTTAGGGCATCCAGGGTGTGGGAAGTCAAATTCAAACTTTTGGCTAGGGTGCATGCCAGGCTATTCAGGTTTCTGGAGTTTCGTGCTGCAAGCCCTGGCACTCCCACTAGAGACAAAGCCAATGAAACATATTCAGCTTTTGTGAATAAGGAAACTTTGAAGTCACAGTCTGAGTGTAAGATGTGAAAAGCTCTCCTGTATTGCCTCTGTAACGAAGACATAAAAATTGTTAGTCTCCCTAGGGTGCAGGGCCCCCCTGTGGCATTTGGGGGGAGATAAGGCTTTTTAAGCTGCATAAAAGGAACCATCCTGGGGGAAGCCTCATGTAACTGTAAGAGAATGGGATGGTTTCTGTGTCGTTGCATGTGAGGGCTGTGTTGTCTAGATTAATGCAGTTGTGTACCTTTGGTAGGAGCATCCAGTGAGGTTAAAAAATTTCTCAGAAGTAGTGGTTGCAGCAATGTGTACATTGTTTGGTCCTTTGTGTCAGAGGATTGTCCCCAGTCAAAGATGCTGGAGTAGGAGTCAAAAAGATGAAAGTCCCTAAGCTTAGTATGGTTAAAGATGGCATGTGGTCTAGATGATATCCCATTAGGCATGTGGTAAGAATGTCCTTGACTTATTTTTCCCCCGCTAGACAGAAGTTGGTGGTGTTCAGTACCTCTGTAGCTAAGTATTCCCAAATATTTCCTTTCTGTGGGAATAAGTTGGGTTCTAGAAATGCTGATACAATGGGTACAAGCAACAAATACATATAAAGTTATGCAGTGTGATTCCCAATATCTTCTCCCTCCCCATCTTCAGGAATGTTAAAGAAGGCTGCTAGTGTCCGCTGGTCTGTTTCAGGGTCTTTTCTGAGTGTTACAGGCGGGACTGCAGGTGTTGTGGTTGAGGCTGGGCTTAGGTCCATTACAGCTGGCTTGATGTGGGTCCAGTGGATCCAAGAATCCTTCTCCGCTACTTTGATGGCTGTGTGCGTGGTCAGCAGGATCTGGAATGGTCCTGGTTGAAGGGTGAGGTCCTTGTGAAGAACTTGATCCACACCCAATCTCCTGGTTCGAAGGAATGCAGGACTTCTTCCAGGGACAGGGTCTGCGTCTCTTGTGTAGGCTGTAAGATAAGCAGAGAGAACCATATCCCCCCTATCTAGGCTAAGGGATTGGGGGTCTAATCCTTTTAATGTGTCAGGGGGTCTCCCAAAGAGAATCTAAAATGGGGAAATTCCAATATCCCTTCTGGGTCTGGTCCTGATGTAAATAAAACAGGGCAATGGGTAGGACCTGTGGCCACGAGAGGTGGGTTTCCTGGCAGAGTTTGCCCAGGAGGGTCTTGACCTCTTTATTGGCACATTCTGTTCCACCTGAGGATGAAAGGGAGTAAGGACAGTGAAGGTTTTGGGTAATGCCAAGGGCCTGGAATATGTAGGAAAGGATTTGTGATATAAAATGTTTTCCCCTATCCATGTCTAAGATACTGGGTACCCCAAATCTAGGCACTATGTCTTTAAGGAGATGTCTGGCTGTTTCTAAAGCTGTGGCATGGCAGCATGGAAAAGCTTCAACCCAGTGAGTCAATTGGTCCCTACATACTAGGGCGTATTGGTACCCATTAGCTTTAGGTAGTTGGATGTTATTCATTTGTATTTTCTCAAAGGGTCATTGGCCCAGGGTCTGCTGCCTTCATGGATGGCTTTCTTTGAGGTGTTGTTGTTTGCCTGACAGGTTTTGCAGGTGCTGGTTATTCTCTTGGCCTCACTGTATGTGCCAAGTGCATACCATACTCTTCTAATGGAATCTACCGTGGCTTGAGTCCCACAGTGGCCTTTTGAGTGCAATCTCTGGCAGATGAGGCATAGTAGGTGACATGGTGCTATGGGTCTGCCATCAGGGACTATCCAAAACCCATCTTTAAAAACTGCCCCAAGCTTCTTTTCCCATGTATCTGTCTCCTCCATATCTAAGAAGTCTCTGTAGGGGATGTCAGGAAATGTTTGTAGAGTAGGTTCAGTAGCTCATCTTTCATTAAAAAGACATGTAATTATTGGGTCATGTCCCTCCAGGACGAATTATGGCTGTCCACTATAGATCTTACAATCTGGATTACAGTTTGGGGGTCAGACCTGAACGGTGGAGTGTCTCGCTTCCAGATAACAAGGTTGGAAGCAGAGAATGGCGTGTGGGTCAAGACTTATTCTAGTTGGCCCCTTTGTCTTCCCGGTACTGGTTTACTTAATAGGGAGGCCATGATTCTCACCCCAGGGTGGGATTCTAGGGGTGGATCTCCTATTTTAGTCTGCTCCCTAACCTTAATGAGGTCTTTAGACCTGGCTAATTCTGCCCAGCAGTACCAGTAAGGTATTTGGCTGGGCTTAATTCTAGACCTAAGTGCTTTCAGAATGTGAAAATCAACTTAAGGGGGAAGGTAGCTTCTCCCTGCCCCTATTTGCACCCTGAGGAAAAGGCATCCCCCGTACACACACCTTGGGGGAGTCCCCTTCCAACGAGTATTTGGGGGAACCCTCGGTTGCAAGCTTTGCTGGTGTGCATTTGCAAACTTAGAGAGCTATGCAAAGGCAATGTGAGACCGGTTGGGGTGCCGAGAGGGGGAGAGGAGGAAAGTGAGGAGGAAGAGAAGGAGAAAGAGGTAGCACGAGGAAAAGGAAGCAGGATCAGGAAGAGGAGGAGGAGGAAGAAAAAGAGGTAGCAGAAAGAGCAGGAGGAGGAAGAGGAGGAAAAACGCGGAGCCCAGGAGTGGCAAGCCAGTTGCAAGCTCAGCCAGCGGGGAACCTTTGCACTGGGCAAGAAGGCTTCTGCCCCGCTGCTCTCCCGCCCCATCCCCTACCCCTGCAGACTCACCACATGCCTGGAGGTGGAAGATGCGCTTTCAGATCACCTCCAGCTGCACTGCCCGGTTCCTAACTGGCCATGGACTGATATCAGTCTGAGGACTGGGGGTTGGGGACCCCTGCACTAAAAGATTGTTAATTAAAATCTCTGGGTTGCATAGATTCACTTTTGCAGCACATTATTTATAAAATGTATGGGTTTTTTAGATACAAGATTCAATAATCTCTGGACAAGCAAATATATTATGGAAAACATGTATGGAAAGTATTATGAAAATATTATATGACAGTGAATTATATATCAGCATGGCTATTGTATAATTAAATCTATAAGAATTTTCAGCATTTTGTCTTAAGAAGTCATAAATAACTGGGAAGACATACTTGATTAAAAGTCCATAGCATTATTGGCAAAAATTATATATATACTTTTCAGTGCTACTCAAAATATAGAGCAGTTTGGAAAAATATATAGTTTTCCATATTTTTTTGGCATCACTCACAGCTATTTAAAAGTCTATTTTTCTGTTTTGCTTAACTTTCTATGGATTTTAGCTTTACTATGATATGTAATAGTTCTGGTTATTTTAAAAATATCCCCTTGCACAGTCAAAGGCATGTATTTATTGAAATGAAGTGAAATGTCTTTGTTCTGGTCTAGAACAATAGAACAATATATCTAATTCAGAAATGTCCACAATTATATTGCTCAGTAAAGGTATTTGGCAACTAAGAATGTGAGTGAACATCCCTTAAAAATACTGAACATCACATTTATTTGTATATCTAAGCTATTTAATTGAGCTCTTGGGGAGGTTAGGTACAAGGTCTTCGCAGATCACATATAATAACGTACCTGCTTTGTTTAGTGTCAGTATTTAACGCTTGTGAAGGAGGGGCTATCAGTCTTGTGATCACTTCTCAGAATCAGGGTTTCATTTAAAGTATTTCCAGATATTTTAGCTGCTATTGCTTTGGCATGAAACTTCATAGGCGTTGTTTTCCATTTCACATGCAGTAACTGATGAGTACCTGCAATAACTTTCAAGGAGCGTTAACCCTGAGAGCTGGAACAGACGAGAAGCACAACCGAAAGTATTAGCTCTATCTTTATTGTAAGTTTCCCCCCCCTTCTGTTAAATTCTATTGGATTCTTGGAGGCCTGGACAAGTCTCTGAAGTTTCTTTGGCAAGGTTTTTTCAGAAGTGATTTGCCATTGCTGTCTTCCTAGGGCTGAGAGAAAGTCACTGTCTCATGGTCAATCAGCTGGTTTTGTGTCCAACACAGGACTGGAATTCAGTGGCCTGAGACACGGTTGTCCAGTCTATGGCTTTCCCTCCTATCTCCCAAGGTTATTCCCACAAAATATTACAAGGAGAACATCCAGATAAGGACCTATTAATATGGTGAATATACTTTGATGTTCTTAGTTAATAATCATTATGGAAAATAATCCATAATGCTAATTAAAACCTATTTGGGAGTTCCTTTGAACTTTGTCTTGCAAATATCAGCAAAGCACCCATCATTATTACTATTCCCAACTATTAATCATGCATTCCCAAGCAAAAAGCTGCTTATGTAAAAACAAAGCTATATATAAAAGTTACAGTAAAATACATACACAATTAATTAGAGTTGTCAGCAGTAGCTTTCTGCTTTTGTCCCCTTCCTACTCAGATGTTAATTGATTAATAGCAGTTTTCCAACATACATACTTTGCCAATGGTTAGAAATACGGAAATTATGTAAATCTCTGAAATGTCAGCAGGAACATGCAATTTCTTTCTTTCTTTCTTTCTTTCTTTCTTTCTTTCTTTCTTTCTTTCTTTCTTTCTTTCTTTCTTTCTTTCTTTCTTTCTTTCTTTCTTTCTTTCTTCCTTCCTTCCTTCCTTCCTTCCTTCCTTCCTTCCTTCTTTTCTTTCATTTTATTATCACAGTAAAATCTAATACAATTTAAACACAGAGAAAAGAAGAGAAAGGATAAAAAGTGTGAGAAGAAAGAGAAGAAACAAACAAGAATATAATAAAGAGAAAAGTAATATACAAAGAAGTAACCACCAATCTTTATCACAACTATTACTCTAGCACTGTAAGGTTACAATTATCTCTCCATCCCATATCCTGTCCCTTATGTATAGACAAATCCAAAAAGTACAATCTTTTCAGCCCTGGTTTCTGCAGAAAGTCTGTAAAAGATTGCCAGAAATTACAACGTATCTTGTTTCAACTTTATATTCCTTTCTTTTACTTCTAACAGTCTTAATCCTTAGTTCACTGAAATATTTTGTTAGGATATGATACCCCTTCATTTTTTCTTTGTTACATTGCAATCCTTCAGCTTTTTTGTAAATCAGATAGGAAAAAATTGTGCAGGTCAGTCTCTTGGTCTATCAGTTGCATTTCCTGTTTAAATTTTAAAACATCAAGCAATTTCTTTTGTAGATCGGGTGAAAAATTCTTTCCCAAGTTATTCTCCTTGCTTGTCAATTGTAAATTACTTTCAATACCATCTCTATGGCAACTATGTCTATGTAAAGCAAATATAAAACTCATACTCTCATCTCAGATTTTTTTTATTACATGCCATCAAGTTGTCAACTCTTAGTGACAACATAGATTTTCTATGTGTTGCTAATTAGTCCTTCAGCAATTCCAACGTTGCACTCATCACCACTATAACTGAGTCCATCCACCTTGCTGGTGGTCATCTTCTTGTCTCTTCAGTCTTTCTTAGCATTAGAGCTTTCTCCAGAGACCTAGGCCTTCACAAAATGTGTCCAAAGTAGGGTAATCTGAGTTTCATTATTTGTGCCTCGAGTGATTTCATTATTCAATGATCCATTTGTTTGTTTTCTTGGCCATTCATATGTCAAGAATCTTCCTCAACACTGAAGTTCAAAGATGTCAGTATTCTTCCTGTCCTGCTCCATGGCTTGCTTGATTCTGATCTTTTTTTTTTATTGAAAAGTTTTACAATACATTTTATCTTTAACAATCCCCCCCTCCCTCCGCCCACCCCTTCCTAACCCTCCCTAACCCTCCCCCCCTTCCCCCCTCCCCCCTCCCCGACTTCCCAGAGCTAAATACAAGGTATAAAAGCAAAAAACAATCATAAACAACCATATGCTAACAACAATAAACTATTAAGTCTATCGCACTCTAGCTCATATGAAATGACTACAAGCAATACTAATATCACATAAAAAAAGAAAAAAAACTTATTCAAATGCTAAGTGAAACTTTTTAGTCCCATATTTGTTTTGGATATAATCAATCCACTTTTTCCACTCCATAATATAACGTTGTTGCGAATGATCTTTCAAATAAGCCGAAATCTTTGCCATTTCCGCCAGGTCAGAAACTTTTAGAGTCCATTCTTCTATAGTAGGGAGTTCCTCCTTCTTCCAATATTGACCTACTAAAAGTCTTGCTGCTGTAATTAGGTTCAACATCAACTTGGTGTCCACAACAGTAGTATCTGTAATTATACCCAATAAGAACAATTGCGGACAAAACTTTATCCTTTGCTTAAATATCTTCTGCATATTCCACCAGATTTTAATCCAAAAAGCCTTAACCTTTTTACAGGTCCACCATATATGAAAATACGTTGCATCTTCGCCACCACATCTCCAACATTTAGGTTGATAGTTCGGATACATACTTGCCAGCTTTTTAGGATCTAAATGCCACCTATAAAACATTTTGTAAAAATTCTCTCTTAAGTTTTGAGCTTGTGTAAATTTTACGTTCCTCACCCAAATCTTTTCCCAAGTGTCCATTGTGATAACTTCTTGAATATTCTGAGCCCACTTTATCATACAATCTTTAACAAGTTCTGTTTCTGAGTCAATTTCTATCAATGCAAGATATATCCGTTTGATATGTGCTGGACCCTGATTTCTAATTTGCTTTACCAAATTTTCATCAGTCATTGAGAAACCAATTTTCTGGTCTTCTTTCCACCTGGCCCGTAATTGAGTATATTGAAACCAAGTTTGAACAATCTTCTCATCTCGTAGAAGGTTATACAGCTTCAAACACCATACGTTCCTCTCCAAACTTAAGATCTTGTACGTAGTCACATCATGTTTGAAGCCAACATTTATGTTTTCTATTGCATGTTTCGGAATTGCCCACAAAGGTATCTTGTAGTTTAACTTATGTCTATACTTTTTCCAAACTGTCAGCAATGCCTGTCTTAAAATATGCACTTTAAACACATTATCTACCTTCTTATCATTCAATAAATATGCATGCCAGCCAAATAACAAGTCGTGGCCCTCAAGATTTAATACTCTCCCTTGTGTCAAATTAATCCAATCACTTATCACTGACAACGCAGCAGCTTCATAATATAATTTAAAGTTGGGCATTTTAAGACCACCTCTTTCACGCGTATCCTGCATAATCTTAAGTTTAACTTGTGGCCTTTTCCCTGCCCATACAAATTTATTGATACCCCGTTGCCATTCCTCCAAATTTGAATCTTTTTTAAGAATAGGTATCATTTGAAATAAAAATAGAAATTTAGGCAAGACATTCATTTTCACTGCTGCAATTCTTCCCAGTAAAGACAATTGCAATTTTTCCCAACTCTCCAATTCTTTTTGAATTTTTCCCCATAGCTTTTCATAATTATTTTTATATAACTTTGCATTTGAGGGCGACAAATACACCCCCAAATATTTAACCCTTTTAACAATCTCAAATCCAGTTAACCCTTCTAAAAGGGGCTTGATTCTGATCTTTGTAGACATAGACACACCATGGCATTTTAGTATCTTTTCCCAGGTCTTCATGGCTGCTCTACCAACTGTGAGTCTGCAGTGTACTTCTTAACTGCTTGCTCCTCTGCTGTTGATTAGAGCTAGATAATTCTTACTAAAACTACAACAAACATATTTTAACAATGTTCTTTCAGAGATTTTAATTAATTAAATCATTCTCCCTATTTAAACTGTGAATTTCTTTTGCATGAGTTTACATTGTTATTGTTATAGTGATTATAATAATTAATTATTTTCTTTTAGATTAACATTAGTTTTATCATTTCTTTTCTCAAACTTACATGCAAACTTACTGTTGAACTCTTCATTTTAAAAACATATAGTTTGCATTGCACTCTAAATATTACTAATAGTATATGTAAATATATACATTTGGAAAATGCAAACAATGTTACAATTATGTTTGAAAACTATATTTTATGAAATTTACAGGACTAAGCTTCACAGATTCATCCATCTCTAGTTTTGCTAAAAAAGACAGATGTGGCGGCAAGTTTAACCAATTCTCTATTGTCTATATTCTGCTATCTTTTGCTTCTTTAATAATTATAGAGATGAAATATTTCAGCCAGGATCAGTTAAATGAGAACTGTAAAGATCAGTTTTTGATATCTATACAGTGTGTGTATGTATTTTATGCATATATGTATGAATAGAGACTAAGAATTTTGCCATCTCATTTCTTAGTTTCTATTCTTAATTTCTACAAGCATGTATTCTTGTTTGAAATTAGATAACAGTGTTAGTCTCTTAGTTATGAGGCATACTCCAGCTAAAATATGGCCATGATCAGATACTGTTGCATACAAACCATGCTGTTTTTATAGATGTTCCATCCGTTTATTCCATAGCACAAAATGAAAGGTCAACAAGTTCACAAGTTACAGGGTCAATTATTTTGTAAATTGTTATTCAGAGTTTTTGAGAGGGGATTCAATTTTCATCTATAAATATACACATAGCAAATCAATTATCTAATATATCATCATACAATCATGTGTTACATAATTGTATCCAATTACTACCAAAACTCATTCTGATTAGTAGCAATTGTTTATATGTTATTACCCTTCATTAACTTTGAAGCTTGAATGACAGCTAATCAAGAATACTTCAGTACAACAGTACAAACCTATTCTACATTGCTGTCTTTTTTCAAATAAATTTATATTTCATATAAATCCTATCACTATGTATAAATGAAATGGGGGGTGTCCCACCCTTTATTCCAAAATGCTGAAAGTAAATTCATTACTACCTTGATTTGATAAAGCTAATACCCCCTTCTATTCTGCAGTGAAAAATTAAATTGCTGGCTTTGAAAAGTGTGGGTAAAGAGATGAGTGTAGAGAAATTATTTCATAATAACACCTCATCACATTGGACAATTTTCTATGGATGGCTCTGTCCATTTGCTGCTTCTTGTATAGCTCACAGAAGGCACAACTAATATATGTAGTAACATATAATCAGAAATTGTGAAAATATTGTAATTCTGTTTGCACCAAATAGTGTTCCTGTAGGAGTGGCTTCGGAAGAGGAAATATGGAGCTGAGGTGATTTGTGAATCCATTTCCACTCTTTTTAGTGTAAAATATAAAGCCATATTGCAAGTGTATGAACTATGATCTAGCTAAAGTACGTATATATCATGCCTGGCATAGAAATCACTGAAGGAAGAAGGAATTTAAGTGAAATGTGAAACAATCTTGACTCTGTGAAATTTCTGTCTAGGCTGGTAGTGATGCAGGGTTTCAATTCTACCGGTTGAAGACTTAAATTTTGAGCAGAATTTCAACCATCCAACATTATATTGTTTTATGAAAAACAAAATGGCAGAGTGACAAAAAAAGGCAAGATTACTTTTGGGAGTCCATCTCATAGAAAATAAGACAAATTTGATAAACTTTTTCAAAGTTTATTTAAATTTACAAATACTTATATTGCTGCACCAGTTAAATCCTTGTTGACAATTCACATTTTTTTATGCTTAGTTGAAGTATTGAATGTAATTTCTTATGTAGAAACGCATGTTAAATATATTTTAATGTTTTGATTCCAACTAATTAACTTTAAATTAAGTCTCAAGGGAATTCATGGTATATTCAGCAGGATTTATCTAAGATGTTGGGTAATTTAATTTATTCGTAATAATTTATTTCTTTCATATTGAGATGTAAAGTAGATCATAATTTCAGCAACCTTCAAACACTGAATTTGCCCAACATAATTTAGTTCATTGATTTCTCTTTGCCTTCAAGCTCAATGGGTCACGTTAGGCCAGTTTTATATTTTGACTATATCTATATCATAGGCCACCAATAAATAAAATCTTGGAAAGGATATGTCTGTATGTATAATACATGTGTTTGCATACAGATACAGGTTCAAAAGTAGAACTACCATCAACTTCCTCCTTTATATATATGACATCAAGCTGTATGCTAAGAGTGTACAAGGCATCAGCTTATTGATCCATGTGACACAGATCTGTTGTGTATGCTGGGGACTGTCAATAACAGCAAGCCACTAGGACCAACAGGTGGTGCCAGTCAAGGCTCGGATTGGCTGGCCAGCATTCGGTGGGAATTCCAGATGTGGGGATTGGTTTTGGGAATGTACCTGGCTAGGTATTTAAGGGGGCTCCGGAGGCTCCATTGTCCTTTTCTTCTTGCCTACCCGCAATAAAGACTGTTGCTGTGAATCCTGTCTGTTACTTCCATGTGGTTGTTCTGTACCAGCCTGCTACCGGCCCTGCAGAAAAGGCAGGGACAACCCCTTTTACAAGAAGGCAAGAGGCTGGAATTACGCCTGCCAAATTTATTGCTACAAAAACAAATAGAACAAGACACGAACCAAGAAACAGGAGCTTTTCAAGCGGTTGCCTTCAGCAAACCAGCCCTCCCACGCATTCCCCCTTAAATACAGTTCAGGGCGTGGCTTCTCTCTGCCTCCTTCCGAGGAGCCCCATTGCCTTCCTCTGTTTACTCCTGATTGACTGCCTCCTGCGTCGGGCGTCCTTGAACAGGGTCAGCTGTGGGTCATCTTCATCCACGCTGTCAGGCTCACACAGCTGGGTCTGCGTTGTGACCAGATGAGAGGGGCCTGGCTGAGGGCTCTCATCAAGCTGTCCAATCCCCTCAGCAAGTTCTTCAACACCCCCCTCCTCCTCCTCCTCTGAGTCATCCGACCTAACTGCCGAACCCACAGGCTGACCCTGAATCACAACAGTGGTCCTGATAATATACAACAGATCTACTGTGAGGACATTGGGATGTCATCTGGACTGGAAATGTGTGGCTGGCTAATAGTAAAGAGAGGGAAGGTAGTTAACTACCACTGGGCCACATTGCAGATATACAATTCACCTACAAGTAAATCTCACAGTCACATAGGAACCACAGTGATGAAGCAAGGAAGACAGCAACATTTAAGTACCACCAATAAGATAGGTCCTAAAAACCCAGCTCAATGAGAAGTGCAAGGTCCATGTCATCAACATATATTGCTAAGCACATTGGTTTGTGCTTAAATTGTAAGCCGCCCTGAGTCTTCGGAGAAGGGCGGGATATAAATGGGATTAAAATAAATAAATAAATATATAGTGAGCCAATATAGTGAGCCAGGCAAAGGAAGTCATGGAGGCTGCTGTAGTGAAGACCTGAAAGCTCCTCCAAATGCACAGAGGTTTTCAACCCAGAGACTGTACATCAGCTGGAAAAACAGGGTGTGTGTGTTCTGATGAGTGTCAAAGCCATTGTCCTGGATGAAACCCAGAGCATCCAGGAGTACATCATTAAGAGGCACCCAATGATGACCTGCTGAGAGAATGCTTGAGGCAATAGCAGACATGGGAGGAAGATAAGCAGAGGAAGTGCCATGGCAAGACAAGATTCTGCATGGGATGTACCATCAATAGATAACTGAGGTGGCTGACATTGGGAAATCCCACCAGTGCCTGGAAAGGACTGGGCTAAAAGACAGCATTGAAGCACTGATTATAGCTGTGACAGACACTAAGTAGCAGATCCATAGAAGTAGGGATCTATCACACTAGACAGAATCCAAGGTGCAGACTATACAGAGAGATCACAGAGTCAGTCCGACATACAGTATAGTTTCAGGATGTAAAATGCAGGCAGGTACAGCATACACTGAATGGCTCAACCAAGTAGTAGGCACTGCATAGAGGAACCTCTGCACAGTGCTTGGGCTACACTCTCCCAAGTACAGATGGGAGTTTCCATAAAAGATCAAGGAGGATAATAGGGCTAAAATACTGTGGGACTTCCAGATTCAGATAGACAGGTAGGGACCAGACCACATACTAGTAGACAAGGATCAGAAGACAGAGATGGTGATACATGTAGCAGTGCCAAGTAACAGCAACAACAGAAAGAATGAATATGAGAAGCTGGAGAAGTACAAAAGCCTGAAGGAGGAATTAGAGAAGATGTGAAAAGTAAAGGCCTAAGTGGTCCGAATGGTGATAAGAGCATTCAAGCAGTAACTCCTAAGTTGGGAGAGTGGCTTCAACAGTTTCCAGGAACAGTATCAGAAAATGGAATGGGACAACTTTCCACAGTCAGTTCACTGTGGCCAACTCACTCAGGCCAATTTGCTGTGGCCAATTCGCGATGTGACAACTCACTATGGGACAATTTAACAATTCAATTTAATTATTTAAAATATTTTTTAAAATTTTTGTCATTCACATTTCATTCTGTCTCTCCTTTGGGATCCTTTCTTTAATGATTCTATTCCACCATTTCTTTGATATTAGTGTAACTCTTGTCCCACAGTAAGTTTCCCAGGATGAGTTGGCCATGGCAAGTCGTCCTGTGGCAAGTTGGCTATGGCAAGTTGGGTTGGTGAGTTGGCTATGGCAAGTTGGCTGTGGCGAGTTGGCCTTGGTGAGTTGGTCATGGTGAATTGGCTGTGGCAAATTGTCATATCCCCAGAAGATAATGCTAGGAGTCCAGTAGCAGTGATAGAAACAACTAAGACACTGCGTAGAACCCTCAAAGTCTCAGGTCTCTAGTACGGGATTCAAGATTGAGCAAGATATATATCACCTATAGAGCTGAGAAGGGATGATACAGATATAGATATGTATACATGTGTGTGTGTGCGTGTGTGTGTATATCACCACACACAGACAAACATTCTTTATCAGTCTTTGACCAATATGAGAAGATATAAAAAAGAAATAAGAGCAGTAGTACTAAAATCTGAATTAAGACCTATATGTTAAAATATATTGGGTGATCGTTAAAAACACACATAAAGTAAGGCAATATTTATCTACTTGTAAAGTAAGATGTTTGTTAAAACTTTTACATAGGGAAGGGGTGAACATGCATGCAAGAGAGAAAGTTATAATATTATAGTATTGTTCAATCTTTCCTTAACTTATTCACATTTAACTGTTGTATATGGTCCCATGTTTTAAAAGGTAGTACTATAAATTTAGCAGCCACTTATTTCACTTTAGACTCTTTAATAGCATATATTGAACACAGAATTCATATGGATGATCAGGGAATTGCTTAAGTAAGAGAGCCAGTAAAGAACTTCTAAGATTGGTATAAAATTTCAATATAACCAAATGTGATCAATGATTAAAAGGCCGCTGACATGGAACAAGCTTGCCTCCAGAAATCACGGGCACTCCATCACTGGAGGTTTTTAAGAAGAGACTGGACAGTCACTTGTCTGAGATGTTTAGGTTCTCCTGCTTGAGTGGGGACCTCCAAGATCCCTTCCAGCTCTATTCTATTCTACATATGTGAAGCATGCCAATATTTTCTTAGGTCATCACTATGAAACTATGAAACATGTGGAATTCTTGGTTATGGCCTGAATTAAATCACTTTGCTTCCTGATAATCTAGAAATACTGCCCAAATGCTAATGGTTCTGGAATTCTACATCTATCAGTCCAAGAATAGTTGTATACATTTACAGAACTTTCCCCAACCACTGACTGCAGTCCTTGTTTTTATTGCTATAGTCACAGTTATAATACTGGATAGGAATTTAATGGATTAAGCAGAAAGTGATGGGTGAACATCATGGTTAACAGATTAGCTACTGGGATTAATTTACTTAGAAAAATAAATTGCATTCCGTTCGTTGATGTTCTTCACAGGGTACAGACTATTTAATTTGTTCAAATTTGTCAAATTCTAAGCTGATGACCCTTTCATTATACAGGGCAATCTTTTGTTAATACTGTGGCTTAAACTGTAAATGCTGGCCTTTAGCATTCACTGTGAGAAGAGATTTTCCATACATGGCAGATTTTCCATGTGTCAGTTACATTCACAATGTCCAACTTTATTAATAGTAGTGTTGTTACCATGAATTCTGAGGGAATAAATGATAATTTGCCACAAACTGTAAAATGGCCTTGATCCAAATACATTGATTGTCAGAAACATATTTTCCAGGATCTAGCTGATAGAAAACAATATGACTATTAACAGTAATGCCAAATGCCATCTGCAGTCACTCATTTCACAGCTTCATTTGCACCAATTTTTATAACTTTTTGATGCTTCAGTTCATTCAGTGGTACTTTTAAAGGTAAGTGTTAAGTACCATGAACTAAAATTATGCTCACTTCCTCTGATGATTATGTCACTTCAAAGATGGCATTCACCATTACATAGATATTCACATAAGAGGAATAAAGTGAAACAATATGTGTTTTTTAAAAATTGACATTTAAACCATTAATTTTGTAATGCACCCATTTGTGCATATTATTTAAGAGACATTTCCTTACTAGATTCCTCAATGCCATCAACAGTGGCAGAGCTTCTAATGTACTTGGCAAGTTCTTGAAAAGTCAGGGAGATATTCAGAGATATATCTGCCTTGAAAGTACTATAGTTCATGCTGAACTGCATAGCACAGTCAAACCTCAGCAGCTGACCACAGGAAATGTTTTATGACTTTTTGAATTATGTCATAAAATGCTTTATGACAATTTTTAGGTTAATAAATTATAAAATTTGCCATATTTCAGTTCTACAGGAGTCCTGGATTTTGGATGCATTATATAAATTATCCCATTTGAAGTACTTGGTTGAAAAGGTTTTCCTTATAATGTACCATTTGCCCAGTTATAGACACAAGAGCTTAGTAATATATATAGATAGACAAGAGCACAAATGCTTGTAAGTATACAAACCCGCACACTTACATTCCATTGAGTTCAATGGAAAGTATCCCCCAGTGTGCCTGATCAGATGCAATCAGGAGGTAAAATTCAATGTCACTTGTGCAGATACAGTAGTGAAACTATACCGTTCTCTTCCCTCCCTGTATTCCATAAGTGATATTGTGGAAGAGGTTTCAACTGTGGGTTGGCAGGAAAAAACAATAACATTTATTTAGAATATAAAAGCCATTTTCTTTGATGGAAAATTTCTAATGAGATTCTGCAAAACTGCACCTACTTATCTATAAATAGACACTGTATACTCTATAAATCTATACATCTAATCTATTTAATAAAGATAATATTTTTAATGACATGATTTGAGTAGGTTTCCAATCTCTTGCCATATAGACAAACATTTTTAGGAAATAAAGATGATGGACACTGGCAGCTACCATTTCACCACAGAAAGCAACAAGATCCCTTTATCACTATCTGGTGGGAGGGAAGGCTTAGAAATGACTGTCAGGAACTTGGTGAAGAATTAAGATAAACCCAGCATAATGGTAGGAAGAAGAAGGGAAAGCGACATTGATCTGAAGGCAACAAAATAGGATAGGAGGAGGCAGAGAACAGCTTGGGCATGGGAAGAAGTGGCTAAAGGTTGCAAAGAGCAGGAGAATGGACCTGGGTTAGGAGTAGGGATTCTGTGCACAGCTCAAAGTGGAAGGGAATATAAGTGTCTTGGCTGTGTGTCTGTAAGATACCAGGAGACTGAGAGGGTGAGTGGGAGGTCTGTTTCCAGAAAAAAGAAGAAAACAAATAATTAATATGAATGGCTTAACTGTATTGGAAATGATATGCAGTGAGTTTGGGATTCGATTCTGAATGAGAACTAGAACTTTATTCAGATACTATATGAACATTATATCAATTTTAATTCTGTTACTATATGAGTTTAAGGAAATATATAGGAAGTATTATCTTCCTAATGGAGAAGTGGCAGTTGGACAAATTTCTTGAATTCTTCACAAAAAAATAAGTAAAGAAATATTATTTTTGGAATACAAACTTATTATACTCTATTCCACGAATTATATTCTCCTAAAAGTTTAGCTGATGTTAACTACAGTTAATTTGTCATTTTACATAGATTCTTTTTACTGTAATAGAAAAGTAATCATGTGACAACTATTACAAATATGAATTGTTGGCTTTTGAAACTCTGAATCTGACAATAATCCAACCTTCCTTGCCTTTGGCCTTTTCTGACCTTCAATAGACTAAAGAAAGCCACAGGACAGGAGCGGATGTCAAACAAAAAGATCAGAGTGGAAAGTCCTTCAGGATCATACATTGAAACTCTGTTTAGGGAAATATCAGTGACAGAAGGCTAGGAAAGATTCTGAACCAGATTCTTTGTAAAAAGCTAGAGGACTTAGATATCCATCTTGATTAGTAGAGCCTACACTTAGTGCCAGGAAATAGTTATTCAGGATTTCAGTTGGGAAGCTCTTTGAGCTCTGAACATTATACAAACTGGGCTAGAAACCTAATATTATGTCATGTACTATTAGTTTGCCTTTGCTATGCCTCTTTTGTAATAAAATTTAATATATTCATCTGAGCATTCATTACATCACACCAGAGAGGCATACCTCATGAAATTACTAGCTTCTTTTGATGATTTTTAATAGATGTATACAGTAGTGGGATTCAGCTGGTTTGCACCACTTCAGCAGAATCAGTAGCTAATTCTTTGTTGCCCAGGCCCAGAATGGAATTCTGGAAGTGGCATCCACACAGAGAACCGGTTGTTCACATATTTGAATCCCACCACTGGATGTATATAAACTAAAAGTAGCAGGTCAAATTTACTGATTTTCTGCAGTAGAAGATATAAGTTTTGCCACAGAATAAGCAAATTCTTTATTGTGGTTCTGTAATTGGGCCAGCATAAATTCTCATTTGGAACATTCCAGAGCTTATATATTTTTGGTGAGAGTCCACCCCTCCCTATCTACCACAGTTGTTGTTCATGTTAATCTCCTTAGTCTGTAATGAGTAGCCTGTTTGTTGACACAGAATGCTGCTTTCTTGACAAAGTACAGTTAAACAAAAAGAGGATGAAAGAAATAAAAAAAAAGAAATGGTTTAATTTCTATGGCCTTGAAGGCTTCATTCTACAAGTGCTAAAGTTGCAGTAAAATGCTTCTACCCTTTTGTGGCTTGAAAAAGAGGATATAGTATAGGCCTGTAATTATTTCTAGGTCTTTACTAAAGAGGCTTACTTTAGCCATTTGTCATGACTAAGAGTGAATGGTTGGGATCAGAGTTTGAAATGGTCAGGCTACAGCAATTTCAAGCTCTGATATTTTTCTCATTCTAGAACAGTAATTCTTAAACTAGGTGTAATTATTCCCAAGCAAGTAGTTTGGTCTTATCCTAGGAGTAATGGAAGAATTTGTAATTGCTTGTTTGTGAGTCAAGGATCCAGTATGGGACTGTGGCTACTGAGATGCAAAAAATCAGAATCTGATTTTTTGGTGGGGATGATGACATTATTTGAGATCAAGAAAAGGACTAATTGTAAAACAGTTTGCCACTGGTCTAAGCTAGGGTATCTACCATGTCTCAAAAAAGCATTGCTCATCAAATGGTTTTTTTAATGCATATTGAGATTTATATCCTCCTGTAGGATATTTACTTACTTACTTATTCCAAAGTGCAAAACCAAAGAAATCATTGAACAAGCAATCAAAATGATCAAAACTGTCAGCCCATTCCAATCAAGGTAAAAAACAAAAGAAGACTAAGTGTGATTTCTATTGAGACTTGTGAATAAGCTCTGTACCTCAGACCTCTTTGTCAGAGCAGTCACTTCAGGTTGTAACTTGTGCTTTTTCTCAAAATTACCTAAGTAGAATCTTCCATTCTCCAACAGACAACTAAGCAAACCAAGGCAATATCTTGAAAGGAGAGATCCTGGATCAGTAAATGATTACACCTCTTTGGGTATGCAGTGCCTCTGTAAAGGACACTCATTATCTGGCTCTGTGTCATTATTCTCTAACAAAGAGAATAGTTCTCTAGCAAAGTCTGTTTTTAAGTTTCACTTGGAACAAAATCTTATTTTAACGTTTTTTCTTCTTCTAGAAATCCTAGAAGATGAGTATATCCTTGGATACCCTAGATGTCCAATGGATGACTTTTATGAAGAACTGGATGATTTATAAAGGATCACCTATTGTTCTTTGTCACACCTGGCCAAATAAAGTATTCAATTCAATTTAATTCAATTCAAAATCTTTTGTCTAAAGGTTTAGGGCTGTTACTTCCATGTTTCCCAGATGAATAGTGGCTACCATAAAATTCTAGCAGGAGTTCTGAAACCATTTTATAAGAGTAAATTTGGCTGGGCAGTTGCTTGAGACCAATTTTTTAATGTTTATTTATCACTAGTGTCTAGACCTGCATTCTCAGAAGAGGTAACATTAGTTAACTTTAGTTATTGTTGTTAGGGATATTCTTGATATTCTCAGAAGCTGCACCTGGTACATATGACATGTAGAGAAGGCAAAAATCTGTAAGTTCTGGAATCTAGAAGATTTTGAATATGGTTTTGCACAATTGTACAAGTCACCACTTAAATACTGTCAGATATACAAAAGGAACCAACTCTTCTTTGATATACATGTTATCTAGTCTGCTTTTATTTTAACCAAGACTTTCTTCTGGAATGGCTATACTGCAGGGGTGTCAAACTGCCAGCCCGTGGGCTGGTTTCATCATAATGAAGCCGCGCCCACCTCATTGCCGGTAATGCAAAAAGAGTCGTGATACGTCGCAATGTCACATAACGTAGCGAGTTTGACACCCATGCTCTACAGGATATCACTATTTCTTATTTAATATAATCTCTGCTAAAAGGATGTATTGCCTAGGAGTTGAATAGAAAGTGTAGCATAGACCAACTGCTGCAGAATTGTCTTCTAAATTTGTTTGATAATCATATATCTTTTGATTAGCTCTATCAAAGCATTCTTTTCTGCATTATTATACAGAATGACACAAAAATCTTCTATGTCCATATGAAACCAGCCTTCTTATGAAGTCCAGTTAACAATGCTCCTAATGTTGTAATCATTTACCTCACAAACTGATTAAATTTCCAAGATGTGTTACTGAAATGCAAAACCTGGATGTTAATTTCACACTTGGGTTATACTAAAATATTCAGTAATGCTAGAATTTGTATCTCATAGGCAAAATCACATTATATATATGGAAAGTGATTTGAAGCTTATACTAAATGCCAAACAATAAGCAGGATTATTATCTTTATGAACCAATCTTAACTGCAAGTTACTGAAACAAAATTGTTTGTAGGTTTGCAAAGAATACTCTGTTTTAACATATACACAAATAAACAGCCTTTTAAAATAAAGTAACTTTCCTATGCCTAGGTTTGAACCTTTCCACAATATTCTTAATTTTCTAATTAAATTCCCCCATTGCATGTGTAAATAAAGACAGGCCAGATTAAGCTGATTAGCATAAATTACAGCCATTTTACTAATTTGTGAGGGCATATCCCTATAAAGGATAATAGATACATTAATAGGCTAATTAGGCCAAAATTATGTTTGCTAATGAATCTTAGCATTAAATCCTCTTATGAAGGGACCTTTTGTATAATAAGTGTGAAGGTGTAATTCATAAAAAGTGAGCTAACTATAAATTCTCAAAATCTAAAGATTGTGCAATAAATTTTACCTTGAATTTTTTCCCTTCTCGGTATAGAGACATAAAATAAAGAAAAGTAAATATGATATGGGGAAATGATGTTGTTTAAACACTGAGAAGACAAATGTCAACCTGCATGCTCAATTAACTCACAGTTGATGGCAAAGAAATGAAGGTAGTAGGCAGTTTGTTTTCTTAGGTTTAAGAGCAGTTGGAAAAGTAAAAAAGATTAATTCTAAGGATGGCAGTAGCATATACAGGGTCTTGAAGAACAAAAATGGTTCTATAACAAGAAAGAGCATGCATGACTGTGGTTACTGGGCACTGAGAAGGATCCACAGAAAGAAGATAAATACTTTTGAATGTCCATGGAGGTTTTCAGTCATCCAGGTCATGGTTGTCCCAAAGGCGCTTTTTCAAGAGGCAACTGGACTTTCTTGGGTTTTTTTGAAGATGTTTCGCTTCTCATCCAAGAAGCTTCTTCAGCTCTGATAGAATGGTGGGGAATGGAATGATTTGTATTCTTTGTAGACAGCTTGTTGTGTATGGGGGTGTGAACAGCAGCTCTGCAGATACCACCAGGTGGTGCTGTGCGTTGGCCGGATTGGCTGGAAGGGTTTCGGCGGGAGATACAAATGGATGGATTGGCCAGGGTGTCACCTGGCTAGGTATATAAGGGGTCCAGGTAACCCCCTTTGTTCAGTACACGCCTACCACAATAAAGAGCTGACATGCGGTACTCATCTGCCTCTTCATTGCCATGCGGTCCTCAACCCACTACACAATAGTGGCGACGAAGGAGGGATTGCTGTTTCGTGCAGAGCTGAATCACTAGCTGAAATCACTGGATCGGAGAAAAGAACTCTTTTTCTTGATCCTTGCCGAAGCAGCATCCTAGAACCGGTCAGACCATGGCAAAAATAACGCAGATCCACGAGTTCGACATTCACCGGCCCGAGCGATGGGAATCGCACTTGGGCCAGGTCGAAGGCTACCTCCTGGTCAACCGGATCATGGAGGATCACATGAAGGCGGCGGCACTGCTGTACATCAGCGGATCTGCCGTCTACGATGTGGCCATGGGTTTGTTCGCACCCACGCCGATCGCATCTGTTCCCTACTGCGACCTTGTAAGCAAGCTGAATGGGCATTTTATGCCCAAGAGGTCGGAGATGTCTTGGAGGTTCCAGTTTGTCCAGCGGATTCAGAGGCCAGGTGAGTCTACAACCAACTTCATTGCGGACGTGCGACAAGCCGCTCGTCTCTGCAAGTTCCCTGATCTATACGACCGCCTGCGAGATCGCATCACTTTTGGGCTGAGTGACAAGTGGCTGTGGCAGAAACTGCTCGCAAAGCCAAAAATAAGCCTGCAAGAGGTCTTGGACGAGGTCCAAGCACATGAGGCAGCCAGCTGTGATGGGCAAACAACCCACCGACCCAGCAGCAGCTCCGGGGGATCTGTGCACCAGGAGAGCGCTGTGTACGGTGGATCGGACGATGACGAGGCGACAGAGATCGATGCGGTAGACCGGAGGGCGGCACAACAGTAACCAACATGACCGCGGGTAGATCAGGGGGCTCAGCGGAGACTGATGGCGGCGCAGAGAGCTGCCGGTGGGGCCGGCACAGATGCCCTCCCGGGAGCCGGAGTGACCAGCCCCAAGTGTGCCAGCTGCGGGGGGAACCACGCAAGAGTGACCTGCAGATTTTGATCAGCTAAGTGCCGAATCTGTGGAAAGACAGGCCACATCACTGTGGTCTGCCGGAGCCATCAGAGGAATGAGGACACATCGTCAAAAGGTACTGGGACACCCCAAAACGCGACCTCCAATGCCATAGTGAACATTAAGGCCATTTCCCATCTGGGGGTTCATCAGTTACTCACCCCCAAAATTATGCTAGAAGTCCATTTGCAGGGCATACCCTGTAAGATGGAGTTAGACTCCGGTGCCGTGGTCTCGATAATTTCGGAGGAGACTTTTAAACAAGTGTGCAGCCAGAGCAACCGGTGGGCTATGTTAAGACCGACTAACCTAAAACTAACTGACTTCCAGCATGTTCCCATAAAAATCAAGGGGGAGGCCACACTGTCGGTGGGGTTCAGAGGGTTCCATGGGGACTTGGATGTGTTGGTAGTTATTGGCCGCAGGGCTAGCTTAGTGGGGCTGGACTGGTTTGGGCCGCTGGGCATAGGCATTTCAGGCATCCATAGGGTCCAGGCCATGAGCCTCGAATCCGTCTGCAAAGTGTTTGCAGACGTATTCGAGGACAAGCTAGGCACATACATGGGGCCACCCATCAAGTTAAAGCTAAACCCCAATGTTATGCCCATCAGAATCAAACCCCGCAGGGTTCCTTTTGCCCTTAAAAGTAAAATAGAGAGGGAGTTGGACAGGCTAGTAGACCAGGGGGTGTTAGAGCCCGTGGAAGGGGCTGAATGGGAGACCCCTATAGTTACCCCATTAAAAGCTAACAGGGAGGTGAAGATCTGTGCTGACTACAAATGTACGGTGAACCGGGCCCTCAATTCGCATGCTTACCCAGTTCCGACGGTCAGCCACATCCTCGCTTCTCTGCAACGCGGCGCCATCTTTGCAAAGCTAGACTTGGCGCAAGCGTATCAGCAGCTCCTGGTTGACCTGGAGACTGCTGATGCACAGACCATAGTAACGCACAGAGGAGCTTTCAGAGTTAACCGTTTGCAGTTCGGTATCTCTTCAGCACCAGGGATCTTTCAAGAAGTGATGGAGAAAACACTGAAGGGCATCCCAGGAGTATGCCCTTACTTTGATGATGTCCTCATCACTGGAAGCTCTGAGGAAGTATTGGCTGAGAGACTGCAGGCTGTTTTAAACAGATTTCGCTCTGCTGGGCTCAAACTCAAGAAAGACAAGTGCAGCATAGGGGTAACTTCTACTGAGTTCCTAGGGTTCAGAATTGATGCCAAGGGGGTGCATCCTGCTGAATCCAAGGTGAGGGCAATAAAAATGGCCCCCACTCCCAAAAACAAGGGGGAATTACAAGCATTCCTGGGGCTCCTAAATTTTTGCCACTCATTTCTTCCACACAAAGCTGCAATAGCTGAGCCTCTGCACAGGCTCCTAGACAAGCAAGCTGTGTGGAATTGGAATAAGCAGCATGAAAAAAGTTTTAGACAGCTAAAAGAGCTACTGTCAAGTAACTCCACAGTCATCCACTTCATAGAATCAAAACCTATATGCATCGCATGTGATGCATCCCCATACGGAGTGGGTGCTGTACTGAGCCACCTCAAAGACAATGGAGACCAAGTGCCCATTGCCTACTACTTACGCACATTGTCTAGGGCCGAAAGGAACTACGCTCAAATCGATAAGGAAGCTCTGGCCATTGTGGCCGGGGTCAAGAAATTCCACAACTACCTTTATGGCAGAGAATTCACCATATTCACAGATCATAAGCCTCTACTAGGGTTGTTCACAATGGACAAAAGGATACCTCAAATCTTATCTCCCAGAATGCTTAGGTGGTCCATCTTCCTGTCTGCATACTCTTGCAAGCTAGTTCACAAGCCGGGTAAGGAGATGGGTCATGCGGATGGGTTAAGCAGGTTGCCTTTAGTCAAGGCCGAACCGGACCCAGCACCAGCAGCCCAGATACTGGCCATTCAAGATCTACCAGAGTGCCCCCTGCAGGCAAAAGACATAGCAGCTGAAACAGCAGCAGACAGAGTCCTAAGCAGAGTTCAGTCTTGGGTAGTCATGGGGTGGCAAGAAAGGTCTCCAGGAACCGAATTCCAACCTTATTTCAACAGTAGGCATGCGTTGTCGGCTCACAAGGGCTGCCTCTTATGGGGAAGTAGGTTTATAATTCCCCAAACACTGAGGAACACGGTCATTAAGTCATTACATGAAGGACATCCCAGAATAGTCAGAATGAAAGCATTAGCAAGGAGTTATCTGTGGTGGCCTGGCCTCGATAAGGCTATTGAGGAACAGGTTAATGGCTGTTATGACTGCCAAAGGTCCAGACCTGAGATGCCCCATGCACCAGTACTCAAGTGGGAGGAGACCCACACTCCATGGTCCAGAGTACACATTGATTACGCAGGCCCCTTCCAAGGACAGCTATTCCTGGTGGTGGTAGATAGCCACTCTAGGTGGTTAGAAGTGCTACCAGTCTCTAGCTTGACCTCAGCCAAAACCATCCACGTGCTCAGGGGGCTCTTTGCCACACACGGCCTTCCAGACGTATTACTCTCAGACAATGGGCCCCAATTCACCTCTGCTGAATTCCAGGCATTCACCAGGGCCAACTTGATTAGGCATGTCACATCGGCGCCCTTCCACCCGTCATCTAATGGATTAGCAGAACGCATGGTAAAAACAACCAAGGACGCATTGTGGCACATCATCAATAGCGACTGGCATCAACGGCTGGCACAGTTCCTGTTAGCGCAACATGCCACACCCTGCACGGCCACAGGCAAGAGTCCAGTGGAACTTCGGTGGGGCCGGAGGTTCATCACCAAGTTGGACAGACTGCACCCTGACAGAGTGGCGGCTGAGGCTGTGCATCCCAGAGTTCCTAGAGAATTTGAGAAAGATCCACAGAAAGAAGATAAATACTTTTGAATGTCTATGGAGATTTTCAGTCATCCAGGTCATGGTTGTCCCAAAGGCGCTTTTTCAAGAGGCAACTGGACTTTCTTGGGTTTTTTTTGAAGATGTTTCGCTTCTCATCCAAGAAGCTTCTTCAGCTCTGATAGAATGGTGGGGAATGGAATGATTTGTATTCTTTGTAGACAGCTGGTCATCTGCATTCTTTTAGAGAGTCATTGAGGCTGCTTGGAGGCACGAATACAAACCCACGAATACACCAAGGCAGAAGTTTGTCCACCCCAAGGATAAAACACCCAGACACAAACTGAGCAACATGATATATGCAGTACAATGCTGTGAGCCATGTGCAGATCTGTACATTGGGGAAAAAAACAACCACTTCATAAATGCATGGCAAAACATAAGAGAACAAACCCATCAGACAAGAGTCAGCAGTCCACCTGCATTTAAAAGACAAAGGCCACTTTTTTGGAGAAAGCAAAGTGCACATTTTGGACAGAGAGGATGGCTGATTTGAAAGAAGGGTCAAAGAGGCTGTTTATGTCAGAATTGAACAGCCCACTCTCAGCAGAGGGAGAGATATGCAACATCATCTGTCTCCAGTCTACAACACAGTCCTTTTAGCAGTTCCAGGAAGGTTCCACATCCATTTGCACTACTCAGGTGACCCTGAGGATAAAGATAAACCTCCACATGCCTTCAGTGACTCTCTAAAAAGGTAAAGGTTCCCCTGCACATGTGTGCTAGATGTTTCCGACTCTAGGGGCCAGTGCTCATCTCCGGTTCAAAGCCAAAGAGCCAGCGCTTGTCTGAGGATGTCTCCGTGGTCATGTGGCTGGCATGACTAGACGCCAAAGGCGCACAGAATGCTGTTACCTTCCCACCGTAGTGGTCCCTATTTTTCTACTTGCATTTTTACGTGCTTTTGAACTGCTAGGTTGGCAGAAGCTGGGATGAGTAACAGGCGCTCACTCTGTTACGCAGCACTTGGGATTCGACCCGCCAAACTGCCGAACTACTGATTGACAAGCTCAGCGTCCTAACCCACTAAGCCACCGCGTCAGTGACTCTCTAAAAGAATGCAAATGACCAGCTGTCTGCAAGGAATATAAATCCTTCCATTCCCCATCATCCAGTCAGAGCTGAAGAAGCTTCCTGGGTTAAAAGCAAAATGTCTTCAAAGAAAAACAGGAAAGTCCAGCTGCCTCTTGAAAAAGCACCTTTGGAAGTATTTTTGAATTGTAGAACTCTAGACAGCTGCTAAAAGTACCCTAGGAATGCAAGAAGAACCAGTCAACTGCTCTTGGATGAAATAAGAATTGACTGATTCCTTGAGGTGATGATCAACAAAACAGAAACTCATATATGCTGGCATATAATGCAAGCATATGATAAAGTAAGAAAAAGCCCAAGAAACTGTATGCTTGGTAAAGTTTAGGGGAGAAGAGAAACACTAGATAACTGGATATAGTAGAACTATTGGATAAGGTAGACAAATTGGATAAGGTAGACAAACAAGATCGAGAAAAACACTAGAATATCTTTGGAAGAACTATTATGTGCAAAGGTGACAAACATTTGTCTACAGAGTAGAGGTTTGGCTTGATTCAGTAGCACCTAAATGAATTAAAATGTTGCAGAATTTCATCTCTATTCATTATGCAGCATTAAAAGATATGACGCTGGAAGATGAGCCCCTCAGGTTGGAAGGTGTCCAGTATGCTACTGGGGAAGAGCAGAGGGCTAGTACTAGTAGCGCCAGAAAGAATAAAGTGACTGGGCCAAAGCCGAAAGGATGTATCTGGTGGTGAAAGGAAAATCCGATGCTGTAAGGATTTTTTCTCCATAGGAACCTGTAATGTAAGATCCATGAATCAAGGAAAGCTAGACGTGGTCAAACAAGAGATGACAAGACTGAACATCGACATCTTTGGAATCAGCAAACTAAAATAGACAGGAATGGGTGAATTTAATTCAGATGACCATCAGGTATACTACTGCGGGCAAGAATCCCTCAGAAGAAATGGAGTAGCCTTCATAGTCAATAAAAGGGAAAGCAATACTGGGATACAATCCCAAAAATGACAGAATGATCTCAGTTCGAATCCAAGGCAAACCATTCAATATCACAGTAGTCCAAGTCTATGCCCCAACCACCAGTGCTGAAGAGGATGAAATTGACCGGTTCTATGAAGCCCTACAGCACCTTATAGAACTAACACCCAAAAATGATGTCTTTGTCATGGGGGATTGGAATGCTAAAGTAGGAGCCAAACGATAACTGGAATAACAGGCAAGTTTGGCCTTGGAGTACAAAATGAAGCAGGGCACAGGCTGATAGAATTTTGTCAAGAGAATACGATGGTCATAGCAAACACTCTTTTCTAACAACCCAAGAGACGGCTCTACACATGGACATCACCAGATGGTCAACACAGAAATCAGATTGACTATGTGATTTGCAGCCAAAGATGGAGAAGCTCTATACAGTCAGAAACAACAAGATCAGGAGTTGACTGTGGCTCAGACCATGAGCTTCTTTTTGCAAAATTTAGGCTTAAACTGAAGAAAATAGGAAAAAGCACTAGGCTACTGAGGTATGAACTAAATCATATCCCTGACGAATATGCAGTAGAGGTGATAAATAGATTTAAGGAATTAGATCTGATAGACAGAGTGCCTGAAGAACTATGGACAGAGGTTCGCAACATTGTACAAGAGGTAGCAACTAAAACCATCCCAAAGAAAAAGAAATGCAATAAAGCAAAATGGCTGTCTGAGGAAGCTTTGCAAATAGCTGAGGAAAGGAGGGAAGAGAAAGGCAAGGGAGAAAAAGAAAGATACGCCCAATTGAATGCAGAATTCCAGAGAATAGCTAGAAGAGATAAAAATGCCTTCTTAAATGAACAGTGCAAAGAAATAGAAGAAAACAATAGAATAGGGAGGGCCAGAGATCTCTTCAAGAAAATTGGAGAGATGAAGGGAACATTTCATGCAAAAATGGGCATAATAAAGGACCAAAATGGCAGGGACCTAACAGAGGCAGAAGAGATTAAGAAGAGGTGGCAAAATTACACAGAAGAACTATACAAGAATGAGCTTAACGTCCCTGATAATCACAATGAGGTGGTCACTGACCTCGAGCCAGACATCCTAGAATGTGAAGTGAAATGGGCTTTATGAAAGCTGAGCAACAACAAAGCTAGTGGAGGTTACAGTACTCCAGCTGAGCTATTCAAAATCTTAAAAGACAAAGCAGTAAAAGTGCTACACTCAATTTGCCAGCAAATTTGGAAAACTCAACAGTGGCCACATGACTGGAAAAGATCAGTTTACATTCCAATTCCAAAGAAAGGCAGTGCCAAAGAATATTCAAACTATCACACCATTGCACTCATTTCACTTGCTAGTAAAGTTATGCTTAAAATCCTACAAGCTAGACTCCAGCAGTATGTGGATCAAGAACTACCAGAAGTACAGGCAGGATTTCGAAGAGGCAGAGGAACTAGAGATCAAATTGCCAACATACGTTGGATCATGGAGAAAGCTAGGGAGTTCCAGAAAAACATCTACTTCTGCTTCATTGACTATGCTAAAGCATTTGATTGTGTGGATCACAACAAACTGTGACAACTTGTTAAAGAGATGGGCGTACCAGACCATCTTATTTGTCTCTTGAGAAATCTATATGAGGGTCAAGAAGCAACAGTGAGAACTGGACATGAAACCACTGATTGGTTTAAAATTGGGAAAGGAGTCCAGCAAGGCTGTATACTGTCACCCTGCCTGTTTAACTTATATGCAGAGCACATCATGAGAAAGGCAGGGCTAGATGAATCAAAAGTTGGAATTAAGATTGCCAGGAGAAATATCAACAACCTAAGATATGCAGGTGATACCACTCTAATGGCAGAAAGTGAAGAAGAACTAAAGAGCCTCTTCCTGCGGGTGAAGAAGGAGAGTGCAAAAGTTGGCATGAAACTTAACATTAAGAAAACCAAGATCATGGCATCCGGCCCTCTCAATTCCTGGCAAATAGATGGGGAAGAAATGGAGGTAGTGACAGATTTTATTTTCCTGGGCTCCAAGATCACTGCAGATGGGGACTGCAGCCAAGAAATTAAAAGACGCTTGCTCCTGGGGAAGAAAGCCATGGCAAATGTAGACAGCACACTAAAAAGCAGAGACATCACCCTGTCAACAAAAGTATGTATAGTCAAGGCTATGGTCTTCCCAGTTGCAATGTATGGCAGTGAAAGTTGGACCATAAGAAAGGCTGAGCGCCAAAGAATTGAGGCTTTTGAACTGTGGTGCTGGAGAAGACTCCTGCGAGTCCCTTGGACTGCAAGGCGATCAAACCGGTCAGTCCTCGAGGAGATCAACCCTGACTGCTCTTTAGAAGGCCAGATCCTGAAGTTGAAACTCAAATACTTTGGCCACCTAATGAGAAGGAAGGACTCACTAGAGAAGAGCCTAATGCTGGGAAAGGTTAAGGGCAAGAGAACAAGGGGACGACAGAGAATGAGGTGGCTGGATGGAGTCACTGAAGCAGTAGGCGTGAGCCTAAATGGACTCCAGAAGATGGTAGAGGACAGGAAGGCCTGGAGGAACATTGTCCATGGGGTCGCGATTGGTCAGACACGACTTCGCAACTAACAACAACAACAATTGTATTTAGAAAACTCTGATAGAATCATTCTTAAGGAAGACTTCCTATGAAATCAAACATTCTGGCTAGCTATCAGGAACAGCTTGGGACCATTCTATGTATAAAAAAGATCTCCCATAGGATGAAATCTAAACTAGGGTATATTTGAATATTTATTTTAAGAATAATTCTATAGATTATATATATTTAAATATAAATACACAGTAATATATCTTAAAACATCATTTCAGATATGAAAAGACTAATTTTGATTTAATGGAAGAGTGCCATAGGATTGTAGTGACATAAATCTCTAAAGGAATTCCTTTGATAGTACAAACTATTACGTAAGACTAAACATACAGAAGTCCCTTTACAGCCTAATGAAAAATCAGCCAGCCCTTTGACATGTATTCTATACAATTTCCTCAAATTTTAATACAATTCCTGATGCCTTTGGAATTGCACCGAAAGAGGTTTGTTCTAGTTTTCTCCCATTCAAAAGTTCACAAAGCAGTACTTATACATTACAGCTCACACATTGTGCTTAATCAAAGTAAGCAACTCACAGTGCTGCCCATGTAGAAAATGGTAAGCAGCAATGAAAGTTGTATCCCAGCAACATCTGGAATATATGGGTTCACACAATGGCAGGGTTCAGAAAGCATGAAGTAAAACCATCAAATCACATTATGACTTGTTGCAATATATGACCCTAATAATTTTCTGTTGTTGCTTGCAATTATTTCATTGTTAAATCCAAAGTTATAATTCAGTTTTTGCTCTATCAAAGTTTGCCTTGGATGCAGTTTGAATCCTGGTGCCTGGCAGCAGAATGAAGAGAACAAACATCCTGTAGAATGAATAAAATAATTATAATATATGTTATATATATTTGGCCACCTAATGAGAATGAAGGACTCACTGAAGAAGAGCCTAAAAGGACTCCAGAAAATGGTGGAGGACAGGAAGGCCTGGAGGAACGTTGTCCATGGAGTCGCGATGGGTCAGACATGATTTCACAACTAACAACAACAACAACAAATATATGTTATATTATATATCTCTGTATAATTATAGTGCAAAGTTATTTATAAAATTAATTTAGTCTGGCTTTACCTTTTATGTTTGCCATGAATTTGAGGATGTTTTGCAAAATATTCTGGAAAAATCCTTTATATTATGTCTTTTTTCATTATGTTTATGTGTATGTTTAGATGCATGTGGTTCAGAGAAAGTAATTCAGTCTACTCTAAATTGGTTCCTGAATCACTGTTTTATTCCCAAAGCAATTTTGGAAAACCTTAGGGTTCTTTTCAGTACATTCTGAAAATAAAAAGATTTGTGAATCTAAAGAGATTTTAAAGATATGAATGTACATTTCAATGTTATAAACAAATGACCTGTGAACTGACCAAACTAAATGTCAAAACATACCTGAGAAAGGGTTCCTGCGAAACTTTCTTACATAGGGATTTTCAAATTATTTTCATTTTTATTTAGATTATGTGATACAAGTTATGGCTCTGTAAGCCGGGCTCAGTCATCAATTATACAACATTGTAAATTAATACAATTGTAAGGCCATATACCCAATCTGACATGATCATTTGCATGTAATCTTCATAGGCTGACTATAAATTTCTGTGTTTGTGTGTATATGAATACATTCATTAAACATAATTACACAGTTTCACAAAATGACAGATGCAAGAAGCAAGATTTCCAATCATGTGAGGTTTGATCCTGGAAATGTAGCCACTATAGCAATGTATAGGCTGGGATGTATGTATAGGAAATTGATAAATGTAAAAGGCAAGGTAATTTCAGTGCCATTTTGATGCAGTTTATTTCTTGTGTTTGATCTGTGAATAGAGCTTTTGTCTCATGTGAGCTTACTTGCAAATTATTTTTAATTACAGTGGGAAAACAAAATAGAACCTACCAACTGGTTGTGCTGAAAACCTGTTTTGAAGAACAAGTGTGCTATTTAAAAAGAAGCTTAAAAATCCAAAGAAATTAGTGTCTGATGCCTGTGTGATTTCACAGATCTAAAGGAACTAAATGACAGGGAAACATGCTCCTAAATCCAAAAATTTGAATATGTTGGAGCTATAGGAGTACAAGAAGAAATTGAGCCAACAAAGGTACTGTGTTGAGACTTGTTCTTAGAAAAGGTAGGAATAGTAAATGCTGCAGGAAACCTCAAATATGATAGTAACAGATTTTTCACTAATGAAGTATTTCCGAGTTGTGTGAAGCACAGGCAAAAAGCCTTTTTCCCCAGTAATATTATATTCTCTGATTATTTCTATGTATTTTCTATATAAGTATGTGTGAGAAGAGAGGATGGGTGAAGAGAATTACTGCTATAAAAACAAACTAAGCTCCTCTGACCTTACAGTGTATACAAGAAAACTATGTCATTGACCTTTTTTCTCTTTTTAAATTTTTACTACTGTCCCTAAAGTCATGGTTCCAATGAATAAGACAAATCAAACAAAATGCAGGCATATTATTTATCTAAAAAGTCTTAGTAATGAAACAAAACATCGGGAATCATGGAGGGATGCCAGAATCTGAAATCTCCTCCCCCCAAACCCATCATAACACACACACAATCCCCGCCCTTATCTACACGTCATAAATCACATTATCCAATTAGTTTCACATATGAGGTCTCTCCTCCCATTCTGTACGTGGGCTTCTTATCTTCTCAAAATAGTTGTTAGAAAATTCCCTCCCTACAAGTTTCAAAGTGAAGCAGTTTAAACAAAAGGCTGTCTCTTACATTGTCAGTGCAAAAACATGTCAATGTTTGCAGCATTGGCATCTAAAGTGTATTAAGAAAGTGAAGTCAGAGCCTTGGTGGAGCAGTGGGCTAATGCCTCCTTAAGTAACACCAGCTGCCTGCAATTAGTGCAGGTTCGCATCCCACCAGGCTCAAGGTTGACTCAGCCTTCCATCCTTCCGAGGTAGGTAAAATGAGGACCCAGATTGTTGGGGGCAATTAAGCTGACTTTGTAATAATGCCGCTTGGGGTGTGTGTGTGTGAAAGCCCTAATAAGCAGGCATATACATAGAATGAAGGCTACTGCTAAGCTTGTAAGCCGCCCTGAGTCTTCGGAAAAGGGCGGGATATAAATGGAATTAAAAAATAAAAAAATAAAAAATAAAAAATAAAAAAAAAAAGTTTGCAAAATTAATGCCCTTTAAAAGGTTTGCTGTAATTGCGAGCAAGTTGGTTAATCTTTTCATCTCCTGGCCCTCAAATCTGCAGAAAACTGCAAGGAACAGCCATTCAGAGCATACTCCCATCTCCTCCTTATCCAGAGAAGTTTCAAGAGACTGGCCTAGTCACTGGTTTCTTGATCTTTGTCATGGTCATTGGCTCCACCTTTACAGAACCATCTTTGATTGGCCATACCTTCCCAGAAAATTCGATGTAGAAGAAATTGTTAATCAGAAATCCTTTTCCCTTTCTTTCTGGTCTCTAAATAATTTGAAAACAACTAGTCTGAAAACAATATGCCTGTAAATTTCAGAAACTGCAAATCTGCATATTAATATGAACAGACCACAGAGCTGTAATATTCAGACTATTTGTTTAAAATATAATTTTCAGGATATATGGCATTTCTCTGTTCTTATGGCAAATTACACGTTATTACTGAAGTTTACACTGCATTTGAACCATATGTTTCCTTCTTTCCTTTGCCTAACAAATGTACTGTATATGTTTAATTTCCAAAATGACCGTTGTTAACAGAATAAGCTTCCTTTCTAAGTCTCTTTTATATGTTTGCTTAATTAAGGTATGAAGTTGTGAGAAACAATAAGAATACACTTAATTTCTTTTTAACCCTCTCTATTTGCTTCCAGTTGAGTTCAGTGTTTACCTTGTACCAAATCCATGGCAAAACTAAGGCAAAGAATAATATGTCCCCCCTCGCTAATTCTATGGTTACAAGCTGTCCAAACTGACAATTGCATCAAACTTCAATACAGATTATGGGAGGGCAGCTTCCATTATATTTGAATCTATCTCTCCTTGGTTTTGAAGATCCTGAGTTGGTTGCCTGGAATACTCAAATCTGTCCTTGAAAACTGGGGATGTGTAACCACTTTGTTATGGGCCATGTGTGACCTTCAACAGCACATTTCTGCCTTCCAGAGCACATGTCCATATATCTTAAAGTTGCCAAGGTTGAGAGACACTGAAATAGAGAAAACTGGAGGTCTATACACGAATGATAAGAGTACATTGACCTGCTTTAAAAGAAGGCCATTCTCTATTTTTCTGCTATATTATTTTATAAGGCTGTTCCTTTTGTGTACTTAATATACACATCTTTGGAGACAAGTTTCCTGTCTCCCGGTGATGTTTTGACTCTTCAGAAAATGAAACAAAGTGAAACAGTTCTCAGGATGTATTTTCCTACGATCATATTGATTTGTTTGTATCTCCAAACACGGAAAGGTCACTATATTTAACACTGGTAGTTATGATAACATCAGTGAATTATGAATGGGTTATAATAAGTTGGTCAGGAAAACTGCCTGCAAAAGCATGAGTGCTTTAAATGGAGGAAATGTTTGTGGCTGTCCATGTCAAGAGCTCCTGATGACATCAGAGACTTGTCTTTCTCCAGTAACATTCCTTTCTGTCTTCTGTCTGTTTTGCCTGACAATAGCAGGAGTAACACCTTAGCTAAAACAACAGTATGAAGGCAGCAAAGAAGGGAGGGAGTGCGGAAGCGCATTCAGACTTGCAGGATTGATGTCAGCCCTTCAAGATGGACCAGATTAGAAAACCAAAATCATGCATGCTAAGACTACTTTTATGAAAAGGGTATAGTAACATAATTTTGCAAAATTGTGTGCTATCAGTCTGAAAGTAAGTCCTATTAACATTTGCTAAAAAATCATCAGTACTCTGAAATTTCCACATTGAACAAAACAATTATGGATCAGTGACCAAAGACAAGATATAAATGGCACATGTTGCCCAGCCCCATGTTTCTTTTCGAAAGGATGATTTTTGGGACTGAGGACTCATGCACACATATTCCCTAAATTGCAACTCAAGCATGTCTCAATGACTGTCCTTCCATTGCCTTTGACTCATTTCAACCCATAGCTTATCACATTTATCTATCTATTTATGTGATCTGATGTTAAAATAGTGTTTTCTGTCTTTCCTGGTACAAGCTTTGCCATATGCATGATATCTAATGCTTTGGTGGTGACCATGGTGACAGTGTATTCAGGAATTGGAATCTGTCCAGCTCTTATTGGCTGTTTTGGGCTGCTATGGACATACTTTTTCAATTCAGAAGTGCAAACTTTCTAGTTCACTTCCATAAAGTGATTAATGCTGCAGGTTTTGTTTGTCATTCTGGCAGTGGGAGTAGCAGAGATGACAAGCTGTAAGGTTAGGATTGGTGTATGTGGGGGGCATGAGGAGTAGGGAGTCCACATGACTGGTTATCCTGTCAGCTGTTCTGGGGAATGAGAGATTGAGGGAGGTAGTGCTGGGAACCTGCTGCTTGTGCAGCCGGGTTGAGAAATTAGCTGCTGGTGAAGCTGGGCAGAGGCTGCTCCTGCCCAGGGTTGGCGCCCATGAAAGAAGGACACAGAGATCTCTCGGGGGAAGGGCCCCGCTGCTCCTGGGATGCACACTGAACACTGAACCACGAGGAGCAGTGGACCTTGTTTATTTATAGCAAAAGCAACCAATCATATTTTATTATTATTCAAATAGACCAATCATGGTTACACATGTGTTCTACTAAACTATCCTGAAAGGACATAGTTGTTAATGGTAGATTCAAATACAGTAATGACCAATCATCTGCAGGAGGCGTCAGAATTTGCCTTAAATGGAATAGCCAATGGTGTGAAGGAATACTGTGATTATGCCCTTATCTGGCTGTAGCCAATGACATCTCTCCTAGGTTTCTTTGTTTTCTAGGTTTATGGCTTACTTCCTTACACATGGTTCACTGAAGACTTTCCATGGCAGAAAAGTACTAGCCAGAAAAGTGCTAGCCAGCTTCATGTATAGGAACAGAGATCATGGTTATTCCAACATCGTAGTGTGCAAGAGAGACAACCCTGAATGACTGGGTGAGAAATAAAGAGGGAATAAAAGTGAGAAAGGCTGTCTAAGAGAGCTTATGAGTGTGAGAGAGACAGAAATGACCCAAGGAAATCTGGGTGTATTGGTGATGGAACTTCACAGAAAAACAAGATAGGCAGGCCAGCTCCCCAACCATTCATGTTCTGATAGATGTCTAAACATACAGACCTAGTCATCTGCCAAATCTTTCCTCTTCCATCAGCCCTATGCTGCATTAAGGAAAGTGATTGCTTTTCTCACCCACAGAGAATCCATTTATTATTTCCTTATTCTACTTTAAAACTGTCAAATCAGCACCATTTTTTGTCTGGTAGAGCAGAGTCAGAGGCATTTACTGACAGCGATCAGATATCATTGACCAGGATTCAGATTCTGAATCTGATTTTGAAGAGGCTGTTCCAGCAGTACCAGTGGAATGTCAGCCTGTAGGAGAAACAAAGCCAAGAATCACCTGACTAACAGAATAATAGAGTTGGAAGAGACCTTGGAGGTCTTCTAATCCCATCCCCTGCTCAAGCAGGAGACCCTATTCCATTTCAGACAAGGACTGATCAAAAACAGAAGCTGACAATTGATGACAATGCCAGGTCTCTCTGCTCCCACACCCAGTGAGAACAGACGAGCAAAACAAAAATGTTCTATGAAGATCCTTGCCAAGGCAAGGGAATAAATGTTGTGATTAAAGACAGCTGGATGAGCACGATTTAAGAGGGAGCTCTGAACCATGTTCCTTTGTCATACCTGTAAATCCTGCTTATGAAGCTCTGTCCTTGGACTGACTGACAAACCTGACTTGGCTATCTGAACTTCAGACTGGATTTGACTTCTCTTTTGTGGGTTCCTACTAAAAGTAAAACTACCCAGGCAAGCTTTCTTTCTCTGTAGCTACTGTGCTTGTTAATTGAAACCTAATGTCATGGTTCCGATAGATGAGACCAACTAAAACAAAACTCTGAGGCTTGAGGTTTCCTTTAAGAACGTATTTATTGGCTACAAAGTATCAGCACTGTCAAAAGTGAAACCAAGACTAAAGTTCCCTCCAAAAAATTACAGTATACAAAGTTAAACTTCCCACCCCATTACAATTCAATCAACTATGTTTCCAATAGACTAGTTTGGTGGGCTTTCTAATAGAAAGCTCAGCCTCCCAGTCTAACAAACAGAAATGACCTTGGTTCCCACGGGACATAGAATTGTTTAAGCTAGCAGAAAAATTCCACCACCACCCTCCCATTCTGGTGGCAACCGAAAATAAGCCAAATGGCTTCATTCAGGTTCATTGCAGAGTTGACACCTAAAACAGGACACTGAAGTCCAGTGACAAAATAAATTGTTCTGGGATTCTTTTGTACCATGTCAAGGACTGGAGAAAAACCTGTCAAAGCAGCTGCTTGGGTGATTCCTAATTTGATTGGGAAATCCTGGGTTCAGGTCCTTTCTCAGTCTTTGGAGTTTCCTGGGTGGCTTTGAAGCAGTTGTCATCTTTATTCCTTAATGTGCTATAGACTATGCTAGCATAATAAAGGTGGTCCTGCTGGAAGTGTCTTTTAAGCACATCCTCTGAAGAGAGGTAAAAACTTACAGAAGCCACACTGTGCCTCAAAAATGAGGGATGATGTACATTCATGTGGATTGCAAACTCAGCAGGACACAGTACTATTCCCATTGGGAAAATGCAGAAGGAAGTGTATATTGTTACTTAAATATGGTCTACATTACAATATGAGTCCTTTTCTTTCTTTCCAAGTATTTGATTTTTATCTTCTATATGCTCTTTTTTCTTTCCTTGCTTCCCAATGTCTTCCACATTGATTCTTCCTACTCCAGTGCTTGGACTCTACCACAAGCTTGGGCTTGCCTTAGCTGTCCTTTTCCTCCCTATCTTTTACCCCTTGTCCCAGATCTGTCTATTGCAGGCAGCCTTTGCCACCACTAGCGGATGCTGGGGTCCGACTAATGACTAGCTTACTTCTTTGTCTTTCACATCTCTTGGGCCATAACTCAGGGAAGGAAGAATGGTCTGGAACTGCTGCTGATCTCTTCTGCCCCCTCTATCATTGCCACCCTGTGCTTGGCTGTGACTTGCTGCTTGCTGCCTGGTTAAGCTAAAGCTGAGCCTGTTCTTTCTGTGGCTCTAACCTGACTGTTGTCCCCATCTCTTCCACTACCACTGCACCACCTTTGCTACAAGTAACCCCTGCCATTGCAACCACCCCTTTCTGTATCTCTGTTAGCCAACCCCTTCTTCTGTCAAAGGGCCTCTTCTGCACACTCTGCTAGCCAGCCTAGCAGTCACTCTGTCTCCATCTAATGACCTGCATTACATGACCCAGTAGTTGAATATCATCTCCTCCAGACTGCTTGCCATATTTGGGCAATCTGAAATTTCTCAGCTTCTATCATGACTCTGAATTCACTACTACAACCCTTCCATGTCTAGAGGGCATATAGACATATAGGCATTGCAACTCAATGGGCACAGTTTCTTGTCTCATTTTTTTCTTTCTGCAAATGTGTTGTTTTGTTGGGACAGAATACTTGCAACATAGCCACATAATTAAAGCCATTTTGTTCTTCCAAATTCCTTGCTTCCAAATCATAAGAACACTTTTCCTCAGTCTTGCATGCAATCTGGCCACACTGGGCATTAGCACACCAAGAAATAACTTTTGGATGATTTCTTTGTATTCCTGATTGGCAGACCTGGATGTTTGCAGGATCAGATAAATCCATATGATTCTGAGACTCAAGGAGCTTAAAGGAAAAGATTGGAACTGTAAAAACTTGATTATGGTATGTCATTATTAATCAGTTAAAAAGATATCAGTATCATGACAACAGTTCAGAGAGGACTGAATTTGGCTTACATTGTAAACATTCCATACCACTGTATATTTTTCTCATAATTCACATTCAACATACTTAGGGGAAAAACATTATAAAGCCGTAGGTATACGGAAGACTAAATGCATTCTCTTATTGCTGTTCCTGATTCAAAACATAATTCATGCTGGGTTTATTTCTTTTAATGGCTTCATGACTATGGACTCTTAAAATATGTCCAAAAAGAGATGATTTTGAAAAATTGAATGTTGAATTGTTCATAATAGCATATTTCTTGTGAAATAGAATAGGAAGGAATCCCTCTGTTTTCATTGTTGGTATTTTCAGAGAGACATTAATACTTATAGGAATATTTTATCATGGTAAAAGCAGCATATTCATCATCAGAATGTGGATATGCAGCCAGACAAGGGCAGTCATATTAGTTTGCCCCTTGTTCATAACCTAGAAAAAGGTCTGGGTAGAAAATGCTTGAATTCTTCCTGTATATCAGAGAGCTGTACAAAAATTAAGATACGTATAGGTAGTCATCTTGCAACCATTCATTTAGCAGCTGCTCAAAGTTATAATGACAAGCCAAAAGCTCATTTATGACAGGTTCTCACATTTGTGACTGTCACAGTGTCCTTGTGGTCATGTGATCAAAACTCAAGTGCTTGACAACCGGCATGTATTTATAATGGTTGCAATATCCTGGGGTCATATGATCGCCATATGTGTCCTTTCCAGCTGGCTTCCAACAAGCAAAATCAATGGGGGAAGCTTGATTTGCTTAATGACTAAGTGATTCACTCAATAACTATAATGAATTACTTAACATCCATAGCAAGAGAGGTCATAAAATCAGGTGCTAGTCACTTAACAACGGCTTTGTTCAACAGTGGAAATTCTGCCCCCAATTGTAATTGTAAGATTTGGGTCCCAATCTCCATTGAAGATTGGAGAAGTGCATGCATATCTTCATTGCAGAACAATTGAAAATGTCTGTTGCCTTTGAATTTCTGTTTTCTTAGTGGCTCTTTATTAAAGACTAGTCTTTAGCTACAGCTTGGAAAACACTCATAATACTTGGGTAATTTATTATATTTCTGTCCTGTATTACCTCTGAAAGATGAAGAGAATTCTTCAAGATGAAGTGTTTCCCCCAATTCCTTGCAGGAACATGTGAAATAAATTGGCTAAGAGAGAGTGATTGGTATCAGGTACTATTCACTATCTGTTAGGAGGCATAAAAGCAGACTGGCGTAAAAAGTGCTGCCTTGGTAAGCCCAATTCTGTGATTGTAAGAACGCTGAAGAATGGTACTGTCTTTAATGTTTTAATGTCAGATAGGTTAAGGGAAAAGATTGGTTGATTCCACTGGTATTGTTTCCCCTGTATGAAGCATGGAAAATCAACCGCCAGCCACTTTCCTTAATGTGGTATGGATAGGGTCAGGAAAGAATAGGCGTGTGCTTGGAATTGCATTTGGCAACTTGATGAAAATGAAGATCACATGACCACAGCAGCAACCCAAAAACACAGCAGCAGCCAGTGACATTGAAGCAGACTCAACTTTCCCAAATTACATTCCCTTGGGAGTCGTGGGTCCCAAATTTTGGACACATTCTGTAAGTCAGCCCATTTGACATATCTTGGTTCAAAAATTGGTGCTCTCTGATGCACCATTTTGGCCAGTTAAAGTTCATCACAACAAGAGTTTTAGTAGCATAAAGATAGTGATGCAAAGAATCAGCAGAAAAGCCAAGGTTGACATAATCAGGAACATCCAACAGGCAGACCTCACTGCTTTTCTGGTTTAAATTGGCCTGCTGTCTAGCATTCTGTGAAGGCCTAGCATTCTATCAAGAAAACTAGAGGTTATCTTTCTTTGGCAGCCAAAGCCAAAATGACCATGGAAGGTGGTTCTCAGGATCTTGAATAGAAGACACACACCTGCAGAAGGCTAGAGTTCAACAAGAGCTAAGCAGATCTCCTGAATGACCATGTCAAAAAACCAGATCTCCAATGAAATGGATTTATCTCATTTGTGGCAAAACTGTTGAGAAACTTATTTTTCCTCATCTGTAGTATAGAGATGAAACAAAAGCAGTATCATGGGAAGATGACCTTACAAAAAAAATCACCAGAGCACAGTGGTTTAATCTCAGATGACTCCACTTTTTAGAGGAATAATGGTAGAATGGTACATTAATCATACTGAACATATAAAAGGGAAGCTTATGCCAGAGTTGTGTGAAGCAAAGATATTATTTCATCACCGGAGCGTTAGCCATAAAACCAGTAAATTTCTTTTTTATGAAATTGAAACAAAACAAAGCTAAAATTAACAATGAGATTCACAAGGAACTGTAGTCAAAACCAAGGTGCAGCTATTAGCTTCTCAGTGCAAGTGTGTGATTTTGAAATAACCACCTATTGTGCTATAGCTTTTATTTCTTTTAAAAATGTACTAGCTCATAATCCAGCAGCCTTTTTAACATGGTAGCCTCCTAGGACAGTAATTTGAACCTATTTGGTGAATAGTAAAATTTAAAAAAAGTGCAATAAAGTCTGCAACAGAAAGTCTTGCAGTGGTTTGGGGATATAGTCTTAAGGTAACTCAGGTATGTGTGTCAGGAAATGAGGTGATCACCAGGAAAAAAAATCTCAAAATGCAGACAGCAATTTGTCCATACATTTTTTTAAAGCATGCAATTATAAGTGTGTGGTTTGTTATACAAACACTACTGCCATCATGTGGTGAGTCCAAGCACATCCTTTGCATGGGAATGGTTCAACAAAATGGGAACCACATTCTTCAAAATTTTGTATTTGAGAATAAGATAAAAGAAACTGTCTATTTTTGTTTCCAGTTTCTATAGGTACAACAAAAACTTAGTCTTGATAAACATTAGGAGATTTCGGCTTCGTACTGAAAAGCTTTACCTTACAAAAGTTAACTAATTTAATTACAACTTTAGGCTCAGTGAAAAAAAGAGTGAAACATATCTATATTAAGAACATTTCTTTCTCTTTCTCTCTCTGCTCTTTGTATAAGTTTTTAAAGCATTTAAAGACCAACTAGTCTTTACCTTTACCAGATCTGTTTATAATGCCTCAAAGAAAGACCATGTGTTAGCTTGAAATACTTGTATCCAAGTTGTGCAGAATTATAGTGATGAATTCATGAGATTGCATGATTGATTGTATTTTGATTGTATTTCAACTAATTACCAAAAAGACAGTTATTGCAATGAACCAGAATAAACTGTGGCCAGGAGGAGGCTTATTTGATATTTTTTAAAATTCATATCTAGACATGGAAAAGGAATTAATAAAAAAAAATCAAATGTTTTAGCTGACGGAGAGAAAATCAGTACAGAATACTAGGAAAATGAGAGGCTTGAATGTGTAGCAGACAATCTTTTGGTAATGTTTTAAGTTTGGATCTCGGAAAGAAAAGGATACAGAAGGAAAAAGAAAACAAATGAAAGTACTGGGGAAGTAAAATGACTGCAGGAAGAGTTAGTATCAATCCCGTAAGACAAAATAGCACAAGGTAGATTATTTTTCCAATAGAATGAGTGGAAAGTATTCCTAGAGCAGGGGTGTCAAACTCAATTTCATTGAGGGCCGCATCAGCATTGCAGTTGCCCTCAGGGGGCCGGGTGGGCATGGCCTGGGTGGGCGTGGCCTACTGGGTGGGCGTGGCTAAAGTGCTTAAGGCCTACTGGGTGGGCATGGCCAGCTCTACATCATTCTCATCAAGGGTGCCTACGGGGGCCCGGGCAGGAGTGGGACAGATCTGAGGGTCTCTGGCAGAAGGAGGGTCTCTGGGCCAGGGCCAAGGCAGTGGGGGCCGTTCCCTCACTGTTTCCAGGATGGCTTCACGGGCCACATGAACCCACTTCGCGGGCCGGATCCGGCCCCCGGGCCTTGTGTTTGACATGTCTGTCCTAGAGTGTCTATGGAGATTCTCAATCATCCAGGACATGGTTGTCCCAAAGGTGCTTTTTCAAAAAGTAACTGGACTTTGTTTTTCCTTGAAGACGTTTCACTTCTCATCCAAGAAGCTTCTTTAGTTCTTGAACAAGTTTCTTGGATGAGAAGTGAAACGTCTTCAAGGAAAAACAAAGGCCATTTGCCTTTTGAAAAAGCACCTTTGGGTATTCCTAAGGAGGAAGGATGCAGAAGCGGCATAAAGTAAAAATAATTATGTTCCAAATTACCACAGAAATCTCAAGTTGTGCTAATGGGAAATATATACAAAGGATGATTGGCGGAATTACGAAGTGAATAACAATCTGGTAGGTAGGTGAGTTTCCAATGAAAGCCATGCTTGTTTTTGCTCAGACATGGAGGTAGACTCTGTTTCATAGTGCTGCTAAAATGACTGTGATACAACCTGTGGTAACTGAACTTAGTATTTCCAATTGTTAATAACTTCAATTTCCATTGTAACCAAAGGCCATCACTCTTTTTGGATGAGCACTCTCCAAAACCTCCAAGGTTGCAAAATTTTTATCAATAAGCTATACCTTAGAAGCTGGCTGTTCCTCCCTCGTGTTGTCAATTGTTAGCTGTTAATTGTCTCATAAAAGTTTTGCAATTATTGTTTTTACTTACTGTATTGTTTTTTTATATTTATTGTATTGTCTTTCTGTTCAGTTTGGTCTTAAGAGTGTAAACAAATTTTGTGTTAAAATAGTTTGGTTATATGGATGAGGATCAAAATTTTAAACCAATATAAGTAAAAGTGAATGTTGAAGAAAAAATACTGAGAAAGCTATCACAGGCAAAAATCAATGACCTTGGAAAAGAATGGAACAAAAGGTGTGTGGTGGGATAGGAATGTGGAGACAAGGTTGGTGTGCAAGGAAGAAAGGTATGGAGAATCACAATGAACATTTTGGTGGAAACTAATTTTTTTCTTATTCCCTCTGTGTTGCAGTAAAACTGCTTACCTCAGTAGATTTGTTAAGTGGTCTTGGTTGAAAATAATTTCCTTAAATCAGATCTGAGTGAAGCAATGCTGTTCTGATCTGACACAGCCCTTCGAAATATTTTGAGGGGAACATTTTAAATACTTTGTAGTAGGCAAATGGTATCCTTCCTGCCTTAAACATTTACATCAGTTGATTTCATGAATCCAGATGATCAATTAGTAACTCAAGTCATTGTTTCTCTCAGGTAGTTCAGGAATATGGGAATTCTTGGGATTAACTGTGCGCACTAGCTCTCTCAATGCATAGCTTTTTTAAAAAAATCAATCCCCATTCCCAAAATATTAAAAACACAACTTCTTTAATGTTTTGCTTTATTTTTATTATATTATAAAGATTAGTTCTCTAACTGAAAGTATAAAAATATGCTTCTCCAGCAATAGTGTGGGTTCTTAAGTCTTATATGCAGAGTGTAGCAAGGAACCTAAGACAGAAGTAATATCTGTTCAGTGAAGGAAATCCACAAGCAGTTGTAAAGTTAATATCAAGATAATAAACTAGCAGTGCAATGTTATAAACATAAAGCAGCTTTACATTATAAAACACACACAGCTTTTAAATACAGGAATAGCACCTTTACATAAATTGAGAAATGTAAACGTGGTATGTAGATTCAAGTATATAAATTATACATACACCCCTCCCTCCACAGCAAACCCTTGTGTACCAGAACATGAAGGTTTGAAAAGCCCTGAAATCCTGTACAATTTAGCACTGTACACATGCCCTGTATCATCAGTCTTAAGCTATGGAGCCCTTTATCTTGAGGCAGTTTTGCCATAGCTTTTTGGGAATAGTTATTGCAATCGTTAAGGCAAGAGGGTCTTCCTCACCAAGCTGCATTCCTGCTTTCCACTTAGAAGAGTTAATCTTGCCAACCCCTTTGATAAAAAGAAGCCTCAATGTACATTTCACCTTCCTCTATCAAGCTGGCTATAGATTTGATTTGGCTTTCCTTCTCAGAATACTTATAGCACTTAGGATCCTGCTTTTGCTCACCAACCCTTTTTATTAGACCGAACAGATAGAAATTACAAGACCAGCAGAGACTGTGTTACTGGTACTTAGGAGAGGGTTAAACAGTTCCAACACAGAGGAATTTCCCATCTCTTCCTAGGAAACGATGCTCTTTATTTGTTCAAATGTTCATTTCATAGGCATTTAGGCCCCCAGATCATTTTATTTGCATCCATGTTTTGTGAAGCTGGATGTTTTGAATAAATATATTAACTGAAAGAAGCTATGCCAGTGAAATTATTTCACTTTCACTTTCCTTGTTTAATGAGATCAACATAGCTCAAGAAACAGTAAACATGAAAGGATAGTAAATTATGAAACAAAATAAAACACACTGACTATATCTCAGAGCTTTAACCCATCCTTAGTTTTTCTCTATATGGAAACTCATAAAGATCAGGGGCACTGCATGGTCTGTCCACTAACAGCAAGTCAATTTTGAGTTGTCTCTTGCTGCAGTAACTGAAAAACGTCATTCCATTGGGCCACAGTTGAATGCACACATATGTACCAGGATAAAGGTACATAAACCTGCAAATTCTGTAGTGTAAAATATTTTTTAAATTAACAATAAATCTCCCAAAATGATTTTACTGTTGAGATTTAAGAAATGTAAATCTTATCAAATACCTTCCATGTAAGGTTCTTACTGATTTAATGTAAAAGGAAGTTATTATATTCTCAATTTCAGCTCCACTAAAACTGTTCATCTTTAACCTCCTTTTGGTAACATATTCCATTATTCAAAATTAAACACACTAAAGCCATAATTCTTCCTAAAACTTAAATGAAATGATAGATCAGAAAATGTGTCTGACCTTAAGAAACATACATCATGAATTCAAAGTCATTCTAGGTTAAAAAAGGCCATTTACTTGATTATAAACTCAAAAGTAACATGATAATTTTAAAAATCCAGTATTTGTGCCATTTAAGGTATTTTAATCTATTTTTTGAACACTAATAATTACTTTGTGAATATAAATTGCCCTCAAGTGTCAATTTCACAAACTTGTGGACTACAAGTTTCTCCTTCTGTTAATTAAAAAAAATGGTGCATTGATTAATTTAACTCATATTAGGCTGCAGGTCTTCCATTTCCTACATCATATGTTACTTCTGACCTCAGTGGTCACTCATGCCATAAATACCATGGTTAAAGTGTTTCTTAATGAACATTTAGGATTATTAATTGTGGAATTCATACAACTACACAATACAGTCACATCAGTCAAAGATAATTCTTTCAGTTCCTTTGGCAGAATTGCAGTTAAGATGAGCTCTGTGTAATGCTGTAAAAGAAATCCTGGCTCAAGAATTGCAGCTCCCTCATATATTTAAAGTAGGGAAGAGCTACATTTTACAGTAAACATTTTAGAGGCTGATAATTTTTGAAACAATCTTTTTGCCTCTACAATTTTAGGAAAAAAGTTTTTGTGACAATTACTAACAACCTGAACATTTTGTGCAGGAAAAAAACACAAGAGAAATTACAAAGTTCATTAATACAAAAGTAAATTCACAGTTATTTTGGCCTTAAAGTAATTAATGTGAATACATTCGTTCATTACTGTAAATTAGGCTTTTTCTTAACAAGTGCAGGAAAAAGTGTACATCTGTCAGTCACATTTAAGCACTCTGCAAAAGTCTGCTACAAATCTGACTAAATCAGTCTCAGCAGACCCTTTTCTTGCCGCCCTTCCAGCCAACCCCCCTCAACACAGGATAAATAGAACCCTTGTAAAGAGTGTCCCCATTATTTAAGTGCTAGCCAGCCCCTCCCCCCCACCCCAGTTTTGGACTTTGGGCCATAGTTAAACCTGCTTATCTCTTTGATACATTTTTTTTCAGCTCTGGAATTAAAAAAATGGTATTTGCATAATTAGAATTCTAATCCAAATTGATATTTACACAACTAGGGTATTCATGAGGGAGAAAGCTAAGGGCAAATGCACCTATGGAACAAAATTTACACATTTTCTCTTTTTAATGCAATAATTTTTTTTCCTGTAATACGTAGAAGACTCTTTTCTAAGCTACCCATATTGCAGTAATCAGCTGGATTAGTCAGAGCTTTTGCTGGATATTTCTAATCTTCTTTGAACAGAACTTGATGTTCTGCTCTGGTTGCCTTCATTTTTCCGCCATATAATAGGATCTTCTAGACTGCCAGGTGTCTTGAAAAATGTTTCTTGAGTTGTTGGACGCATATTCTTAGGAGTTAGTGGAGTTGTAGAAGGCTGTGCACAAAATGAGATAATACAGTTTAATAGAGATTATATATATCAACTTATTCCCACTCAACAACACTTAAAACATTGTAAGAAAAAAAATAGCATTGTAAGAAATGCTCAGTCCCATACTAATGAATGCAATGCTGATTTGTTAGACTTGAAACAATGGAACAAAATTCTTACTCAACCAAAAAAATCTGTGCATTGAAAACATTTCAATTGGACAGTTGCAAAAGGCCACAGTGCTTGGATCCACCAATATATTATGACATCCTAGGTTCTTAGGAAGAACTACATCCATATGAAGCCCTAAACGAGCCAAAGAACCGGCAGCTATGATTTCAATGTTGTAAATAGGTAATAACGCCAAAACCAATCTAAACATATAGCTGATTGTACAATCAACCATAATAATAATAATGCAAGTATCTCCAGCAGTATGGATAAATATGTACTGCAGAATGCATGGATTTAAAAATGAAATATTTCAAATTACACAACTAAATAATTATGAGACCTGAACGAAGGTCTTATAATAAAAAAAATCTGTTTACAACATAACAAAATAATTAGCAATAACTTTATGAACTTTTAGGCAGCAGATATGTACCACAATTTTGGAAATAATATTATCAGCTTAAGTAGAATCAATATTATTGTATTAACATCTTCTTATGAATGTTTCCTCCTTGCTTTAAAATAATATTCCCTTTCTCACCTGTGGTAGATTCAGAAGAGTGACTGGATGTCTCATGCAAGTTGATGAGTCCATTTTAACGGAGTTGCAAGCAGATCCAAGGAGAGGATTCAGATGTACAGCTGAATGGAACTGCTGGTGTGGTTCCAGTGTAGGTATCTGTGATGAATTTGGAGTTAGCACGGTAGGGGTCCCAATGAAAACAGGAGTTGTGGAAGTCAAGCCAGGCATACTAAAATTCACACAACTGACATTTGGGAAAGAGGCAGAAGATGAAGAATGAAGTTGGCTTGTTCCTGCCGAGGAATAGATAAGAGAGAATGGTGCCAATGCAGTAGATGGAACCATCATACATGGAACATTAAGTGAAGGCAAGTGGCTTGAAGGTAGGCTGACAGGAGCAGAGGCTTGGTTGGTAGGAAACAGGAAATTCAAACCATTTAATCCTAAAACAAAAGAAAGAAAGAAAAAGATGCCAAATACAGTAAAATCCTGTCTTCTCAAGGATAAAGACAAAATAGCAATGACCTGTAAACTTTCACATTCAAAACGCTGAGCTCAAAATACCATTTGAACTTCACTGGATGTGTTTGAGCCTTCTCAAAATAACATAAGAGCTTCAGGCATAGAATTAGAACACTCCTGGAAGCATTAAGCTGAAATGTATCAAGACATTCAGTTATATATCTGCCATATTATGTATCTATCTGGACTTTCCCCCCCCATTTTTTAAAGGGTTGATGGCATTTTATTGAAAATCTCCCTAGGAATTTATAGCTTTTGATAAAATAGATAAAATATATTTTATCTAAGTGCCAGGTTAATGTTCTCAGTTTAGCCCTTACCAGCTGCAGGCTGTACGTAGAGATACTGTGGTACAAAAGATGGTTTGCTATTTTCCTGAGAGGTTTGTTCCTTTTCTTTCAAGTTTTCTTTTACATCTTTATTCCTGTGTGGTTCTTCATGGTCCTGGGCTGCTGTTATGACAGTTTCCAGAATTTCAGAACTCCCTGATTCAAGTTGAAAGCCATTCTGTTGGTCAAGGGAGCTGCAGTTATTGTCTGAAGAAGATTTTGCATCAGCTGGCTGAGTGGTCTTCTAAAAAAAAAATTACACAAACAACCTCATCTTAGGATATACATTACTGTGTGTGACTCTGCCACAAATATTCTGAATTTAGTTGCGAAAGGTTCCTTTTGGGAGTTTTTTCCTTTAAGTTTGAGGAAACTTTCAGAGAGTGCTGGACCAGCAGGAGTTAATTCACAGAACATGAAGAAAGGAGTAAGAGTCAATATTCCCTTTCTAAATAAAAAACCCCCAGCAAAGATAGTCACCATAAAAAGACAACCATGTGATATGCGAGGGAGATGGAATAGTGCAGGTTCGAGTCCCACCAGGCTCAAGGTTGACTCAGCCTTCCATCCTTCCGAGGTAGGTAAAATGAGGACCCAGATTGTTGGGGGCAATAAGCTGACTTTGTAAAAATGCTGCTTGGGGGGGCGGGCGAAAGCCCTAATAAGCAGGCATATACATAGAATGAAGGCTATTGCTAAGCACATTGGTTTGTGCTTAAATTGTAAGCCGCCCTGAGTCTTCGGAGAAGGGTGGGATATAAATGGGATTAAAATAAATATACATAGAATGAAGGTAATTGCTAAGCACATTGATTTGTGCTTTAGATTGTAAGCCGCCCTGAGTCTTCGGAGAAGGGCGGGATATAAATGGGATTATTTATATATATACATATATACATATATACATACATACATACATACATACATACATACATATATATATGGAGAAGGGCGGGATATAAATGGGATTATTTATATATATACACATATATATATACCGGTATATATATATAGAGAGAGAGAAGGGCGGGATATAAATGGGATTACACACACACACACACACACACACACACACACAATTTTATAAATACAATAGCTATTCCTTCGGATGACTCCCTGAAATAGCTTTCTACTGGTTTTGAATTTCTCTCACCTTGGCTACTACTAATGAAATGGGACCATCGCTCTGCTCCAGGCTTTGTCTTTTGGCTACAGGTGCCTCTTCAGATGGAGCTGCAGTGGGAGGTATACACTTCTGGGAACTCCGCTTGCGAAAGTAAACTGGAGATTTGGCAGTTTCTGATGAGCAAGGGGAAACGTGGCCTTCTGTGTCTTCCCTTTTTTTTTCTGGAAATTTTTCCCATGGATGACTTTCATGAAGTTTGCCACACAGCATATAAAGGGATGGAGATGGCAAGTAGACAAAAGGTTGGCTGGGGAGTGCATTGGTTTCCCTTGTCTCAGTTTTGGAAGCTGATACAGCAGACGATGGTATATTTTGATTGTTTATCCCATTTGGTAAAGACCGATGTGATGCATCTGAGTTGGTCTTTTCAGGAAAGCAAGAGAAGACATTAGCACAATAGTCTGAATCTTCTGGAACAGGAAAAACTGAGAAGGAAGAAATGATGCCCATATTTCTTGCTGCTTCAATACTTCTATTAGAAAGATGAAGGAAAATAATTAGACCACATTAAACCATTCCCATTCTAACATAATCTTTGTCAAACAGCTTTGGATGCAACCCAAATATCTAGAGGTTTAGATAAATGAGACTATTTCATTTAGTTGATGATGGGAAAAAGATATGAGGAACTGAAAGAGATTCAGATAAGCAACATTTAGGCAACAGAATTAGGTCTGAAATAGGCCTGTGGTAAATTGCAGACACAGTGTGAATTAATATACCTACTAGTAGAACAAATCAGTTCTTTCACACGATGGTTAATCACCCTAATTAAAAATATCTCATTCATGCATTGCATCTTTATGTAATTGATGTGGTTTCTATATATCATATAGTTAGAAATAAATATTCTAGGAGTTCATTTCATTCTAAAGTCACTTTATGTTATGACATATGGCTACAGTACACCATTCAATGCTTAATGAAACACAAACATCAGCCCTCCACCACTAAATTGTAGACTGTAACAAGTTTAAAACAGAATATTATTTTTTATAAGACATCAGATTTCAATTTCTATGTACCTTTTATTATCTTCCAAATTCTGGCAGCAAACAGATGCTAGGTTTATCATTTTGGAACAGTAATCATCTAAGGAAGATCAGAAAATCAAATCAATTATCAATGTGTGACCGTAATACATGGGGAACATATAGGATTAAATAAAAAGAAAAGTCAGCGAAAAAGCATTTCACAATCTCTTTGATGAACTCTGTCAAAAAGGATCAAGAATACAACCTTTTATATATATTTTCTAAACTTGTGTTTATCAACCCTGAGCTACAAATATTTTGTTTATTAATTGGTAGTCTAATTTCAGTTTACAGACAGAAACTGTGTTTTACAAAAATAAACACACAAACATTTAGCTATTAACTGAAAGCTATTAGCAGAGCTATGGCTTTGGTAAACTGCTTGTCCCAGCATTTACCTTGCCTTTCTTTGTGTGGGCTACTTGGTTCAGAACTAACTTTCCTCTTGACCATTTCAGAAGGCTGAAGAACGCTAAAAGAAGCATGGCGCGACAGTCGATCTTTTCTATTAGAGTAAGCTTGATGTGGAACATGGCTTGGTCTTTTCACTTCAGTAAGAGCAGCACAGGTTCGAACTTCCATTTTTATATCACCTAAACAAATACATTCATATTAAATTGGATACTCAAAGGATAACATATTTTATTATTTACTAGACCATGAGTTCTGTAGCAAAACATAGTCCCTTTATTGCTTTTTCTGCTACATTTTCTACGTGGAAAAAATGAACCTTTTTTTCCTTCTAAAAGTCTTCTTACCATAATTCATATCTCTGTTTCCTAACTATTTGCTCATCTTATATAATAGTAAAATCACTCCTTGACTTGCTTCAGAATGTCACTGACATGCTAGCAACTTTTTTGATAAAACTATATTTATTGAACAGTGTGTTTACATCATCTCTCCATAACTATTCTGTCATGTCTCATTTAGAGCTTGCCATGTTAAGTATTTATATGTTCACAAATTATTCACCTCTGATGTAGTCTTGGCACATCACATGGATACTAAACCAGTCAGATTAATAAGTATATATTTGGCTAAACAAAACCATAGGCAGAACTGTTTTTCTATCACCTTATAATACCTATTGAATTTTTTTACAGTTTTATCTGGATATCATCAGTTTTCTTCATAAATCCAGAAACTGATGTAAAGCTATCTGGGAAATGACTTGGTAATCCAAAAATAGAAAAGTACCATTATTTCCAGTGAATTCCACAGGCCCAATCCATTTGAAGGCTGGTTTACGACCTCTTTCTTCTGTTACGTGCACTTTCTTGATGAGCCCAAGACTTGTCAAGACATTAGCTATATCATACAGTCTTCTTACCTTTGCTGAAAGGAAAACAGCTATAGTTCAAATATAATTAACTATATGTCCTCATTCGTTACATATAAATCTAAAATTAGAAAAAAGCAGTGTTAATGAAAAGCTAAAATTATGGGGAATTGGCACAAAGTCCTGCAGAATGTTGAGGGTCATTTGAATGAATAAATAAGTGGATAGACCTAAAAAATCAATATGTTATACGTTAAAAGATTTATCAGTGAGTAATGACAGTTGGAAGCTGTTGGATTTAAAGCTTGTAGGTTATTTTCGTTTTATTAACAAATTAGGACAGCATTTTAGAAACATAAAATTAGCATTTCAAGTAATACTTTTAATTTTTTAACATTGATTTTAATCAAGCAAAACTGTACCCTATTTGAAATGTGTTAGTATCTTAGCTTTTGACAAGAGATGCCATACTTATCATTTCAGTAAATATCACAAGAAATTATTATTGCATAACATTTGAAACAGGTTTCCTGGTATTTGTATTTATACTGATTTTCAAATTGAAATTGCTTTAAAAAGATTTTTAAAAATCATATACTGTATGTTCTCTAATTCTTCCAGTATAACGTATTACTTTTCTTGCTGACTCAGAACATTCATTCCACAGAAGTGATTCTTACTTTTAAACTTGCTGTGATCAGCAGTATCCTGGCTTTCTTCTATCAATATTTTTGCTGCTATGTCAAGAGTGACTATCTTGGTCTTGGAGACAAGGAACAGCATGACAAATTTCTGGCTCATAATCCTCAATGACTTGTCCTTTCTGCTGTTTGCAGATGCTGTATTACAAACAAAACCCAAGTCTCAACATGTTACAATATTAATAGCCAAGAAAATATTATGAAGACTAGTGCAAGAAAAAAAGTGAAAGAAACAAAATCCTTGTTAGAAAGCATGTTTTTAATGAGCAGAAAATAATTGCTTATAACAGATGGATAGCTGCACTTTAACTATCTCCAGGGCAGATGAAAGGATTATAAAATGATATCTTAAACAAGTGAAGTTGGAATGATTATTCATTAGGGAAGTGCAATGCTTTGAATCCAAAGCACCTTGTCATTTTCTTGCTAATCACTCCGTAACTCAAACATATATTTCTCTGGGATGACACAATTATTATATATTCCTGTGAAAAATCTTCATTTCTTTAAGGAGAATTTGAAGGTGCCCATATCTGTTCTAAAACATCAGTCTGCTTCAGATCTGATTTGCTGCACTTCCCTATTCTCCATCAATTGTACCAGAACATAGAAGCATGGCATCAAGTTATGAAGCAATAGCCATATACTCTATGGGCTGCAACTTGAGGGCAAAACACAAGCATTGTTTGGCATGTGATTGACCACTTGAATCTAAAGAAAATGATTGTTTGGATCTAATGATTTCTTTAAAAATGTAAAATAGAATACAGCATATACTTCTTACATACATTTTTTTTAATATTGTCAGTTCTCTTCCTTAACTTACCAGATTGACAATCTGTCTCTGAGAAGTCAAGCAATTGTCGATCTTGGAAATCTACAAAGCTCTCTTTTTTGTGTTCTCCAAATCTACACTCAAAGTCGAGTTCTTTCTGCTGGAAAGAAGTCATGAGTTCTTCATATTTTTGAATCTCTCCTATTTCTTGGAGTTTTTTCAGAGTCTGGCTCAAACTGTGGCGACCATGCCAACAATACTGATTCTTAGCAACTCGGCTAACAAGATCAAGAGATTCCAGGACATTCACTATATCATAAATTCGCCTGCGTTCAACTCCTAGATGTAGGAAACCAAAGCATAAGACAGAGAACATAATCAAAGAATTGTAGCAATAGAATTTTTGAGAGGGAAGACAAATGATGAAGTTTTACTTCTAAGTGCAGACATCCCAATTTTTTCTGCTTAGCATTCAACTAGCTCTGTAAATAAAGACTAACAGAAATGTTACAATTCTGATGAGCTTGTAATTGCATTAATTTATAAAAGATAAAAAACAATATGGTAATGTAATAGAAACATTTTAGGAACTACCTATGGCAGTTATAAATTCAACAGAATGTGCAGAGGATGCATCAGAAGACCTGTAGATCATAAATTGTCCCCATAGCATTAATACCAGTTGCAAGAGATTCTAGATTATGCCTTCATATCAGTGACATTTTGATTTCTCCTGCTCAGGAATTTTGTAAGTTCAGAAGATCTGGCAGTGATGCTATTTATGTCAATAAAGGTTTGTATCATTAATAAGAAATGATGGGCTATCAAAAACTGCAGAAGTTAGTGTACTTGTGAGGTACATTGTGAGGTAGCTATAAATAGGAAGGTGCAAAAGCATTATTCTTCCTTAATAAAGTAATAACCATAACTGTAACAGAGCTTCCTTGTGAGATGTCATGCACAGGACTGCACTGTAAATCAAATGATCAAGATCCTTTTCATTTAAAGATTGATCTTTTAAGAACAATTCTCTATTGTATGTAATGTGGACAATTGGTGACACACTGGCTCCGTTTAAAATGTTATTTTCTAATATGCTTGTATGAACAAGGAATTATTGATCCATGAACAATACCCTTGAGCTCTGCCAGATTCCATATCAGCTTCAGCTCATTAGTGGGCTGCCAATCCTGTACAATATTTGCAAAGGTAGACACTAACAATATCGTAGAAGCAACACATAATTTATAAGTTTATATATACATATAAATGTAAACACTGAAAAGAATTTAACAATTGCTGTGCAGGAAAAATAACAATCCCAAATTCAAGAGAAAACTAATAACCAGATTGTGGAAGAGCTGTTAAGGCTGCTTTCTGGAATCTGAATTTGTTCCAGTGAAAGGAAATTTTTGAACTCTTTATTTTTTATTCCAACAGCAAAACTGTCTAACATTCCTTAGTGAAAAGAGCGGGAGCTCCAGATTTATTATAAGAGGATTTAAAATGTCTCAGTCTTACAAACACCCATATATTATGCTGTAAACACAAATATATAGATATTTGTAATGTTCAAAAAGAATTATGCAAAACTGAGTAATACTGTTAGAGATAAGAAGCCTAGCAGTATTACCCAGCAGTAATGCAACTTTAAATACTATTATTATAAGTAGCAGCAATAGTTGCTCCTTGTTCATGACTCGAGTCTTTGCAAAATTTAAGATGGTTCACCTTAAAATATACATTGAGATAGGTATTTTTCTTGAAGTTGATAGTGCCAATAAAATTAAGTAGGCAACTGGGAACCAGCAGCATATTCAGTTTCTGAGACACCTGATACACTAGTGACTAGAACAACTTGTTAAACCCTTTAAAAGCAAAAAACCCTACTTAGATTATACAAAATACAATAGGTTAAAAACCTCATGATAGTTATATCATTTACTTTTACTTTTTTTTCTTTTTCCTGTTGTAATTTTTTCACTTTTAAAAAAAGTACTTTCTGTATGGGCCTTTTTTTTTGCATTGATGTATTTTCTCGTAATTATTCTTGGTTTTTTGTTTTTTCCCTTTTTGTCATTATTGTATAAGTAATGATAATAATAATTAAAAAGAATTCAGCTGGGAACAGATTACTTTGAACCTGTGGTATATAAACTTACTATTTATTCTCCATGCAAAGATTTACATTTGGAATAAAAGCATACTTTCTATTTTTCATTATCCATGAGTTAAAGTGAAGATGGTTACAATAATGTGAGTTTTGGGTACTATAAAAAGTGTAAGTTGAGAGATATGTAGTTACTTTGGCTTAACAGCAGATCTGGGGGATGTAAGTCTTCACTGAAAATAATTTACTGCTCTTATATTTCTTGAGGCTTCATTTCTCATTATATTTTTCATTAAACTTCCTACAGAAGAGAAATAACTTTGCTGTGCAAAACAACTATTTTAAGGCAATCTGCTATACAAAAATGAAAGAAGTCATTAAATTATATGAGGCCAAAGTTACATCAATAGTCTAGTAATACTGGCTCACCTATAAAAACTTAATAGCCAATTTTTGTTTAATGTAGTCTCCCCCGACCTGGTGTCCTCTTGTTGGATATGACTACAACTCACAGCCAGCAAAGCATTTCCTGTTCAGCCTTGGGTGGCAATATATTTTGTGGAAAACTATCAAACCTATAATTGCCCTTTTCTTTGGGGTCGGCCCAAACTAACCTCATATCCCTATTCAAATGTATTCATTCCTCGTCTTTTGCTAGCATTCTACTAGTGATCACTGCTGCCATTTCTCTCTTCAGTAAACCAAGGGGAACCCAGGAGTAGAAGTAGTTCTTGACTTATAACCATAATTGAGCCAAAATTTCTATTGCTAAGGCAGTTTTTGTGTGTGTTTTGCCCCACGTTGTGACCTTTTTTGCAACAGTTGTTAAGGGAACCACTGCAGTTGTTAAATGAATCACATAATTGTTCAGCGAGTCTGGCTTCCCCCATTGACTTTGCTTGCTGGAAGCCAGCTGGGAGTTACAAATGGGGATCATATAACCCCACGACAGTGCCACTGCATGCCAGTTGCAAAGCGCCCGAATTTTGATCATCTGAACATGGGGATGCTGCAAGGATCTTAAGTGTGAAAACGGTCGTAAGTCACTTTTTTCAGTGCCATTGTAACTTCAAACAGTCAGTAAACAATGACCTCTCTCCAGTCTTAGAATTATAGGTAGTAAAATAATTTCTGTTATGATTTTATTGATAAAGAATATTCTGGAGACTAAAATTTGCATCATCAAGAAATAAGGAGATATGAACTGAGTCAGTTTAAAACATGGACGATATGGAAACCCCCCCAAAAGAAATTTGGAAATTCTATAACTGATTATAAACAAATTACGTGGTTCACATTTTAAAGCAAAACACTCATTTCACGTTTTCAAGGTATTAGATGGGTTGAAATAGTTCAGTTTTAATGCTTGTCTAAATTAGCAATGCACTTATTAATTTCAAAGCATACTATTCACACTATATAGTGCATGATATTATTATGTGTTGATGTGGAAGGGAGGCGATATAGACTTCAGAGTGAATACCTTCTTATGAAAGTAACACCACGAAACACACTGATTTGATACAGACTCTTTCAGCTATGGTTTTTCCTACTGGAATGCATTGTTGGATCGATTCCTGTGAAGGAATCACTTGGCAGCATTACAAAACAATTTAGCAGCATCTTCTGAGAAAGCTAAATAGAACACATGCAAATTACACAGTAGCACAATACAGTTAAATATGGCATATTTACAGCACTGTTTGATGGATTCACATTAAAGTCTATATATGGTGTATTAGGAACATTAACTTTTGCAATCAACATTATTTTGCTTGGATACATACCAAGACTGGAAGCTACTTCATCCAAAGAAATTGTTGTCTTCTCTGCTGATAAAGGGTAACTGGGATAGCGAGCTAAAAATTTTTGGCACAGCAATCCTAAGCTTTTCTGTTTTCTGCTGGGTCTTTGCTTTTCATATTCATCTGCAATTCCATCATCTGCAGTATCACACTAGAAACAGAGAGAATGGTTCTGTATGGCCATCTGTTACATCATGCGAAAACATTAGTTACATATAGCTGTTTACTAATACATGTACAAACTATTATGTTTTAGAAACTCATTTCTGAAAACTAGATAACTTGTATTGCTTTGTTATTATAAATTGTATTGGTATTCAGAAAAGTATAATTTCGAAACATGCTACTATACTTCACATAGAAAGATTTGGTTTAAAGAAGTGCTGTTTTACTTATAGTTTGAAACAAAACCTCGCTCTGGAAAATCCAGGGAGAATATTTCAGCTCTTAAGAACTATCACTAATGTGGTATTCATATATGTTTTCTTTCCTCTTTGGAAGCTTCTGTGTTACACATTTTCAGAATTGTCTTCACTAGAATGAGTGAAGAATGCTTTCCTTTATCATCAATAAGTGATTGGTTTAATTTAACACAAGGGAGATTATTAAATCTTGAGGGTTATGATTTGTTATTTGGTTGGCATGCACATTTATTGTATGATAAGAAGGTGGATAATGTGTTTAAGATACATATATTAAGGTATGCTCTGTTGCGAGTATGGAAAAAGTATAGACATAAGTTAAATTATAAGATACCAATTTGGGCAATACCTAAACATGCAATAGAAAATAAATAAATAAATAAATAAATAAATAAATAAATAAATAAATAAATAAATAAATGTTGGATTTAAACATGATGAGACCACATATAAAGAAATATTAAGGTTAGAAAGGAATGTATGGCAATTAAAGCCATATAATATTTTAAAAGAAGAAAAGATTGTGCAAACCTGGTTTCAGTATGGGCAGTTACAAGCAAGATGGACAGAAGATCAGAGAGTTGGCTTTTCGATAACTGATGGAAATTTGGTAAAACAAATTAGAGATCAAGGTCAAGCATATATAAGAAGGATATATAATGCATTGATAGAAATTGATTCAGAAACGGAATTTGTTAAAGATTGTATGATAAAGTGGGCCCAGAATTTTCAGGAGGTTATAACAATGGATACTTGGGAAAAGATCTGGGTTAGAAACGTACAATTTACACAGGCCCAAAATTTAAGAGAGAATTTTTATAAAATGTTTTATAGGTGGCACTTAGACCCTAAAAAACTAGCAAGTATGTATCCGAACTGCCAGCCCAAATGTTGGAGGTGTGGTTGTGAGAATGCAACGTATTTTCACATATGGTGGACTTGTAAAAAAGTCAAAGCTTTTTGGATTACAATCTGGTGGAATATGCAGAAGATATTTAAGAAAAAAATAAGGTTTTCTCCGCAGTTGTTTTTTTGGGTATTATTACAGACTTTACTGTTATAGATACTAAATTGATGTTGAACTTAATTACGGCAGCAAGACTTTTAGTAGCGCAATATTGGAAGAAGGAGGAACTGCCGACTATAGAAGAATGGACTTTGAAAGTTTCTAATTTGGCAGAAATGGCAAAGATTTCAGCATATTTGAAAGAACAATCACAACAGAGATATATTGTGGAATGGAGAAGATGGATTGAATATATTCAGAATAAATATGGGACTAAAAAGTTTCATTTAGCATTTGAATAAGTAGTGGTTTTGTATGACGTATTATTAGTTATTTGTTAGTAATATAGTTATGACTATGGAGAGTTAAAGTGCGATAGAATTTAATGTTTTATTTTTGTTGTTAGCATATTTTAGCTTAAGTTTGTGAGTTTATACCCTGTATTCAGCTCTGGGAAGTCGGGGAGGGTGAGGGTAGGGGAGGGTAGGGGGAGGGGGGGAGGGAGTTTTTTCTATTTAAAAAATGTATTGTAAAACTTTTCAATAATAAAAAAGAATGCTTTCAATTCAACTAGTCACTTCTTTTGTAGCAACTGCTCAAATATTTCACAAGTAGGTACAAAGTTTAGGGACCCACCCATTTTAATTTAGACTGCATTGAGGAAGATACTTTTGCAATGCCTGAAAGTCTATACAGCATATTAAGTTGTCTTTTCTGTCTGTTCCTGCTCATGTTCCTAGTCTTATATATAGTACATATCCATACATACATATGTATACTACAGTACCAAAATTATTAGTTAATACATTGGTAGATACCATGAGACTCTGATACAATGTAAGCAGGGATATTACGGCAAGTTGAGATTTTATTAAAATGATGAAATGTGTCATAATGTCACAATGCAAGCTCCACCTCTTATACAATTACTCTACATGCAATATCTTGGTGCAAGTACAAAAGGGGGAGACCGATTTTGGACTTCTGCCCACTAACAGTGCACATCTATGAAAGTAAGTGGCGATTCCTAAAATGTCACTGTAGTCAAAGTGAAGTTTTTGCAGGCTAAATTGAATCAATATATTAATTATATATTAATTATTATTGGGAATGTTTCAATCTGGTTACTAAGAAACACAATAAGGCCCTGGTCATGGGTTTGCACAAGGAAACCTGCAGTGATATAAGAAGGGGGGGAAACAGAAATACAGGAAGTCCTTGATTTACAATCACAATTGGGATCAGAATTTTGGCCATAAGTTGTTGCATATGTAACTCAAGGCAACATATGACCACAACTGAAATTTTGAGTTTTTTATGGTGGCCATGTGGTTGAAAGTCCAAGTCCACTTTCCCGAATGGGGGTTTTCTGCTGGAAATTGGCAAAAAATGAAACAAATTGCAGACATAAGATGGTAAGACAATGCAGTGGTTGTAAAGTGCCCAAAATGAGACCATATGACTGTGGGAGAGAGGCCGCTTTACAATGACTTTAACTTCCAATCACTTTAACTTCAAACAGATATTAAATGACCAGCCATAAGTTGAAGATTATCACTATTCTCAGCAACAAAATTCCATGTTTTAGTACCAGAAGACAGTTAAGGTAAAGGTAAAGGTTCCCCCGCACATGCGTCGTTTCCAACTCTAGGGGCCAGTGCTCATCTCCGTTTCAAAGCTGAAGAGCCAGCGCTCGTCCAAGGACGTCTCCGTGGTCATGTGGCCAGCATGACTAGACGCCAAAGGCGCATGGAACGCTGTTACCTTCCCACCGTAGTGGTCCCTATTTTTCTACTTGCATTTTTACGTGCTTTCGAACTGCTAGGTTGGCAGAAGCTGGGATGAGTAACGCGCTCACTCTGTTACGCGGCACTCGGGATTTGACCCGCCAAACTGCCGACCTTCTGATCGACAAGCTCAGCATCCTAACCCACTGAGCCACCACATCCCTTAGAAGACAGTTATCAGATCTTTATATATATACATATATATATATATATATATATATATATATATATATATATATATATAATTGATTTTTTTTCCAATTGAGTATTTAAAAAGCAATGTGGTAACTGGGTTAATCAATAGTTCAATAGCATATATAAATCTTTAATATAAACCTCATGTTACGACATCAGATATTTCCTCTCTTTTTCCCTTAATATCTACTATCTCATATTAAACTAATAGTTATTATTATCAACTAAATAAAAACATCTGTTACAATTATCAATAGTGTTTAGCTTATACATATCTTAATTGCGTTTGTATTCGATCCTTATATACAATCAACGTCCTGTTATTGCTTTCCTCCCTAAGTTTTAATTTCCCATCAATATTCAAATTAACATTTGTTATTTATGATTTCCAAGTGTTTTATATTTAGGTGACCAAAGTTTCCCTTATCTCAACTTCTTTGTCCCTTTTCATAATAAGTCTAATATTCTAAATACACATCTTATCTATTTGATTATAGTCTTGTTCTGTTTCCTAAAAGTTATCTATTATCCCTTCTAATAAATCAAAACCATTATATGTGTTATCTGGGTTAATCAATAATTCATTAATATAAATATCTCTTATTGGGCAAACAAAATTCTTATTTTCAACTAAGTAAAAACATTCTTGTTATATTTATCAATACTTTTTAGCCTATACAGTACATAAACTTTAATTTCCCATCAATATTCAAAGAAAAGAAAACAAAACAAAACTGTTATTTATGATTTCCAAATATTTTATGTTAGGTGATCAAATTTCCCTTATCACAACTTCTCCCATTTTCCCTTTTATACCAAAGCCTAATAGTCTTGTTACACATCTTGGCTATTCAATTATATTGTTACTTTATTTTCTAAAAGTTATCTATTTTCCACCATATTTAACCCTCTAATTAATAATATAATATCCCCTTTAATAAATCAAAGCCATTATTTTCTTCAGCCTTACTCTGGCTTTCTTCCTTTGCCAACTACCCTTCCACCTCAATGCCTTTGAATCATCAAATAGTTCTCCCTGTATTATTATATATATTATTTGGAATAAGAAAGACCATTTGATTGAAGTTTTTTTGGAAGAACGAGCCCATTTGTATTCATTAGATCACCTCTCTATTACTCCAATTTCCCACAATTGTCCTGATAGGTTTATCTTCCATTCCGTCTGTTGTTCTTCCTTTTCCTCAAATTTCTTCTGATTTTTGTAAAAAGTCTTTTCCAGTTTCAATGTTGCCACTCCCTTTTCTGATTTTTCCATTGGCTGGGTCTTTTGATCAATTGGGTCCTCTGTCTTGGTGTTTAGTTGTTCCAATTTTCCTTTTATTTCCTGCATTGTTAGTTCTTTGGTTGTAGTCAAGATCTGAGTTTGTATATTTAAGCTGGCATCCAGTTCCTTTATGTTGCTTATTTTGTCACAAGCTGAAAGAATGGTTTCATTTATTGATTTCAACATGGAAAGGATTTCTTTATCCATATTCTCTTAATAGTATTTTAAGTTGCAGACTTTAGAATCAAACGTTAATTTTTTTGGCTTTTTTAGCTGGGTATGGGACATCTATTTCACATGTTATAGGTGGTCTTTATAATAGAAGTTGTTTGTCAAGTAGAAGTTTATAGTCCAAGGTGTTCCATCATCTCATATAATAACATGTGCTTCTCATATAAAGAAATAGGAAAGCAATTCCCCAAGTATAGCTCTGAGACTCAGTAAAAGTTTACAGTCATAGTTCCAGTAGGCTAGATATGCCGCCCAGAAGTTCCTTTTTTGCAGCTGGGTATTTCACAGGTGGTAGTTGTCAAGGTCAAGGAAATTTTAACTAAAGTCTGGGCTTCAAGCGAAGTCTCTTTTAGGCAATAACAAATTGTAATACCATACTTCGCCACAAGATGTCATCGACACCGTTTAAAGCTTTTTAAGTTCAAAATTTTTATGATAGTTTTTCAAGTCTTATTTCTTTTAAAAATAAAAATAAACGTCTCCAATGAGAAAAGGAACACTTTTAATCCCCAAGTTTCAAAAGAATATACATCCAATTAGATTAAAATTGTTCTTATAGTTGCTCTGTTTCCCCTGGGTAGTTAGTCGCCACTTTTCTTAGAGGGTGGGGTAAAAATCCCCTTCCCTCTCTCCTCACAGGGGGAAAAACACTTTGGGTAGCTTTTACAGGAAAAAATACTTAACATTTTAAAGAGAGGATCAGGTCTCACCCAGTTTCATCCGCATTGCTTTGAAGTTGCTTGGTGGTGATTTTGACTTGGCCTGTCAGCAGCTTAGTGACGAGTCATATTGGTATGTCCGGTCTTTCCCCCGCCAGTTTGGAGGCCTTCCCCAGATCAAACGGAAGGGCCGCCACTCTCCCGTGATCAAACGGGGGTCCCCTTGTTGCTCATCGCCCCTACAGGGCGACCTTCGACCCTTTCCAGGGTCCCCCAGTGGAACGAATTCGGACGCGGAAGATGGAGCTCGCCTTCCTGCGTCTGCGTCGCTGAGATGGGAAACCTGACAGTTATCAGATCTTCCCCCACGCTTCTGCAATGCATGTAAAGGCTTAAAAAAACCCTACTCCTGAGAAATTTCATTTTCTTGAAAATTTATTAATGCGTTTCTCACTATGAGTAGTTTCGGAGTGACAATTCTCAATAGGTTTAACTGTGTGTCAATCATTATATTTAATACAAAACAGGCTGATTGGTTAATGTCATTCCATTTTAAATAAATTATAGAATAAGGACCAACTTTTCAGTTACCTTTCATGAATGTAATGATTGACATACAGTACATAATTTATTCTATAGTGCTAATACAATATCCACTATATTTTAATCTTTTAAAAAATGGACTGATTCAGAACAGTTGGGTTTGCCTTTTCTAACATGTACTTTTGTGTCATAGCATTTACATTAGAATCTATTACCACGATGTCTATGATATCAGTAGAAGAGTCCCTGGGGTATTCCATCCATTTTAAAGAACTTTAAAACTTTACTTTTAAAAAAACCCTTAAACATGGTAAAGTATGTAGGAGAAAACCAAGTCTTATTAAGTCTATGCATTCAGAACTTGAGATTTCAGTCATTTGAACCCAAAAACATTGCTGCCCATTGTTCTAAAAGTGCTTTAGGTCTTTCCTGTGCCCATGTGCTGTATTGTCAGGATCTTCCTTGTCCTAGGCTCACAAGATAAATTATATGTCCAGGCTTTAAATTCTGCTAAATTCAAAAAGTATTCAGATGGCAACAGGTTGTCATTGTCTTGTCATGTCATGTTCTCAATCACACATATTTCTGGCCCTGTAGTGCTCCCAAGACAGCCCAGGAAAAGGTAAGCTTCCTTTAAATTGCTGTCAGGAGATACATTGAAAACACACATGCTAGATACATCTGAACTTTGCTTGTTTCAGGTCTGAATACTGCTTGCTAATAATCAAAAATAAACTATACATAACTAAAGAGAATAGAATGCAAGTGAAGGTTGCTGATTGCAGATGTTAAACAGCAGCTGTTTACATGCCTAAAGAGAATTTATATAATTAAAATAGGTAGCCGTTTAATTATGACAATATTCCCTGTGACAAGTGAGTTACCTGTGAGGAATCGGGGAGAGCATCGCTGAATTCATTGTTCTCAATTGGTCTGAAGAGTTCTTTTTTCTTTTCTCTGTCCCGCATGTCAGGACTAGCAGCACTAATAAGCATCTTTAGGTTAGCCGTTGGAGTCCAAGGATCTGCAAGAGGCCTATCTGTCAGCTTCACAGGTGTAATTGGACTTCTCTCAGGAGTACAGTTTTTTTGCTTGGACAAATCAATGGGCTCATTTTTCATGGGAGTCTTTGGGGTCATTCTAGGTCGATCAAATATATTTTCCTGTTAGAAAGAAGGCAGCCAATTAACATATAAATATATAACAATTCCCGGGTTGTACAACACTTAATTACCTGCTCAAGACTCAAGACTATCAATGGCTCCTAACCAAGATGATCAGACATGCCTTTAGTATTGAGGGTAGGGTACCTCTCAGAAAGGGTGATACTGTGCTCCTGTTCTTCTCATAGACATCTCAATGTCATCTGGCTGACTTTCATGGGAACAAATGTGAAATAAGATAATTCTAACCACATAAGGCTCTTCAAATAGCTTGCCTGACTTTTATAAGGAGGAAGAGATTACAATTTGGGAAGATGATAAGAAACTGACTCAACCTAGACATCAGAACACTTAAGTCACAGAAGTTGGGAATCAAATTTAGATCAACTATTCTCAGAACAGCGCTTTTCTTTATTCATATTGGGATAGAAGGAAACTTCAAATTTGGAGCAAATCACTGTTTAGAATCTTAGATTTCCAGCTTCTTTGAAAAATACTTCCTAGAGGAGTTGCAATGTGTAATGGCACATCACATAACTTCCAGATACAAGGTGATCCTCAACTTACAACCAGTTGCTTAGTGACTGTTTGAAATTATGACTGACCTAAAAAAAGAGTACTTATCACCCATATTTGAAGTGCAATCATGTGACTGAACTTTGGATGCATGGCAACATGGCCACATTTATGACTGTTCGCAACATCCCATGGTCAGATGACCACATTTTACAACAGTTTGCCAAAAAACAGCACTTCTGGTTTCAGCAAAACTGCACTCATAGGGAACAACTGCAACTTTTGCTTTACTATTGTCGCAAAAAAGATGGGGAAAAACATGCTTTATTATCATTATGGTCATATGTTAAAGGTACCTGTGTTCGAAGGCCTTTATTTAATAAACATGGGACTTGTTCAAGCATTGTGCTTGGTCATGATTTACTGTGTTGAAGTGGTGGGGACCAGAATATGTAATTTCACAATCAGAGAGAAATGGTTAGCCTTTCTAAAATTAATGCCTTCATATTTGAAGAAATCAGTAAAGATTCAATGACTGCTTTTTAAAAAAGTACTGTTGCAAATAATACTTGCAAAAATATGCACAGATACCAACAAAATTCTCTGATAACTCTCTGATGTAGTAGAGGTTCATCCTTGCTGTATATGGCAATTATATATTCAGTTTGGTCTTAAGGACAGAGATGTGTAGAATAATCACTTGATTTGCCACTTTTTTATCCCTCTTTGTAGAACCTGCTTTTTCTTTAAAGAGCGCAAATCTTTGGGGAGACATGAATAGAGGGTCCATCTTTCTTATCCATCTTTTGTTATTCAACTCTGTTAACAAGACATCTTGGTTTAGGCCAGTACTAAATCTTATTTATAAAAACTCACATTAGTACAAGTGGCAATAATACTACAGTGCCTTGCACTTAAGTATTACGCAATTGCTTAGAATGGTGGAACTTTGCAGAGAAGAAATGTTACTGAATTATTCTTATTAAGACATCTAGCTTTGTTGAAGGGAGGATTGCACAGCAGTCAACAAGCATTTAGACTTGTTTTGCCTGCTTAGTTGGTTAGAGATCTAGAGATTCATTGTAGATAGTGTGTCAAAGGAGTCAAATCTATTTATGTAACCTGAGTGGGTTGAGTAGAAGTAGTTTGATAAAGAAAAAGATTATGTCTGCATTTTTATATATTAATCTTTTTTATTTTTTTCTCAGCTTTACAAATAACTTTCCGAGCTAATAGTTTCATCAGCTGCTACACATTTTAAGTGCTACTTAAAAGGAGCTTACTCCTCTTTTTGATATTTAAAACATACACACACACACACACACAGCATTTGCCTGCCTTAAATTGCATAGCTAAAAGTGTATTTGTAAAATAAAAATAATTACTTGCATTGATGAAAAGCAACTTCAAATACCCAAACAGAAAAAAAGAACTTATGCATCCAGGTTTCCAACACTACTGAATCAATAAATGCAGATCCCCATGCATAACCTTCATGAAAACATTAGTATTTCCAGTTTGGTCTGGTTCAAACAAACTACTAATTAAAACTCTTGTTTATGAGGAGCACCAGGAAGCGTTCATCTGTGGTTCATTAAGTTTTATATATAAAATTGGGATTTCAACTTGATTTCTTCCAAACAAGCCAGAATCAATTCTCAAGTCTTTTGTTACGCAGTGTTCTTCTACACACAGTTGGTTCCATTTTTTCAACTAAACAGCACAGCAGCCAAAGTATAGAAACAAGAGAGAATATTGAGAAAATTGACTGAATTTTAAAATCTTATAACTCACAACACTGAACATATTACTGGGCACAATTTAGAATCTATTAGTGAAACATAACTCAGAAACAACAAATTAAAGATTGTATGATTAAATGGTTGCAAAAGTTGAAAACAGTGACTCACTTTAAACATTATACTTAGAAAGAACTGGTATTTTTCATTGCAATATATTACTCCAGTCATGATTGCTAAGATGACTAGCTCCTTTTCCTTAAAATGTAAAAATGGAATGAACAAAGTAGATCTTCCATATGTTGTAGAAATGTTGCAACACTCAACAATTTTAAAAATTAATTTATGGTAGAATAAAATAAATTTTGAAAGTTGTAATTTCAACCTTTTATAAATTTCACTGAACAACACTCTCCTTCCAAATACGTTGAACTGACCATATATAATATATAACAGCTGCAAGGATTTTGATATGCTTTTCTAAAAATGGATGTACAATTCAATCTTTTGGAAATGATTTCTGGACTACAGTTCTATACATGGATTTGTGCCATACCCCAACTTAATCTGACATATAATCCATACATATTAATTTTAAATTTATTTTTCTTCTTATTAATTTAAATTGTAATAAAGACAGTCTTAATTAGAAATTGGTTATGAAATATTTTATAGAACTCTGGTATTTTAGAATTTATTTTTTTCTTTATTTTATTTTAATTCCATTTATATCCCGCCCTTCTCCGAAGACTCAGGGCGGCTTACAAGCTTAGCCATTTGAGATTTGCTGGTTATTAGAGATGTGCTGATTATTCACCCATATTCTATTGCTTATAGGTAGTTCTCAACTTATAACCATAATTGCAAAAGAATAGGTAGTTAAGCACATCATTAGCGTAGAGTCATTACATTGCCACAAATGGTCCAAGTCCAACCCCTCTTAAATTCCATTGACTCTTATCTGGTGCCAATTTAATACTGAAGCTTAGTTGACTAAAGTCTTACGTATAGGCTTCAGCTTATACAGCCACAAACATATAATTAGGATCAGAATTTCCATTACTAAGCAAGGCAGTTAAGTGAGACTTGTTTGATTTTAAAAACTTTTTTTTGCCACACTTAAACCAATCACTATAATTGTTAGGTGAATCATGCAGGCATTAAACAAATCCAGCTTCCTCTATTGACTTTGCTTGTCAGAAGTTGGCTGGGAAGGATGCTAATGGCGATCACATAACCACAGGATACTGTAACTGTTTTAAGTACATTCTGTTCACCATGTGCCCAAATTTTGATCACATGACTGCAGGGTTGCTGTGATCGTTGTGTGAGGACTTATTTAAGTCACTTTTTTCAATGCTGCTATAAGTTTGAACAGCCATTAAATCAGGAATGTTAAACTGCCGGCCTGCAGGCCAGATGTGTCACGTTGAAACCGCACCCACCCCATTGCCAGCAACGGGGAAAAAGTCACGATATGTCATGCGACGTCGTGAGTTTGACTTGCCTGCACTAAATGAATAGTTGTAAATTGAGGATTACTTCAAACTGTTTCCCCCCACTCATTATATTTTCCATGCTCTTTAAACATGTATTTGTATCAATAGTAAAAGGTAAAGGTTCCCCCGCACATGCATGCTAGTCGTTTCCGACTCTAGGGGCCGGTGCTCATCTCCGTTTCAAAGCCGAAGACCCAGTGCTTGTCCGAGGACGTCTCCGTGGTCATGTGGCCAGCATGACTAGACGCCAAAGGCGCACGGAACGCTGTTACCTTCCCACCGTAGTGGTCCCTATTTTTCTACTTGCATTTTTACGTGCTTTCGAACTGCTAGGTTGGCAGAAGCTGGGACGAGTAACAGGCGCTCACTCTGCTATGCGGCACTCGGGATTTGACCCGCCAAACTGCTGACCTTCTGATCGACAAGCTCAGCATCCTAACCCACTGAGCCACCGCGTCCCTTATATTTGTATCAATACTCTTTCCATTTATTCTTTAAATAAAAAATTAAGATTAAGTCAAAATTATCTGCTCTGCTTTTTCTTTCCTTAACTTTCTTTCTTAACATAACTTTCCTTTATGTTTGGCAGAAGCACCTCTGTAGCTTCATTTCATTAAAATTGTCTTCAAATATTGGTCCACCATATTTTGCTCTTCTCAAATAATGGCACATTAGTGACTGCATAATAATAATAATAAACCAAAGTTAGATACTGCCTGATTCTCAGCAACTCTGGGAAGCTCATCACAATGAAAAAAAATTACATTAAAATAAATAAAACATTAAAAGTAAAGTTTGACCATAGGCTTGGATGAAGAACCAGGTCTTCACAGAATTTCTGAGCAACAGCAAAGTGGGGTCGATCTGGATTGGGGAGGGGGTGGCCTCATTTCAAAGGTCAGACACTATCCTGGCCAGCCAGGATTACTAAATAACCCACAATGGCCCAATTCTATTTTGTCAGGTTAATTGTGTGATCTGCTATCAACATTTGGTAGTAAATTATAGTGCTGCGTTTTGCATTATTTTAAAAAAATCAGGCATTAACAAATTTATTTTACTTAACCCACAACCCTTTGACTCCCTCCCAAAGCACTGAATTTTAATCCCAACACTCAGCTATATCACTTCCAGACTTCAAGTGGCCTTTGGAACCTCCTCAGAAGTTTTTAAAAACGTTGTTCCTGGTTGCAAAAGTTGTATAATTCTTGCACTAAGTCACTAGTTGTGTTTAGTTAACTTGGTAAGCCCAAACCAAACAAAGAAGGTTACCCTGGAGTAAATTATTTCCTAGCTCCTTAATAGAGCAGAGCTGATTATAAAAACATAGAGCTAATGCCAAGCTGAGATGCATTTTAAGAGAAATGTACCCAACAGAAAAACAGTGGCATGATATGTGGTGGACTAGGACTACTCTTCTTTATTTTAATGGTAGAGCCAGTTAATAATTTAACATAATGATAATTATCCACAGGATATTACAGTAAATCCCTTGCTCTAACTTTGTTGTTTGACTTTTTGATTTCTGAATGTCACACTACAATCTGAAACTTTGGACTTTAAAGAAAATAATTTAAAGAAAGCCTTCGCACTGCCAGCAGATTTTAAAGTAAAGAACTCCAGGTTTTGGAATCCAGCTCTGCCTACTTACCTTTTGTGCACCGTCTCCATCTTCGTTTATGTAATCCATCTTCCCACGTCTCGGGCTAATCAGGTCTTTTAGCGTTAAACAATTCAACTCCATCTGTAAATGTAAAAGTTGCTCAAGATCTTCAGCATCTTACATCACTCCCCCTCCAATAAATTTCAGGTCCCGTATCCCACCTCCTCCCAAGAAATTACGAGCAAAATTTAGGAGAAGGCGAGCTCCCTAACGCGCAGAATGTTTCCCAAACCAACAAACAACCAACAACCAAAAGTTTAACTTCGACAGAAGACGCCTGGGAATGAGCAGCCCTGGCGAATCTGTCACTGACGTTCAGAGTTACTCAGCCGGGATCGGTTACTTTTGGCGCAAAGAACCTGGACGAGGAATCCCGGCTTTGAAAGGAGCGGGATTCCCAAGGACTCACCTCCCAGATCAAGGCGGGGATAATCCAGATCGGCCCGCGCCCTGAAGCGGGAGAAGGACCCTTCTCCCGGCTTAACCCCGACCCCTGGGGCAGGAAAGGCAATTCCCCGCTCTGCGAGGAAGCGGGAAAGCTTTGGGGGATCAAGGTAACAGGGCCCCGTAAGAACAACGGCAGACTTTCTCTCTGCAGACCACCCTCCTCTCTCCTTCCCGCTCCCCGGAATGTAGAGACTTACATTTCTCGACACTCTCAAAGGGATCCCTGGGTTTCAGGCTCGGCGTCTCCAGGCTCGCTAAGGTCACCCCAGAGGGGCATCGGAGGTATACCGAAGGGAAGAGAGACCCCCTTATCCCACCTGCAATTTCTACCTCTGCCAGCGACGTGCGTCTACCGGCCGCTTCGCTCCTGCCCTGGAGACTCCACTAGGCGCTAAAGCTTCTATTCTGGCGCCTTGGAACATATTTTTACAATCCGACCAATCAGACGTTCACAGTAGGGGCGTCCCTCCAACCTTCCCGCCAATCAGCTTAAAGCTCTGTTGGGAGAATTGGCGCTAGACTCGGCGCGCTCTGTCTCAAGGTCCCGCGTCTTGGTAGCTTGGGCTGTTTCCCCGCCGCCGCTGCCGCCCTCGTCTTCTCCACCTCCTCCTCCTCCTCCTCCTCCTCCGGGGTACCTGGGAGGCTCGAGGCGTAATTTAACAGTAAGGAAGAAGGAGAGGGACTCTCAGCTGCTTTGTTCGCCAGGAGCGGGTAGCTCAAGTGCAGCGCTGAAGAGAAGAGGGGAAAAAAAAATGAAGCACACAGATGGTATTAAGAAACTTGAAACTCGGGGACGCTGTGAAAGCTGGCGGCGACCCTCTGGTTTCCCCCTCTGCTGCAGTCTGCTATTTGGTTTAACTTTTGTGCTTTCTAAAAATCGCTTTGGAAAGTTCAGAAAATGCACGCCCGGACAAGTTGGGCTTTGCCAGAGGCGTGTGTTCCCTGCTGATCCTTAGTTAAACGAGAATTAAATTGCTAATCTCCTTTACTGACAAGAGATTCCTAAAAGAAGGCAAAGTCATGCATATATTAGTTTCATGGAATGGTACAGGAGAGCAATAGCATTTAGATTTATATACTGTCCCATGCTATATAAAAAGTTTACAGCACGTTTTGGGAGGTTTACAATGTCATCATATTGCCCCAGCAATCTGGGTCCTCATGTTGGCAGACAAAAGGAAAATAACCTTGAAAATACACCCATGATTTCTGTAATGTATTGGATTTTGTATTACTAAAGAGTATAACATGGAGTTAATTGCTGGAAGGTTGTTTAAGCAGGGAAGTTGGCTAATGGCTCCCAACTCCTTAGACAACCTGTCTCCAGCACCACCGTTGGCTGCTTCTAGGGCGGCAATAGGTTGCTTTAAACCTATTGGCTGCCACCTAGAGGTCAGGGTATAAATAGCTGCATTCACAGCCCTGATTCTCAGTTCAGTTCCTGTAAGCAAATAAAGAATGATTGTTGTTGAACTCACTCGCCTCGTCTCTTCAATCAAACACAGGACCCAGTATATAACACTGGCGACGAGGATGGGATTCTGCTTCTCCAACAGAGCTGAGAGTCACTAGGGGAGAGGCTGAACGCACCTGGCAGGAAAAGCAATTCCCCCCCTACGGTTGGCCTAGCACAGCCACGCTAACGACCATGCGCCCAGAGGGCCAGTCCCTGGGCATACGGACAAGCAGGATAAGAAGACGATGAGCCCCAGCCGTGAAGACCAACAGAAATGGCAAATGTCGGAAAGCTGGAAGAATTTGATATAGCTCACCTGGAAAGATGGTCTTTGTATCTATCCAGGATCAAGAACTATCTTTGCGCAAATCAAGTCGCCGAGGATGGCCTGAAGGCCACTACGCTCCTGTGTGTTTGCAGCCCAGCCATGTTCGACATCGTGGAGAACTTGTTCGCACCAACGCCATTGGAGTCCATAACATTCGCGGACTTGAAGAAACAGCTCGGTGACCATTTCCAGCCCAAGCTGTCGGTAATTGCTTGGTGCCATGCGTTCGAACAGAGGGTTCAGCAACAAGGTGAAACAGCGTCTGAATTCATTGCGGCGTTGAGGCAGGCCGCACGCATGTGCCAGTTCGATGTACAGGAGAGGCTCCAGGACCGGCTCATCTGCGGCCTCCGGAATTGAGAGTTACAGCAAAAACTCTTTGCCAAAGAGACCCTGTCGTTCCCAGACGCGCTGAAAGAGATCATAGCAGACGAAGCTGATGGCAGGGCCGTATGAGCCATGTGGCCTGCCAAAACAGCACAGCACACGGAAGCCATCCATGAGGACGCTGAACACGTGGAAGACCCCGAAGACAACACAGAAGTTGACAAGCTACAAAGACACAACGACCAACAGTTTCCCAGCGACAAGCAACAAGGGGCGACTTACAAGGCAGATCCCTTCCTTAGGTGTCCAGGGTGTGGTGGCCGCCACCAACACATGGACTATATGTTCTAGACAGCCACGTGTTGGGCCTGCAGGAAGACCGGCCACATCGCGTCTGTCTGCAGAGGTCACCAGAGGGACCAGCAATCGAATCACCAGTTGGGCATTCTGATTAGGAGAGGTACCGGGGCCCTGGGGCAATATAGCATAGGGTTTTGCTCCAGCCGCAAAAGCATTTGCCGTATTGGAGCTCACCGCCCTATTAAGCCGAAGTTTAGACTTCAGGTGGAGCTGCAAGGGGTCCCTTGCAAGATGGAGCTGGACACAGGCTCGGCCGTATCCATTATATCACTTGAGACATTTAATTTTGTCTGCAATCACAGCAAGAAATGGGCCAAGCTTAGGCCATCTGACATTATACTGATCGACTTCCAGAATGCCAGAGTCACAGTCAAGGGTGAGGCCACACTGGCTGTCAAATTTAAGGGGTTTTATGGGCACCTGGACGTTGTCGTAGTAGGGGGTTAGCGAACGAGCTTGATCAGGCTCGATTGGTTTGATGCACTTGGCATCCAAGTAACTGGAATCAACCGGATGCAAGTCGCCAGTCTAGCGACAGTATGCAAGGAATTCACAGATGTGTTTGACTCAGGTCTGGGGACATACATGGGCCCACCAATAACATTTAAACTAGAGCCTACTGTAGTGCCGGTCAGGATTAAACCTCGTAGAGTACCATTTGCTCTTAAACACAAGATAGATGCTGAGTTAGATAAACTCGTAGAACAGGGTGTACTTCAGCCCATAGATGGGGGTGAATGGGAGACCCCAATCGTCACGCTACTAAAAGCCAACGGGGAGGTCAGAATCTGTGCTGATTACAAATGCACAATTAATCGTGCACTTAAACAGCATGCGTACCCGGCACCAGTAGTGAGCCACATCCTGGCGTCCTTGCAAGGTGGTACAATTTTTGCAAAATTAGATTTGACTCAGGCCTTCCAACAGCTTCCTGTGGACAAGGCCACAGTCGCAGCACAGACAATTGTAACCCACAGGGGGGTGTTTAAAGTAAAATGCCTGCAATTTGGGGTCAGTGTAGCCCCTGGCATTTTTCAAGGCATTATGGAGCGAACACTCAAGGGCATTCCAGGGATTTGCCCCTATTTCGATGATGTGCTCATCACTGGTGAGTCCACTGAGGTGCTGGCAAGGAGGCTCAGAGCCATCTTTCAAAGGCTTCGTGAAGCAGGCCTTAAACTTTAAGAAGAATAAGTGTAGTATTGGAGTCCCTTCAACTGAGTTCTTGGGTTTCCGTATCGATGCTGATGGTATCCACCCGGCTGAGTCAAAGGTGAAAGCCATCCAGATGGCACCCAGCCCCTGGATGGTCCTCTCTCATACGAAGTGGGCCTAGAGGGCGGGCGAATCATTCATCGCCATGTCGATCAGCTTAGGAAGCGTTTTCCAGAATGGCCACAAAACAAAGACTTCGTCCCAGGTCCCATCCACGAACCTCAAACCGGCAGCCAGGCCGAACAATCCACATCCTCCAAGGTCTCAAGCAGTCAGAGCAACGGGGAGGTGGTCGTAGAGGGGCAAAGCCCAGGAGTGCAACATGGGACCCCTGATGGAGAAAGTCAACCAGAACACTACAGTCACTGTGCTAACTCTGCGGAAAGATTAGACTATGGGGTGGGCTACCTGGAATGGCCAGCCAGAGAATTCTGAGTCAGCCAGACTCGCTCGAACTCATGGACCCTGGTCTACCCAGCCCGGCGGGCAAACTGGTAGACCGGGGGATGCCCGGCTCTCCCAGGCATTCCACGAAGATACGCAAGCCTCCTGCATACTTACAAGATTTTGTTCCAAAATAACACCAGCTGCCTGCAATTAGTGCAGGTTCGCATCCCACCAGGCTCAAGGTTGACTCAGCCTTCCATCCTTCCGAGGTAGGTAAAATGAGGACCCAGATTGTTGGGGGCAATTAAGCTGACTTTGTAATAATGCCGCTTGGGGTGTGTGTGAAAGCCCTAATAAGCAGGCATATACATAGAATGAGGGCTACTGCTAAGCTTGTAAGCCGCACTGAGTCTTCAGAGAAGGGCGGGATATAAATGGAATTAAAATAAAAAAATAAAAAAATAAAAATAAAATTTTTAGAAAGCTTTTACTACATGCAGTATCCTGATATTACCAAATTGTCTAGATAATGCCCTATTTCTATAGGTCATATAAAGATAACTTGATTTCTAACTATTGGTAAACCAGATCAAAGACTTTGGTGACTTAATTCATTATAAGGACACAAGGTTGACAGTTACACTGTACAACAAAACAAACATTGAGTCTTAAGTTCAGTAACTGTATACACCTGGACAAGCACATTTAATGGCACTTTTACCCACTTATTTAGGCAACAGTAATATTTGTTTTTCTGCCCATGGTACATAAAGGATACTGAGTTGTCTTACAGCCCCCTATTCTCAACTTTCTGTTTCTTAACTCATTCTCAGACTCCTTAAAAACCCCTCTTCACTGAGAATCACTCTATAAAGTAAATCTCAATATAGTTAACTGGTTGATCTTAAATTTGTAATGCTGGGAACAAATTTCAAAAGTAAAGCCTCATTTATGATCTGATTGATTATGTGCCATAAATCACTGTTGACTTTTAGTGACCATATAAATGTTTTTCTCCTTGACAGACCTCTAGTCTGGCCCTAACCTGATCATTCACGTCCTCCAAAAGTGCATCCATCATCAATGTAAACTGTTTCCGTCTACTAGCCACTGATAATCCTTTTCTCTTTTCATCCGCATTTTATTTTTCCCTATTTGCTTCTGTCTGTGCAGGTCTTGCTAATATAGCTGTCCTATTTTTAGCAATTTACAGTATGTGTATAATAAATACAGACTATTTGGGGCGGGAAGAGGGATGTTTGTTAAAATCAATTGTCTGCTAAATCCAAATTTACGTAAGTGATATCATTTGCATCCTTCCTATAATGACATAATAGATGTTTTTATGCCATTTGCACCAATTTGATCATGTATGTAATAGCATAATTGACATTTTGATGTTTAATTATGCAGAAGACATACATTGATGCAAATGACAAAAAATCAATTGAAATCAAATTTACATTCTATTTACATCATGATATAATTGGTACTTTTACACCATTTGCATCAATTTTGTCACTTGTATAATGATGTAATTGACATTTATGCAAAAGACTTAAATTGATGCAAATGACATTAAATATGTCAATTATATCATTACACAAAAAGCAGATTAACACAAATGGTATCAATTATATCATTATATAATAATATAAATAATGTTGATTGTCCAGTCAGACCTTGGAAACAACCAACTTATCCATTACTTTGTAAGTATAATTGAAGCATCAAATTCATTGATTAAATATGGGCATCATTGTAGGGAAAACAGAATTTTTAAAAAAATTATAAAAGAAACAAAAAATAAAAATCATTAAAAACAATATTGGGAAAATGGCATAATTTTAAATTCCTTCCCATTGAACCTGACCAATAATTGCATCACAATATTTATATAGACTGAAACAGAAATTATTGTCTTTATGTCACTTATTTCCCCTTTAAAAAACTAGTCTAAGGTCTGAGTTTGTCTTGGTGTGTGACATAGAATACTGTATATAGAATACTGTATATTTCTGCTTAAATTCAGCCAAACCTCTGGATGTACTGGATATTATGTTAAATTTGTCATTGCTGCATATTTTCCAAGTTTGGTTTTCCAATCTAATATTGTTTGCAAAGTGTTTCTTTTCCAAAAATGAGCCAAATTTGTCCTTGTGATGCATTAAAATGGGGGATAAATTTAATTAATTGTTATTTTTTTTGTTTATTTGCTTTGGAAATATTCCTAGTGGAAAAAATTAAGGTTTCATTTCATGTGATAAAATGTTCCTTTTGTATCATAACATTTCCAGCATTTTTATTATTATTATTGATGAAATTATGTACCATCTGTAAAATATTTTGTAGGAGATTTCTCTTAAATTATAGCAAGGAGTAAATTTACTGTTTTTTCATGTTTTCCCATTGTATTGTAAATGTTTCTTTACAATTTTGCATTCACTTTATAATTTTTACTTGTTCTCTATTGTAATTTAATAGCTCTTTCTTTCTCTAATTATAGGTCTGTGTATTAGTAGGTTGCCTTGGCCTTTTTAAGGATTGATTTTTATTTTTACAGATGATTTTTAATTGGAATTTTTACATAACTCAATTTCAGTGATTCTTAATGAATAAAATATTGATTAAATCCTAATTTTGAAACAAAAGTTTTCAAAGACCTGATCAATTAAAATTTCAACCAAATCAAAAAATAATTCTGGTTATATTTTGAGGGTACTGAATCCTCATTTGGAAGATGATGAAGAAGACAACTTAATTGTGGAATTAGTTAATGAATTATTCAGTGATGAAAAAGTAAATTCATGACCAATCCTCTGATTTACCATTTTTGCAGGAAACAGCACAGTTTTTTAAAGAGCTTATTTTCATGTCTTCTTTACCATCTCTCAAAGACACTTTATTATTTTTGAGGGACATTGCATCTTTCATGCAATGTGGTAGAGGCAGCTTTAATTTGATGGCTTGGGCAATGCTATTTTCCATCTTCTAATGGCAAACATCCCATGGGGATAATCTAGGATGCCTCAGGGAGAACCTAGCAATGATGTAGCTAGGGGCACCTATCTCCTCACTTGGAAGGATTATCTCCTTTCTGTCTTTGATGGCTGGTTTCCTAGTTCCAGGAACTGGGGATGAGTGTAGGTCAAAATAACAACAACAACAATAATAATACTTAAATAATAATACTTAAATAATAATATTTAAAAATGCAAAATGACAAAAAACAAATTTAAATATGGTGTGCATTGATTACAAGAAAGCATTTGACTCATTACCCCATAGTTGGATTAATGCGTGTCTGGAAAACTTTGGAATCAGCAAAAACATCTGCACATTTTTGAAAGCAAATATGCAAAAATGGAAAACAGTTCTAACAGCAAATGGGGAGAACATTGGTGAAATCAACATTAGATGAGGAATCTTCCAAGGGGACTCACTTTCACTACTACTGTTCAACATCACATTAATTCCATTGACAATAATATTATGAAACACAAAACTGGGATACCACCTCTCAAGCCAGCATGACAAGATAAACCATATACCGTACTATACATGGATGACTTAAAACTGTATGCGAAAAGCCACACTGAACTTGAATCAATACTCAGTGCAGTTCAACTGTTTAGCAGCGACATCAGAATGGACTTTGGACTTGGAAAATGTGCTATATTATCCATGCAACGAGGAAAAGTGGGAAAAATAGAAGGAATAGAACTTGGAAGCGGAAGTATTATGAAAACACTAGCAAAGGATGACGGTTACAAATACCTAGGCATATTGGAAGCAGATAACATCTTGAATGGAAAAGTCAAAGAGTCGACTTCCGGATGGCAAGGCGACGCTGGAGGCAGCCATTTCTTGGCTGTCAGCCTCGCGGCTCCGTAGAGCTGCCGAAAACAGCGCCAATCAGCTGTTCGGCGGCTCGGAAGCCCCCACCTCAGGAGAAGAGGAGGGGGTGAGCGTCCAGGTAGGGGTAGAGCTCTCCGGGGCCGCCAGAACTTAGAGTTTTGGCGGCGGAAGGATTGAGCCCCCCCGAAGCCTGGGCATGCTCCGGACTGCGAGGCGCCTCTGCTCCGGGTTTTTTGGAGCAGAACAGGGCGTTCGCAACCATCCCTGCTAGCAAGGAAGAGCTTTTGAGAACGAGGACGCAGGCAGAGCGATGCAGGAGATTTTGGTGAAGATGATGTTTTGATCTTTAACTCAATGGACTTTGCTGAATCTGCATGTGAAAGTGCGTAGTTAACAATAGAGGGTGAAAATGGCGGCTATATCTTCTAAAGTTCCTGCCCTGAGGCAGCAGTCTTCGGTGAAAACTTCATTGTCCTCTGCATCTGAATTTGTATCAGCTTTTACAGCAAAAGATTTGCAGAATCTGTTGCAAGAGACTATGGAAAAGCAAATGCAGCAATTTGTTGAGATAATGGAGAAAAAGTTGGAGGAGAAGTTTACAGAGAAATTAAAAGAAATGAGAGCAGACATCACATCTGCAATAGAAAGCGTGGTTAAAAGTATTGAGATTTTGGATGAAAGAGTGGAAGATCTTGCTCAAAATGATATTAGATTGGAAGCCAAAATGACAGAAACTGAAAATGTAATAGAGAAAATGGACTATGACTTGATTTCGACACAGTATTCTCAGATGGAGTTTGCTTTAAGAATCAGAGGCCTAATAGAAAATCCTAAGGAAAATTTGGAGAAAATGGTTTCTGAGGCTTTGGAAGGGGTGTTGAAGCGACCAGCAGATGAAATAATGCAAGATATAGATAAAATCTTCCGTGTCAATTCGTGGATCGCAAGACAAAGGAAACTACCCAGAGATGTGGTGGTTTATTTTACAAAGAGAATGATTAGAAATGAAGTTATCCAGGCCTCCTACAATATTGATTTTGTAATTGCTGAGCAAAAAGTTCTGATTTTAAAAGAGATTCCTGCAAAGATTTTAAGAAAAAGGAAGGAATTTGCTTTTTTGACACAAGAATTGAGACGACGTGATATTAAGTTTAGATGGCAAATACCAGTGGGGATGGTGGTGACCTATGAAGGTACGAGGTACTGTTTCACCACGGAGATTCAGGCACGTGATTTCTACAGTAATGTTTTAAAAGCAGTCCCCATACCATCTTTGGAATCTACCAAGAAAAAAGGTGAGAGAGAGTCTCAACGTTCCAGAGAGAACCCGCAAGTTGCTGAAGGGTTAACGCAGGCAGATGTGAAAGATACAGGAGTGGGTCAAATTTCATTATCACTGGAGAAGGCTAGAAATTGGAAGAGGCGTGCTACTTCTGGACGAATGAATCAAGCCTGAAGATTTAGTCACATAACTGTAAGAGACAATAATGCAATAAGGATTACGGGAATTGGAATTGCTAGAAGGACTTATTTGGGGATATATTTTTTACCCTTATAAAATAATTATGTATTATTTTGTGTTGCTTTAGTTCTAAGATGATTATGAAAAGTTAATTGGGAAGATTTGTAGTAGTGTTTATTGATATTCTGTAGGTTATGATTTGTTATTTGGATGAAAAATTTTAAGCTTTTAGTTGGACAGAAGAATAGTTTTATAAAATTGATATAAATTGTTTTCTTTGTGATTGAAGTTAATTTGTAATATTTTTATGGGTAATATTGCAATAGGTAATAGAATATAAGAATATAAGAATGATGTGATTATATAAAAATTTCTTAAGTTTGGAAAGTAATCTATGGTATTTTAAGTTGTATAACATATTAGGATAATGTGAATTTAAAGCTTAGTTGGAATGAGGAATAGTTTTAGACAATTGATATAAATTGGCTTATTTGAGATTGTTTTAATTGGGTATCAGATTGGAAGGTATTATTTTGTATTTGAATAATCATTGATATGATATATATATGTATGTTTGGAATTTACCTATATGAGTTAAAGTTTGATAGTTTGAATAGTTTAGGTTTGTTTGCGTAAGTTAGATCATGATTGCTTGTATTTTTATACCCTGTGTTTTGCTCTGGGAAGTGGGGGGGGAGGGGAAAGGGAGGGAGGGGTTGGGGAGGGTTGGGGAGGGGGAAGAGGGTGGGGGGGAGGGGGCTGGGAGGGGTTTTTTTCTTTTTTTTGGTTTGTTAAAGATAAAATGTATTGTAAAACTTTTTAATAAAAAAAAGAAAAGTCAAAGAGTCATCACAAAAGGAATACATCAGAAGAGTCCGCAAAATACTAAAATCAAAGCTGAATGGTGGAAATATAATTAAAGCCATTAATACATGGGCAGTCCCAGTGATACGCTACCCAGCTGGAATTATCAACTGGACATTGGCCGAATTGGAAAACCTAGACTGGAAAACACGTAAACTTTTGAACATGCACCATGCTCTACATCCACAAAGTGACATCGACAGATTGTACCTGCAAGAAGAATAGGGGGCAGAGGAGTACTGCAAATCCACCAAACTGTAGAAGAAGAAAAATGAAGTTTGAATGACTGTGAATCAAAGTACAGAAAAATTGCTGCAGGCCGTGAAAACAGAGAGCATTATCAGAGTAACAGAAACAAAGGCAGAATATAAGGAAAAACGGCTGGATGATAGATTAAATAAATGGAAAACCAAAGCTTTGCATGGACAACATTTGAAAAACTTTGAAGGAAAATGTGATAACAACTTGACATGGGCATGGCTTAAGATGGGAACAATCAAGAAAGAAATGGAAGGCTTAATACTGGCTGCTCAAGAACAAGCACTACAAACTAATGCCATGAAAGCGAAGATACAAAAATCTACTGACAATCCAAATTGCCGACTTTTCAACAACAAAGCTGAAACTGTTTTACATTTAATATGTGAGTGCAGCAAAAACGCGCAGATCGCCATTTGGAACACAACATGCCAGATGGCTCCATCTCTCAGCAATACAAAGATTTTCATTTTTAGTTTTCTTCCGGTTTGGTCGCCAACGGGACGGATGGAAGAAGCTGGTTCTCCGGCTTCCCAGTCCTGTTTCGCTTTGCCCAGCGACCCTTAAAGGGTCAGAAAGTTGCCCTGGAGGGGCAACAAAGAAGGAGGAACACTCCAGGAGCTCAGATCAGGCGGTGGCCAATTGGAGCAAACTGAAGAACCCTTCTGAAAGGGCAGAAGAAAGGCTGCTGGGTGAGCCGAGGTAGCCCAAGTTGTCTCCAGCTGGAAGGGAAGCACCACAAAACAGCTGACTGTCAACAGCGTGCTGAGCCTGGGTGAGCCAGAGTTTTCTTTCCTTCTCCTTGTGGATTCTAAAATGTTGATCCCCTGATGGGAAAGAGCTGAAAAGCAAAACCCCCCAGAAGGATTACTTTAAAGGCGGCGGGCAATTGCAAAAGGGGAAAGCATTTTAAAGAATATTGGACATTGATAAATAAGCTGAGGAGGACATCTAGTGATGAAAGAACAAACGACAGCACCAATAAATAGTGAGAAAAGAAAGAAAGAAATGAAAAGAATGTTTCCATAATAATGACCTTGAAGAGACACCTGCAAATAACAAAAGTGCCTTGTTGTGAGATTACAAGGGAAAAGACTTTTCACAGTTATATTTGTTGACTTTGGCTAAACCCAAACAGACACTATTGGAAGAAAGTGAATGCTTGACTGGGGGAGGTGGATTTGTCCTAAAGCAGCTGGCTCCCTTTTACATTTTGCATTCTGGTTTAAGACTGTGACCTGTAAAATGAGTACATCAAACATTACTAGACTTATGAAGAAAACTTCTTCTGCACCCTCTGTGGGACAATCTAGTCCAACAACCCATGCATCTATTGAAACAATGTTGCGACATGAGAAAATAAGCACTGCCCAAAGTGAAACGTAGGCCTCATTAAAATTGATTCAAGAGATGATGCAAAAAAAACCATGAAGAGACACAAAAAACTACAAAGAGACACAAAGTAAACTTGAGAAAGTAAGTGAAGAAATCCTGGATATAAAGGTACAATTTGAAGCTCAAAGCCAAATGATTATTAAAAATGAACAAAGAATTCAGAAAATGGAAGATAAATCAGAGGATATCAATAAAAAGATGGAAATGTTATTACAAGAAAATGAAAAATTAGAACAAGCAAATCAAGCCCTAGAGGGAGCAATCAAGATCCTGGAAATGGAAAAAGCGGAACACTATTTGAGATTTCAAATATTCCTGAGGACAGAGAAGAAAACATAGCAGTGGTGATCATTGACCACCTGACAGAGGCTTTAAAGGGAGATAGAGAAGAAATTCAAATGGAGGTTGATGAAATATTTCGCATGAACTCAAGCTATGCAAGAAAAAACAGACTACCAAGAGAAGTACATGTAAGGTTTATAAAGAAAACAACAAGGGATGAAGTACTGAGAAAAGTGAGAGATGAGCCATTACAATATAAAAATAAAGAAATAGTGGTTTTAAAGAAGATACCCAAGAGAGTAAGAGGCACTTGAAGACACTACCATTTCTTAACTACAAAGCTGATTGCCAAAGGCATCAGATGGCTGATGCCGGAAGGCATTTTAATAAATTGCAATAATACAATATATCGACTGGATTCAATCTGGAAAGCAGAGGACTTTGAAGCAAGGAACAGAACAATTTTAGATGAAGGAATGAAACAATGACAAGGGGAGAGTAAGGAGCACAAACAAATGGAAGAGACGACTCAAGGAGCAACCGTACAAACAGGAGAACAGAAAGAGAAAGGTGAACAAGAGGGTGAAGGTGAAGGAACTGCCAGAGAACAGAGGATTACCAGATCGACTAGATCCAAATATAAATAATGGAAATGGAAATGGAGAAAGAAAAGGAAATTTTTTCAGTGAATGTAAATGGGCTAAACTCTCCATCGAAAAGAAATACAATTTTCAGGAAATTACAGAAATTGAACATAGACATAATTTGTCTGCAAGAGACACACATAAAAGAACAGCACCATAAATTATTGGAATATTCAAAAATTGGGAAACTATTATACATCAGCACATCAGAAAAAAAGAGGGGGTGTGTGGTTTCCGGTGACGTCGCTGAGAATAGACCTGGGGGAGAGACTCTCCTCCCCTTGGGTCCGATTTTTGCTTGCCGGTGGGTCAGTGTGGACTGAAAGCTGCCCCAGAGAGGTGGCCATCAAGGGGTGAAGCTTTGGGGACCACAGGCCAGTGGTAGCTGGATTGTTGGAGCCAAAGGAGCCCCTTTGAAAAAAGGAGCAGAAGAAAGGTGTTTTGCCATTACCAGCTGATTGTCAGAGACGGAGAAGGAGCTCTGAATGTCAGCAAACAGTGGAACTAGGTGAGAACGTTGTCTTCTTTCTCAGTAGAGGTGGATTTATTGGCAATTAGCTCTTTTACAGCTCAGAGCAAAGCCTTTCATCTTTAGGTAGGGGGTGGAATTTCTCCCTCCCCCTCCTGAACCCTAGCAGCAGTTTAAGCTTTTGTGCAACTTAAGTACTTTTTACATGGAACAGCTGTTTGAGCCTCAAGAGAGCTTTTGGGAAGCTACTGTTTTTATAGAGGCTTTTTGTTTTTTGATTTCTTGTTGGAAGCCATGCCAGCTTGTATTTTTTAACCTCTTACTCATTTTCTCTTTTGGCTATTTTTTTTCTTTTTCTTTTCTTTCCCTTTCAAACATGTTGCGAATGGATACTTTTTGCTGCCTGATGGCTACATTGAGAATCTTTTTAACTCTCTTTTGTCTGGTGCTGATTTAGCCTAGAAGTTTGGCTGTATGGTGAGACATTCCTTATCTAAGACCTTGAAACTTTTCTGAGAAAAGACTTGCTTTTGTTTTATCTGGCCTCACAAGACAGACTATATTGATAAATAAATGATACTTATTGCAGGTTCACATCCCACCAGGCTCAAGGTTGACTCAGCCTTCCATCCTTCCGAGGTAGGTAAAATGAGGACCCAGATTGTTGGGGGCAATAAGCTGACTTTGTAATAATGCCACTTGGGGGTGTGTGAAAGCCCTCATAAGCAGGCATATACATAGAATGAAGGCTATTGCTAAGCACATTTGATTTGTGCTTAGATTGTAAGCCGCCCTGAGTCTTTGGAGAAGGGAGGGATATAAATGGGATTAAAATAAAAATAAAAAAATATACTTGGAGCCATCTGCTCCCTTGGATTATAACTATTGTGTTTTGGAACTATAACAAGCTGTCTTAGAAGAACTGGAAATTAAGAATTTATTGTTGTTGTTGAATAGAATTTGGTGGACTATAATCCTGATATTTTTGCCTTTTCCCTTTTACCCTTTTTATTCTGGGAGTTTTTTTCTCTTTTTTCCTCTTTTTTCCTTTTTCTCCTTTTTTCATTATCCTCCTCTCCTTTTTCTCCTGTTGCTATTTTTTACCTTTTTCTTTTCTTTTTATTTTTACCTATTTTTGTGGATTTTTCCTCCTAACAATAGGAGCTTATTGGATTATAAAAGCTGACCATTTGGCCACCCTGTGGATTACAATGTAAGATATAGAGACAAAGATGAGCACTTCAAACATATCTAAACTTGGGAGAAAAGGATCTTCCGCCCCTGCCTTGACCTCTGCGAGTCCAGTATATCAAAAATCAATCACGACAGAGTTGCAGCATGAAAAAAGAGATGCCCAACAAAAAGACACTCAGACAATTTTGTAATTAACACAGCTGTGCTACTAAATAAAATATTGCACTTTAGGTTTTTTTGAGCAGCATGTGATTACACTGAATATAAATCTAACATGAAACAAGGAAATTGTTAACATGACTAATGAAAAGCATAGAACATACATAGTTTTGGGTTGGTGAAAATGGTCAGAAGTGGGGATGCTTGTGGCTGCCTCAAGTCTAACAATTTTTTTAAAAAAATTAACTAAAGCATGATGAAAAAGCTTTCAGTCTAATGTGTACATTTTAAAAATAGCTTAACTAATTAACAGATATAAAGGGTATTAAGCACAGAAGCCAGTTTAGGGTTATTTTATACCATTTGTCCTTCATGGAAAAAAAGTCCCAAAATCACAGTTTTCTACTTTATGGTGATTTCCTGTCTTTTCCCCACTTGCTCCTTTATAAAATCAAATAAAATATTTTGTAGCACTATATTGTAGTCCCCCTGGATGGGGGACAACAAGCTTCAACTGAGCCAAGGCAAGATCAAAAGGCTTTGGGTACATGCCCCCACCCCGAGATCCAGGACTTTGTCAGCTTTGACTCTGGATGGGGTGGTAGTACCCCAAACTGATTCGGTCCATAACTTGGGGGTAGCAGTCGCAGCTAAGAGAGCCTTTCCACAACTTTGGATTGTGTGCCAGCTGTGGCCCTTCCTAGATCAGGAATCCCTCCACTCATCATTCAGGCCCTAGTCATCTCATGGTTGGACTATTGCAATGCGCTTTACGTGGGGCTACCCTTGAAGACCATTCAGAAGCTACAACTGGTGCAGACTGTGGCAGCATGGGCAGTTCTCAGGGCCTGAAAAATGGCTCATGTAATATCACTGCTCCACAAGCTGCATTGGCTGCCAGTGTGCTTTCAGATGCAGTTCAAGGTGTCGGTAATCCCCTGAAAGCCCTTCAAGGCATGGGTCCTGGCTACTTGAGGGACCATCTCATCAGAGTGGAGGTGCTTGAGTAACAACAGATCCCATCTCCCTCAATCTTGCCTCTACCCTCCCCATCTGTAATTGGATTTATATATATAATTGTAAGCCGCCCAGAATTACCCTGTGGCAAGATGGGCGGCCAATACATTTTATAAATAAATAAAATATATACAGACTGCAATGGGCAGATAGAATGAAGGACATAAAGGAATTAAAGAGAGTAGAATAATCTATCATAAATTAATTCCATAGTTATTATTCAATCTGCCTTTCCTCTCTAACATTTTCTAAAGTGTATTATTTTATTTTTTATTTTTATTTTAATTCCATTTATATCCCGCCCTTCTCCGAAGACTCAGGGCGGCTTACAAGCTTAGCAGTAGCCTTCATTCTATGTATATGCCTGCTTGTTAGGGCTTTGTAACTCATGATTCCTGTATAAAGGTTAATAAGTAAGAAACTGGCCAAACCTGCCATTTTGCAGTATTTGCAGGAAACACGGCTAGTCACCTGAGTACTTAAATGTACAGCATGGTTGTAGACTCAATTTCTGAATTAATGAAAATCTCATATATCATTGATCAAAGACAATCTGGGAAAAAGCAAGAATCTTGCCTTTAGATTTGGTTCTAAGAGTTTTCAACCATGTTTTTTTCTATATCAGTGGATATTAAAGTTAGATGGATGAGGGGTTGACACAAAAATATGTTTTGTTTCAAATTTGAACAAATTGGTAAAAATGTTATATTTGGAAAGTTCTGCTTAATCAGTTGAAATTGAGTGAGGTTTAGTAAAATAAAACATGAACTGTTTTAGGTATTCTGTTTTATCAAAGCAAAACTTAAAATGACTTTTATGGTTTTGGTGATGGAAAACATTGGGAAGTCAGACCCAACTTATTGAGATACAGTATTCCAGAAAACTATTACATTGCAAAGAAGAGAGTCGAGACACAACATCTCATTCTTTCCTGCCATCTTGTGGCCACCCTAATTTTTTACAGCCCAGATATGGTAGCCCTAGCCTTCCTTAACTCAGATCAATAATACAGAAATATATTAATTGAAATAAATAGGAAGCTAGAGATTACTACTTGGCTAAGATTGTTTTGAAATCTCAGATTAATTTCCCTTTGCAAGGCAGGAGACATCCTGGTAGAAAATACAAAATACCAGTCAATCCATACTTTAATTGTTACTTTAAACATGTTTTCTTTTAAAACAAACCTGATTAATCCTAATCTTTCCATAAATTCAGGAAACTGAACTGTCTCTTTTCAGACCAGTATATAGAGGGTCACCCACCCTGAAGATTTGCCATACTGTTTTTGGGTGGTCAATAAAAACCTTGGTGGCAAATTCAGTAACAGATGAGATGATCTGATTCTGGCTTCTCTAGAGCTTGGTTGCTCTTTGTATGTTTGGCCCACAAAATATGGTTCGTGATCATGAAACCACAGTTGTTCAGAGAGATCAAGGCAGTCACTTTCAAGCATGCTGTTAATAGTCATGCTTACCTCTGTTGTGTGAGTCATCTCCAGCATCTTGTAGTATTCACCTGTCCCAGGATCCAGAAGCATATGAAGTGCTGAGTCTTACAATGCAGTCTTCTCACTCTCAGGTCATCTCACCTGTGCATAGTGAGGGAGAGACAAGAAATGTACTAGTTTACCTATAAAGAAGACATGTACAATCTATAGTGGGAAAAACAATCCAGGGAAATTAGAGACCATACCATCTTTTAGCAATGACTATATGCAGTAGATTTGCTTCAGTAGTTGACAACCTACTGGACCTAATGTTGATTTGCATCTATCGAAAAAGATGTCATACAACAGAACTCTTTTCGAGAGTTTTTGGATACTTTGGATCAGGGGTGTCAAACTCAATTTCATTGAGGGCCGCATTAGCATTGCGGTTGCCCTCAGGGGGCCGGGTGGGTATGGCCGGGGGGCGTGGCCTACTGGGTGGGCGTGGCTAGAGTGTGTATGGCCTACTGGGTGGGCATGGCCAGCTCTACATCGTTCGCATCAAGGGTGCCTATGGGGGCACAGATCTGAGCGTCTCTGGCAGAAGTAGGGTCTCTGGGCCAGGGCCAAGCCAATGGGGGCCGTTCCCTCACTGTTTCCAGGATGGCTTCGCGGGCCACATGAAACCACTTCGCGGGCTGGATCTGGCCCCCGGGCCTTGTGTTTGACATGTCTGCTTTGGATGGTAGATCACATGTTCTTTATTCACTTTATTATGTGAAGGAATGCCTGCACCAAATATCTTTGCACATGCTTTTCTGATCTTTATGGATTTTTGGTTGGGTTTTCAGGGAGAATTGTCTTTTCTATGATGCCCCAAAACCAGTGCTTTTTTTCTAAAAAAAAAAAAAAGGTGCCGGAACTCTCATCTTGTTAATTTTTTATTTATATAATTATATTTATATATTTATTTATATAATTAAAAATTATATATTTGCTGATTATCTGGATTTGTGTCACTCAGTCTTAGCTGCATAATCACTGGGGAGCGGGATGTATTAAAATATGACACAAATTCCACCTCTTACATCACAACACTAGTACAAAAGGGGGAAGCTTGTATTGTGGTAGTTTTATTGTATTATTACTGTATTCTGGAACTGAGTACTGTGAATTATTTTTGAACATAGGCAAATCCTTGTCTGAAATAATGCTAGTTTTTTATGGATTCACACATTATGCTGAACCATATTGTTTAACTATAATAAATCACCATTGGCAGGATTCATACATAAGGAGCCACAGTCTACAGTAGGTATACTATATTTATTCATACTTTATATATACCATAAACTATGCATCTAATCTGGATTCGCCAAACATGCTAAAGTGGATCAATCATTTGCTGCTTAAAGTGATGTTTGAATCCAGTCATTGCAAAGCAACATTTATGACACAGTGTATGTCCTAAATAAGTCATTTTGGGGGCATACTCAGGAAACTATGGTCTAATAATATGATTTGTGAACTTATATAGAATATCCTCCCCTACTGCTTGCAAGGAAACCCGATCTTAACTTGTACTGAGGAAAGCCCAAGTCGCCAATCCATTCAGCCACCTCCTTGGGGGTCCAGGATAAATACAAGGGACTGATCTGATGAAGACTTTTCTTGTTTGCAGCCAGAGGTAGGCAAGAACTCCATACTGGGGGAGGCCTGACAAGCGGCCACTCTCAGAGAAAGCAGAGTGTGTTCGGCTTTTCCCGGCTGCTTCCAGATTGTTTTGCCTCTCCCTGGTCAACTTTGGGGACTTTTTTGTCTTGCTTTTTGATGTTGGACAAACTGGCTGATGTGGCTGGGCTGGGCATCACTGGCAGAGTTGCTGTGGGTGCAGGGGGCGGGGGCAGCAGCACTGCTGCGGTCAGGGGCGTGTGGGGTGTCGGCAACGGGCTACCCCTGGAGCCGGCGCCAGAGCAGCTGGTGCTGTGGGACTGCACCACCACCATCTCACCATCTCACCCTGCACACATGCACCCTGGAGCGCCTGCCCCATGACACCTGCCGCTGCCTCCATTGCCCACCCCATGCAGCCCCGCCGTGTAGATGGGGCTCCGTCTACACGGCGGGGCTGCACGGGGTGGGCAACGGAGGCAGCGGCAGGTGTCATGGGGCAGGCGCTCCAGGGTGCATGTGTGCAGGGTGAGATGGTGGTGGCGCAGGTCCAGCACCGGGTAGGCCACCAGCTGGCCTGGCCTATGGAAGGTCAGCTGCCCGCTGTACCCCATATGCGCCACCTCTGTGCCCAGCGCCCACAGCCACCCCACCAGTGCCACCTGCCCCACTGTGTAGAGTGGGCTGTGCGGCTCCCACAGCACCAGCTGCTCCAGCACTGACTCTGCTCTCAGTGGGCAGCCTGCCATCGCCACCCCCCATGCCCCTGCTCACAGCTGCCCCACCAGCGATGCCGCCCACCCCATGCAGCCCCATGTAGAGTGGGCCCCGTGACTCCCACAGCACCAGCCGCTCTGACTCCAGCCCCAGAGGGCAGCCCACCACTGATGCCCCCCACCCGCAGCAGCGCCACTGCCCCTGTCTCCTGGTACCTCTCTTACTTACAAATAGGAGAAGGTGTAGTTGGGCAGCAGGGAGTGGTCCAAAGTTCCTGCCAACTCGCCTTCACTGCAGACAACTTGCATGTGCAATGTTTGCCGGCCGGGTTTTTTGGCGTGCTCAGCAGCAATTCCTATTGGCTTTCGAAAGCCAATAGAGGGAGTAGCACAGCTCGTGCAAAAGTTGAAAAAATCCACCAAAAAAGGGTGCCAGAACACTGTGCTGAGCGTTCTATAAGAAAAAAAGCCCTGCCCAAAACTATGAAAGATTTTTCATATGGCTATAAAGTAAGAATTCTGCCTTTGAAATCTCATCCCAAACTTTTTCTTAGACTGTTCCTAGTTTTGCAAGAACGAGTTCATTTTTGCAACCTTAGCAACTTTAAAATGTGTAGATTTCCATTCACATCTGCATGATGCCTGGGCAGTTCTGGGAGTTGAAGTCCACATGTCTTAAAGTTGCCAAGGTTGAAAAATACTGATTAGAGGGACAAAGTCTTCCACTTCTACTCTACAGGGCATCTTGTATGTCTATCATTGCTTTTAATGCAAGAAGATGAGATATAACAGCATCAACGTTATTTTTCAGAGCTTGTGAAAAAAATTGAATTCTAGGTTTCACAGGAAGATGTTGATGGATTGTGTGTGTGTGTTTGTAGAGGGATTATAAACCGAGGATTCTCTCTTGTGCAGAATGCAAGGTGTAAATAGGTAGAAGGCAGATAACTAGGAATGAAGACTGAGAAAGCAATAAGTAGGGAGAGTTGCTGAGCAGAAAGAAGGCAATGGTTGGAACTAACCGGCAACCCAAGACATACTCAGTGAAGATAACTGGACAATGCTGTTGTATATACATTTTTAAGGTGCTGGTACTTACCTTTAAAGCCCTACATGGCTTAGGCCCGGGATATCTGCAGGACCGTCTGCTGCCGGGGACGACTTCCCATCGCCCAGTGCGCTCACACAGAGAGGGCCTCCTCAGGGTGCCGTCGGCCAGACAATGTCGGCTGGCGACCCCCAGGGGGAGGGCCTTCTCTGTGGGAGTGCCAGCCCTTTGGAATCAACTCCCCCTTGAGCTTCGGATGGCCCTGGACCTCCGGTCCTTTCGCCGCGACCTCAAGACGTTCTTTTTCCATCAGGCTGACCTGGATTGATGATGGGTTTTTAAAAGTTTTAATTTTAACTGTGTAATTAATATTTGGGGCTGTTATTTAATTTTCTCTTAACTTTTGTACTGCTGGTTTTTTATTGTTGTTAGCCGCCCTGAGCCCTCTGGGAGATAGGGCGGCATATAAGTCCCATAATAAATAAATAAATAAATAAATAAATAAATAAATAAATAAATAAATAAATAAATAAATAAATAAATTTTTCTATAAGTTACAGAAGAGGCCATTCATTTCCCCAAACTATAGCTGTCAAGATCAGTTGTGAGCTGCTGGAATAGAGAGATTATTGAGACGCAAAACGTTACACTTAATGGGAAACTTTGGTCATCTATATTTTTGTGTTAATAATCTTCAAATGCAAAATACATATTATCCCCATCTCTTCTGTTCAATAAATTTCTGCTGAACTGTGTATTATGGCACCCTGATCCTCTCTATTCCAGTTGATTGATCCTGCAAATACAGCACATTTGAATTATGGGTTTGTCTAACAAGAACAAATGTTTTTGTTTTAAGGATACAAAGTTGCAGATACAGAGGACATCCAGATTCCTTGACCTTCTTGACACTGGATGTACAATTATTATTCTTTTTTCATAATCTTTCTAAACTAATATGCATACTCCAAAAACCCACAACTGTTTTCATAGCCAATTGCTTTTAAACTTCATGGAAGATGGCAAAAGCATATGAAAAGTTTGTTTTGTATTAATGCTATTTGGAGTCATAGCATTAGTGAAATATTTAGAGTAACAATGACAAAAAAACAGGTTCAGTTATGTTCCAGAGAATTTGGAATATTTTTGATATTAATTATCACAGCTTACAGTTCATGTGTTGGCATAGCTGTTCTGACCAGCAGCATTTGCAGCTTCTTTTTGTGTGTGTCAAAAATAGAAAACTGTAGTAACCTAGTATCACAAGCTCCACCCCACAATTAGAATTCTTTTCATGTAGAACAGATTGAGGATTGCATAGTGATGGTGTTTCTTTTACTGTGCTCCTGCAAAACCTGCTGCTTCTGAATTTAGACCTGTGTTCACACTTTGCATTAAATTGCGGTTTGTTGATTATTTCACAATGACTGGGTACACACATACTGGTAAACCATAAATTTGCTTACAAGCCACAATGGTTGAGTTTGCTCAATCACACCTTAGGTCTTAGAGAGATTGGGTTTTAATATGTCCCGATCGTATGCTTACTTCATAGGGCCTTATTGTGTGGGTAGATCATATCTTGATATGACCAAGTGAAAAGGTCTTTTTGAGCTTTTCACTCAAAGCTGTTTAAATAGAACTCTACGTGTTTTATAATACGTATATTGCTGTAAGATTTTAATGTAATAGTATAGGTATATAATGACTATGAAAAAGCGAATTACTGCAAAGCATTGGGAGCCTGTGAGTTTGATTTAAATTCTTTATATCACTGTAATATTAAGGGGAAAAAACGTTTAGTAAGTCTCATTACAATATTACCAGTGTTGCGATTGCACATATTTTCTGTGTTTGTAAGTTGAGAGTGGTATCTTTTCATTAGTCACCCAAGACACAGATCTAGCCATGTTATAATGTAATAGATGTCAGAACACTTAGGTATATCATGTTTAATTGGTTGTCCTCTTCTCATCTTTAACAAAACCATAAGCATCTGCTTTGACCAGCTGTGAAGCATTTTTTTCTGTAAAGCCATTATTGTAAAACCATTTCACACTGAAGGTTATTTGTAGTTAGGTTGAAAAAATTAAGGGTTCATGTCCAGAATTCTGATCTAGGATTTAGCCTCTAGGGTGCTAAGGCTACCATTGGAATTGCAGATATAAACTGCATAATTATGCTGCAGTCGTGTTTTTTCTAGTCTGAGTGGATGAGCTGTAGAATGTGCAATCCAATATTCTAAGTACCTTGGGGAATTAGTTTAGAGCTTAAAATTAATCTTTTACAGCTGCTTTGCTAAAGCAGGTGAAAAGTGAAAATAATTATGAAGCTCTGTGACCTCCAATAATTGTGTGAAATCTTTAGAATATAAGCTGACAGAGGTCACTAATATAAGTTGCAGTTTTCTGGGAAACCCTCCCCCCAACTTGCTTCTTGAGAAGAAAGCACTTTCTTCTTTTGAAAAAGGAGGTAATGAATTTTGTAGACTCTTTTCAACATATGCCTTGAATGAATGGCTCATGAAACAAAATCAGAATCTTAAATTCAAACAGGGATCTGCAGGGACACATTCTGAGGCATGTATCAAACTGGTACAGAAAAATCTGAAATTGGGAGGGGACTTCAATATAAACACAGGAATTAGTAAGGTAAAAATGAATATTTTAAAAGTTAAGTGAAACTGTTTACTATATAAACACCTGTAGAAAATTAAGCAAGTGAAAGAATTAATACAGTATATGGGAGATTATGAATCAACACTCAGGAGAGCTTTATATATCATTCCAATAGGTATGGATCCATGTTGAAAATAAACTGTATTGGGTGTCAACCAATGTAAATTAAACCAGCAACAATTACAACTATACAGCAATATCTGCAGGATCTTGCTGATTTTATCAGAAGGTGAAAACAGCTAAGCAAGTTCCACCCTTTGGGGATATGTCTGAAACTTAGTGATGCTTATAGAAAAGGGGTACAGCTTGCTGTGATAGTGCCCTCATCAGTAGTTTCTCTAGTTTTCCCTCCCACAGATGCCACTGCACCGTGTGTATTATAGATCATACACTAATAATGGGAGAGTTAAAAATGGACAAGTCCTGTATTCATTTTTACTCATGTTAATTTCAACCTACCTATGAAATAAGTATTCCAATCTTCAAATAACTTTTAAAAAACAAATAATGTAATGCAAACATTTTTAACAAAAAGAGGAGCCGATAAAAGTAGTAATAAAAGGAGAGTGTATAGACTTCTGGTTTGCCAACGTGGCTGCCATGGACGTCTGGAAGGAGAGCTCTGTCTTCCGCATCCAGTTTTGCTTCGCTGGGGGACCCTGGAAAGGGTCGAAAGTTGCCTTGTAGGGGTGACCAGCAAGGAGGGGATCCCCATTGCATCATGGGAGGGCGGTAGCCCTTCCGCTTGATCCAGGGCAGCCCTCCAAACCAGCAACGAAAGACCGGCCATAGCAATATGGCTCATCACTAGGCTGCAGACAGCCGAAGTCACACCTTCCACTAGGCAATTTTAAAGCAGTGCGGATGAGACTGGGTGAGATCTACCTCTCTTAAATCCTAACTATTTTTTTACCTGCATAATCTGCTTAAAGTACTTTCCCCTCTGTGGAGAGGGAAGGGAGGTTTTATCCCTCCCTCTAGCGGCGACTGACTATCCAGGGGAGTTTAAGAACGTTGAAAGAACAACTTGATCCTAATTGGAATTCTATTTTTTAAAGTTTGTGGACTAAAATATTTTCTATGCTTACTGAAGATCAGGGTTTTTACTTATAAAAAAGAAGCAAAACTGATTATAAAAACTTTGGATTTAAAAGAAAACTTTAAATGGTAGGGGCAACATCTTGTGGCTAAACCTGATACTACAATTTGTAATTTTTTAAAAGAGACTTGGCCAGTAGCCCAGACAATAGATAAGACTTATGTAACCTTGAGACATCAGCTGTAGAAGCCCAGCTGTGTTCCTTATTCAGTGACAAAATCTTTTAATTCTCTGATTGTAAAGCTTTTAACCTAATACACAACTAAGAGAATATGGATGAAGATCAGGAACAGATTCTCTCTATGTTAAAGTAATTCATCAAACTATTCTTACAGCTACTAATGAAATAAGAGGTTACAGAACAGAACAAGATGTCAGCCCAGATATACGAATTCAAACTTTGATTACAACTAAAAAATCAACTACACAGAATATAACAGAAAAAGTGGAACAATTAAAGATTATGATAGATTTAACTGATCAACAAATACGGTCAATGGAAAACCCAGAAAAGGGAGTGACAGTATGGAAAAAGGAAAAGATTTTCTACATAAATCAGAAGGAACTTGAGGATCAAGAAGAACAGATTGAAAAGAAGATAAACAGTGCAGGACAACTACATCAAGATAGAAAAATAGAGGGACGATTTGTTAGCCCTCTCAAAAAATGGTGACCGGATGGTCTTTTCTATGTCAAACAATCTACATAACAACACAGGGAGATTTGTTTGATGACTCAAAAGCACGGACATGGAAGACAATTTGGCAAAGAAGGAAAGCCAGAATAAGACTGAAGAAAATTGGGGTTTTGACTTACTCGTGAGAATTAAAATACAATATACTCAAATAGATAAGACATGTACTTTGAATACTAGATATTGTTATGAGATGAGATAAAGAAAACTTTGGTCATTTATCACTTAGAAGTATATATATTAATAGTTAAATTTGAACATTGATTTAATTATAAAGATTAAATGTACAAGTAATTATGGTATATATAAGCCAAAAATGTATCGATGAATGTAATAAATATGTTTTTATCTAGCAGTAACAATAAAAAATATTGGTTTAAATATGATATAGTAGATGTTAAGAGAAAAAGACAGGAAGTATTAAATGTTGAAATAGGAGGAATTTTGGTTACTAAATTTAAGATATCTGGAAATTACCAGAAAATAAGAATATTATATTATATTACTAATTAGTTGATGTAAAAAGTTAAGAAGAATTCAAATAGATAAGATGTGTATCCTGAACATTAGAGCTTGTGATGAATTGTGATAAAGGGAATTGGAGTTATTTAAAACTTGGAAATTAAAAATATCAAACGTTAAATATAAATATTAATGGGAAACTAAAAATTGGGAAAAGTTAACCAGGACATTGACTGTCCAAAAATATAGAATGTTAAAACAACTAGGATATGTATAAATTAAAAATTATTGATAAATAAAAGAAAGTTATTTGTTATTTAATCGATATAATAATTCTATTAATTTAAATATGAGACAGTAAATACTAAGGGGAAAAGAGAGGAAACATTTAATGTAATAGTTTGAGATCTGTACTAAAAATATTTGTATGTTATTGAATTATTGACCAACTCAGCCGCCATGTTGCTTTTCAAATATTTAAATGTCAGTGGGTTAGGACGCTGAGCTTGTCGATCAGATGGTTGGCAGTTTTGCGGGTCGAATCCTGAGTGCCGCATAACAGAGTGAGCGCCTGTTACTCGTCCCAGCTTCTGCCAACCTAGCAGTTCGAAAGCATGTAAAAATGCAAGTAGAAAAATAGGGACCACTACGGTGGGAAGGTAACAGCATTCCGTGCACCTTTGGCGTCTAGTCATGCCGGCCACATGACCACGGAGACGTCCTTGGACAAGTGCTGGCTCTTCATCTTTGAAACGGAGATGAGCACCAGCCCCTAGAGTTGGAAATGACTAGAAAGCATGTGCGGGGGAACCTTTACCTTTACCTTATGGTATGATGCAGTATCGCCATCCTTGCAGAGATCTGGGGACTTCTTATATATTTCAATCAATTAATCCATCAGAATAGAGCTGGAAGCAACCTTGGAGGTCTTCTAGTCCAACCCCCTGCTCAAGCAGGAGACCCTATACTATTTCAGGCAAGTGGCTGTCCAGTCTCTTCTTAAAAACCTCCAGTGATGGAGCATTCACAAATGCTTAAGGCAAACTATTCTCCTGGTTAATTGTTCTTACTGTTAGAAAGTTTCTCCTTAATTCCAGGTTGCTTCTCCCCTTAATTAATTTCCATCCATTGTTTTTGTCTTGCCTTCAATTTCAGTGCAGGAATTATATTTTAATATTTTAAAATATTTTCCCCTAAAATTCACATTATCCTTAAGTGATTATAGTCAAAAAGTGAAATTGTTCTATCTTTGGTGGCCCTGTGATAACTTTCCAAAGTTTTGGATGGATGACTTTATCAAAATGAGAGGACTGGAGAAGGAACCAAATGTTTGTTTTGTTTTGTCCATTTTATTTTAAGGATGAAGTTTTATACAAAATAGGATCTTTAAGTATTACAGAAGCACAGCAACTTATTTCAAGCTAAAACAAAACAAAATAAATTGGCCTTGTGGCTGTTGGAGTGTCCGGGTGAAACTTTAGAAAGTACAAAATGGATTTTGAGTGTGGCTTTCAAGTTGTCCACTGTGGCCTTTTGTATTATAGGAAGGAATTTTTCAAGGGAGCAGGTTAGCAATGGATTAACGTTTTTCTCCCAATCAGCATTTAATATCTGACAATACTCCTTTTTCCTATATCATGTTGACAATCCAAAGGACTGCTTCCTCCAAGTCACACAATCTCTTCCTCCACTTCACTTGGCAGGAATCCATCTGCAGTGTTAATCAAGGCTCTGGGTAGCAGTGATGATGGTGGGGTTGTACACCTGGAGTTGCACTGGGCAACCAAATTCCTTAATCTGGTACTATATACATTGAGACAATCAACTCTTGGGCCAAAGTACAAATGTTGTGGCTCTTTGAGGGTTACCCTGTTTTAATATTGTAAACCATGAGTCCACACATATATTATCAAAAGAAATAAAAGATGCACAGCATCACTCTTGGCTGAATTGCATGCTTATGCTATCCAATTTCATTACCCATCTTGTATTGAACCAAATAAAGGGAAAAATGAGAAATCAATTAGTCCTGTTCAGAAAATCCACAGAACTGCCAAATACACATTCAGTAGTATAATAGATGTCCTTAATATAACTGTGAATAAAATATAAGTCAATAATAAGCAAAATACATATTATCGTCTCCAATCAGCTTTTTTATTGTAAGCACTAGACCCCTACCCATCTCACAATGACTTAAAGACAGGAATTTGACTGAAGAGTCATTAACTTCTTATTTTCCTAAATATTTTTTTATAATACAAAGTAGTCTATTTTATATTTCAATTACTGCTTTTGAATTGTTTGATTGCAAATATATGAGACTTACAGAGCAGGTAACAATTTAACCTTGCTTTAAAGATTAAAGGTAAAGGTAAAGGTTCCCCCGCACATGTGTGCTAGATGTTTCCGACTCTAGGGGCCGGTGCTCATCTCCATTTCAAAGCCGAAGAGCCAGCGCTTGTCCGAGGACGTCTCCGTGGTCATGTGGCCAGCATGACTAGATGCCAAAGGCGCACGGAACGCTGTTACCTTCCCACCGTAGTGGTCCCTATTTTTCTACTTGCATTTTTACGTGCTTTCGAACTGCTAGGTTGGCAGAAGCTGGGACGAGTAACAGGCGCTCACTCTGCTATGCGGCACTCGGGATTTGACCCGCCAAACTGCTGACCTTCTGATCGACAAGCTCAGCATCCTAACCCACTGAGTCAATCAATAATTTCAATCAATAATTTCAACAATGAAATAAAAATAGTCACTTCTATAGAAGATACAAAGATGATCTTGCTGGAATTTGAATGGTAGTTTTCCACTTGAGATTTTTTCAATTGTACCAAATTACAAACTGAAATCTGTATAGTTCTATATATAATAAGCTTGGGTCACCTTCATTATTTCCACACCATCCTGCTAAATAGATGCCTTATTGAGACTCACTCAATAAGATATATATATTTTAAAAAAGTTCTGCATAGCTGCTTTGTGACAAAGAGCACCAAGGAGAAGCAATTGTGAGGATTTCATTGGATGAGTCTTTGATTCCTACTTTTGCTGTAACAGTTTGCAAGTAGACATGAGCTTGCTCATTATAAAGGCTCTGCTATCTATGGCCCTTTTAGATTTTCCTTAGCATTTATATTAGGATAGGTTAGTTAACACAGTCATGATTCTAAAAATATTTAGCATAAATACAATTTTGGAATATTCAGATCATTTCACAGGCAAGAATGATGTATTCCGAAAGGATAATATTCAGATCATTTCACAGGCAAGAATAATGTATTCCAAAAGAATAATCTTAAAAAATAAGGCAGTGCTGTTACACTTGCATTTCAGGCTAAGATACGAGGCTGATTCCTACAATCACACTGGGTGTTATTTAGGATGACTTATATGAACTCAAAACCATCCCAAAGAAAAAGAAATGCAAGAAAGCAAAATGGCTGTCTGAGGAAGCTTTGCAAATAGCTGAGGAAAGGAGGGAAGCAAAAGGCAAGGGAGAAAAAGAAAGATACACCCAATTGAATGCAGAATTCCAGAGAATAGCTAGAAGAGATAAGAATGCCTTCTTAAATGAACAGTGCAAAGAAATAGAAGAAAACAATAGAATAGGGAGGACCAGAGATCTTTTCAAGAAAATTGGAGAGATGAAGGGAACGTTCAATGCAAAAATGGGCATGATAAAGGACCAAAATGGCAGGGACCTAACAGAGGCAGAAGAGATTAAGAAGAGATGGCAAAATTACACAGAAGAACTATACAAGAATGAGCTTAACGTCCCTGATAATCACAATGAGGTGGTCACTGACCTCGAGCCAGACATCCTAGAATGTGAAGTGAAGTGGGCCTTAGAAAAGCTGAGCAACAACAAAGCTAGTGGAGGTGACAGTATTCCAGCTGAGCTATTCAAAATCTTAAAAGACGATGCAGTAAAAGTGCTACACTCAATTTGCCAGCAAATTTGGAAAACTCAACAGTGGCCACAGGATTGGAAAAGATCAGTTTACATTCCAATTCCAAAGAAAGGCAGTGCCAAAGAATGTTCAAACTATCGCACCATTGCACTCATTTCTCATGCTAGTAAAGTTATGCTTAAAATCCTACAAGCTAGACTCCAGCAGTATGTGGATCGAGAACTACCAGAAGTACAGGCAGGATTTCGAAGAGGCAGAGGAACTAGAGATCAAATAGCCAACATACGCTGGATCATGGAGAAAGCTAGAGAGTTCCAGAAAAACATCTACTTCTGCTTCATTGACTATGCTAAAGCCTTTGATTGTGTGGATCATAACAAACTGTGGCAAGTTCTTAAAGAGATGGGAGTACCAGAACATCTTATTTGTCTCTTGAGAAACCTATATGCGGGCCAAGAAGCAACAGTGAGAACTGGACACGGAACCACTGATTGGTTCCAAATTGGGAAAGGAGTCCGGCAAGGCTGTATACTGTCGCCTTGCCTATTTAACTTATATGCAGAGCACATCATGAGAAAGGCAGGGCTAGATGAATCAAAAGTTGGAATTAAGATTGCTGGAAGAAATATCAACAACCTAAGATATGCAGATGATACCACTCTAATGGCAGAAAGTGAAGAGGAACTGAAGAGTCTCTTGTTGCGAGTGAAGAAGGAGAGTGCAAAAGTTGGGTTGAAACTAAACATTAAGAAAACCAAGATCATGGCATCCGGCCCTCTCAATTCCTGGCAAATAGATGGGGAAGAAATGGAGGTAGTGACAGATTTTATTTTCCTGGGCTCCAAGATCACTGCAGATGGGGACTGTAGTCAAGAAATTAAAAGACGCTTGCTCCTCGGGAGGAAAGCCATGGCAAATCTAGACAGCACACTAAAAAGCAGAGACATCACCCTGTCAACAAAAGTGCGTATAGTCAAGGCTATGGTCTTCCCAGTTGCAATGTATGGCAGTGAAAGTTGGACCATAAGAAAGGCTGAGCGCAAAAGAATTGAGGCCTTTGAACTCTGGTGCTGGAGAAGACTCCTGCGAGTCCCTTGGACTGCAAGGCGATCAAACCGGTCAGTCCTAGAGGAGATCAACCCTGACTGCTCTTTAGAAGGCCAGATCCTGAAGCTAAAACTCAAATACTTTGGCCACCTAATGAGGAGGAAGGACTCACTGGAGAAGAGCCTAATGCTGGGAAAGATTGAGGGCAATAGAAGAAGGGGACGACAGAGAATGAGGTGGCTGGATGGAGTCACTGAAGCAGTAGGCGTGAGCTTAAATGGACTCCAGAAGATGGTAGAGGACAGGAAAGCCTGGAGGAACATTGTCCATAGGGTCGCGATGGGTCGGACACGACTTCGCAACTAACAACAACAACAACAATATGAACTCAGCTGCTATGGTTTGTAAGCCATAATTTATAGGCTATATGTTGTAGTTTATAAATCCTGGTTTATGGGTTAACTTGTTATGAAACTGCAGCCAACTGATGTACACAATAATGATTAAACAAATATGTGAACATAGTTGTAATGGCTGTAGTCATAAATTCAGGCAAAATTTGGTTCAGGAACATCCTGCTTCATAGCTGCCCTCTCACAAATCAGTTTAACATGCTTTTTCGATTATCTGAAAAAAAGGAGTACTAATAAAACTAATGTGCTATCTCTGCTTTCAATACATTTGCTATGCTTATATGTCTTCTGTCAAGCCATTGATTTTATAATCCTTCAAATGTTGCTGAATGGCAGCTACCAGCTTTCTTCAACACTGGCCATACTAACTTAGTATGCTGACAATTTGACAACATTTGGCTACTGGTTCCTTATCCTAGAAGTCACAGAGGTTCACATTTACTTTGCTACATATATGAGGAATTTGAAGAACTCTGTATTAACTTCAGTGTGTATATACTGTCCAAATAGGAATGGACAACTCGCCGTGGCCATCTTGCTGTGGGACAACTCACCATGGCCAATTCACTGTCGGACAATGCATGCAGGATAACTCAATGTGATAAGTGTTATCCACCACTGTTTCTTTGACATTATTTCCATTTTTGTCAGTAGAAATAATGTTGAAGAAACAGTGGTAGATACTATTAACATGTTGAGTTAATCCACATGGATTGTCCTATAGCAAGTTGTCCTGTAGTGAGTTGGCCCTGGCAAGATGGCTGCAGTAAGATGGCCATGCTGTGTTGGTCACAGCAAGATGGCCTCCGTGAGTTGGTTGTGGCAAGCTGTCGTACACCTTGTCCAAATGTAGTAGCCTGAGATTCTACTTTAATAGACAGCCACTGGATAACCACAGTTATGATGTTGAGTTATCCCATGTGAAATTGTCCTGTGGTGAATTGGGTCAATCTTGACTCTTAGCAAATATTCAGCAAATATACACTTGACAAGATTTTCTAAAGTAATTTACTACTTCTTCCTTCCTGAGGTGGCAAAGACTGGCCTAAGTTCACCTAGCTGGTTTCAGGCATAAGACAGGACCAGAACTCACAGTCTCCTGGTTTCTAACATAGTGTCTTTAACCACTACATCAAACAGGTTCTCCTCACTTTCTGTGCTTTGCATAATAGTGCTTTTTGCAAAGGCAAATAACATGATGGGTATGAATGTATGTTTTCTTCAATTCATCATATAATAGTTGTTGATCAAAGGAAAACAAAATGAATGCATTTCCCCCCTTAAACATTTAAGTCATTGATTTATTTGAATTATGCATATGTTTAATGTTTTTGTACTGGTAGAAATGATTCCATTCTTAGGTAGTTTTAAATACAAACATTATGTAATCTGTATTACCTGACATACAGTATATTTCAGAATAAATTGATTGCATGGCAAGGCAGATTAAAATAGCAGAGAATAGTAAACAATAGTTCATATAAAACATAAAAATAACTTCAAGGAGATTCAATAGCTAATTTGTGTATGGAGTTCAGATCAATACTTGGCAGAAACAAAAGTATGTTGTTTTAAATGTTAAGATGGAGAATTGGATTGAGGTCTGTTCAAATTCAGTTTTGCAACAGACAAAATCCATGGTTGGATTTGTTATCTGACTCATACATTGCACTAAGTTGATTAAGCCATGGTTTTATCACATTTGTTTAGGTTAGCAAAACATGGCAGTTTTTATTTTTTTGCAATTTATAATAGTCAGCTTCCTACAACACACTAAGCCAAACCACACAATCTACTTATGGTTTAGACCAGGGGTGTCAAACTGCTGGCCTGCAGGCCGTTTTCATCATACCGAAGCCGTGCCCACCCCATTGCTGGCAATGCAAAAAGAGTCATGATATGTCGTGACACGTGACGTGGCGAGTTTGACACCCGTGGTTTAGACAATGTATGACTTGAACTACAGCCCCTTAATTTGAATTAATAATAATGTTTATAAAGCCATTTTTGAAAAAAATACATTAAATGGAATTTAGTTTTGAAGAGGAAAAAATCTTTTAATTAAATACATTTTAACCGCATTCAGATATGATAGTAATCCTACCATATTATTTTGTAAACGTTTCAGGATGTTTATGGAGTGGTGTACAGTATTCTAATTAACAACAGTTTTTTAAAAACCTGAATAGCATTTTGTATTGCTGTTTCAATAAGGAGATGACAAAAACTCATAAAAGCCAATTTAAGATAAGGGAGTAAGTGAGCACAAAAACTTTTCATTACTTCCTCCTATGATGCTGTAACATTTACATGTCCAGTTCCATGAAACTTTGCTTGCTCCACTTCAAATCACTAAACCAGAACTATCAAGGAGAAAAAAAAGGGAATTTGACCTTTCTTCTGCAGCAATGAAACTTTAGCTATCACAGTAATAATAGAATGAAGACTTGGAAAAGTAGTTCCTACACCACAGCTCTGATGCATATATAGCTCCTCAGGGCTCTTGTTTCTTGTAACTGGGACTGGACCAATTTCCTATATCAGTACACACTGCTGCCATCTGACAAATATTATTAAGTCAAAGCCACATCAAAAAGTTAGTGGAAGTTGTAGATTAAGAGAAACAGACTTTAATGACTAAATATATTCAAGAAGATATGACCCACAAAGGTTACATTCACTGATTGCAACTGATACAATTAAATTCTTTGAATCATGCAGGATCCAAACTGGGATGATAATGATAATGATGTTGGTTGGTCACTGGTTGGTTGTCTTCTGATTGTTCGAACTCATGCTGGAGCCCTTCAGAAGATGGGTACCAGCACAAATCTGAAAGCTATACACACACACACACACACACACACACACACGCACACACACACACACACACACATATACACATATACACACACACACACATATATATGTATATATATATATATATATATATATATATATATATATATATATATATATATATATATATATATATATATATATATATATAAAATGCTTGTTAACTATTTAGATTACCTTGCTAGGCCCCAAACATGGGACAAATCTTTATTTCCTGTTTCGGCCTAACCGAAGGCCATCGACAGGCAGTAGTCACAACAGTGACAGCTCATATTGGTGTAAATTTTAGATTGCTAACAAAGAATTAAAGGGAGACTGATATGCATTTCAAACTTATTTGTTTTCAATGTGTGGCTGACTGATGAAAACAAATAAGTTTGAAATGCATATCAGTCTCCCTTTAATTTTTTGTTAGCAATCTAAAATTTACACACACACACACACACACACACACGTGCGCACACACACACACACACACACACACACACACACACACACACACACATATATATATATATATATATATATATATATATATATATATATATATATATACAATCTCCCAATAGCAATTTGACAAGAAACTATACATACAAGGAGGTATAGATTACTTTAAAAAATAAATACATTGAGGGGGACCTCCCCAAGATATATGTGTGTGGGGGGTGTCTTTTTCTCAAGGTGCAAATAGGGGCAGAGAGAAGCTACCTTTCAGCTGAAGTAGTGCGTCTACAAGGGAATCTCTCTCTCGTTTGCACCTTTTCTAAGACCACTGGGCTCCATTGCACTTCAATTGGAGTTTTGTTTTGATGCTCCAGGATGCCTTGTGTTTTGGCAACATCCTGCCTGCTTTTTGTAGTTTGGCTGCATGCTTTGGGTTTTTTTTTTGCAAAGAGGCTTTATGCTATGCCAAGTTGGTTTGGTCTCTCTTGTTTTTTTTAATGGTTTTCTCAGCACTTCCTCCTGCTATCTCTTCTTCCCCCTCTTCTTCTTCCTCACTTTCTTCCTCTGCCCCTCCTGGGCAGGCTCATGGTCCATTCTTCATGAAGCTCTCCAAGATTGCAAGCTAAGTGCGCTCATATCCTGCTTGCAATGGGGGGGGGGGAGAGAAACCATCTTTCCCCTTAAGCACTGTGTCTCAAAGGGAATTTCCCCTCTCTTGCCCCACTCATCCTGAAACCTCCCCCCCCGTCCATGCAACAATTGTCTTCCATGAAACCGGTCCCTGATGCCAAAAAGACTGGGAACCTCTGGTGCAGGGAATGGTCAGATAAGAGGAAGTAGAGCCCACAGATGCATAATGGTCAGAGAAAGAGGTTCAGGCAGAACTCTCCCTAAGTTATTGGATTGTAAAGGTGATGGCGGAGAATTGTACTTTCAGATTTGCAAGATTCTGTTAATGTAGCTTTACAATAAACTAAAATTTACTATCTGGCTATATTTCCTGTCTGGTCTACCTGGTAACGGAGAAAGAGCGAGTGAAAATGTGCACAATGTATGTGATTTTATATTTCTGTTTATGGAGAGGAGAAGGTGTTTAATTATTAATTGAATTATATAATCACCTCTCTCAATATATGACACTGGATGGCTACAAACAAGTAAAAACAATATAAAACCAGGCAAACAATGAAACAATTTAAAATAATAAAAATCATATAAAACAAAATATTACAAAATTCAAAATTCATAGCCCAGGTAAACACATCCAATCATAATAGTCAATACAGCTATTGTATGGGCTCTACTATACTTTTAGATCCCCACATACATTGGCAAAGCCATATTTTCAGGGCATTATGAAATGCCAGCAGAATTGGGGTCATTTTGATTTCCAGGAGAACGGTGTTCCACAAAGCAGAAACCATGAGAGAAAAGTTTTCCTCCTGGCCATGGAGCAGATGACTCTCACGAGGGGACCTGGAGTTTACTTAATTGTGGAATGAATTTAGTGAAAATTGAGAGGGCAGGACAAGACATTCAGCTGCTGGCCACAAAACTATATTAAATGAACACTGGCTGAAAGATCTCTGTGTTCAGCTTTTGAGCAAAGAAAGCAAGCTATGATTGACAGTTCTATGCTAATTCCCAAAGAAATAAGCAAGACTATGCCTGATCCAATCTTGAGTGCATTTTAAAGTGAATTAAGAAGGAAGAAAGGAAATCCCTTAATATTTATCTTTAAATCTCTGCAACCTGAGAGAGGATTTATACTTTCCATTAATAATAAAGAGATATTTTTGTTTGGATAAAATAAGGATTGCTAAAGATACTTCATTGCTAAACAGCTTGTGCCACCAGTTGACCTGATGAAGGGTCTTCCTTGAAATGCAGAAAGTGTATTATGTTTATGTCTATCTATTCCTATCTATAAAGTTGGAATTAAGATTGCCGGGAGAAATATCAACAACCTAAGATATGCAGATGATACCACTCTAATGGCAGAAAGTGAAGAAGAACTAAAAAGCCTCTTGTTGCGGGTGAAGGAGAGTGCAAAACTTGGGTTGAAACTTAACATTAAGAAAACCAAGATCATGGCATCCAGCCCTCTCATTTCCTGGCAAATAGATGGGGAAGAAATGGAGGTAGTGACAGATTTTATTTTCCTGGGCTCCAAGATCACTGCAGATGGGGACTGTAGCCAAGAAATTAAAAGACGCTTGCTCCTTGGGAGGAAAGCCATGGCAAATCTAGACAGAAAACTAAAAAGCAGAGACATCACCCTGTCAACAAAAGTGCATATAGTCAAGGCTATGGTCTTCCCAGTTACAATGTATGGCAGTGAAAGTTGGACCATAAGAAAGGCTGAGCGCCAAAGAATTGAAGCCTTTGAACTATGGTGCTGGAGAAGACTCCTGCGAGTTCCTTGGACTGCAAGGCGATCAAACCGGTCAGTCCTAGAGGAGGTCAACCCTGACTGCTCTTTAGAAGGCCAGATCCTGAAGTTGAAATTCAAATAATTTGGCCACCTAATGAGAAGGAAGGACTCACTGGAGAAGAGCCTAATGCTGGGAAAGATTGAGGGCAAGAGAAGAAAGGGATGACAGAGAATGAGGTGGCTGGATGGAGTCACTGAAGCAGTAGGCGTGAGCTTAAATGGACTCCAGAAGATGGTAGAGGACAGAAAGGCCTGGAGGAACATTGTCCATGGGGTCGCGATGGGTGGGACATGACTTTGCAGCTAACAACAACAAATTCCTTTCTATCCCTATGCTTAACAAATTGATAAATCTTGTTAATGCATAGTATTTTTCTATTTCAATTTCAACTTTTTTTTTAAAAAAAGCAATGCCTAATCATTTCAATAAGTTTCTGGTGTGTCATTCTGCTAGGTCAGGGCATTTCAACCAGTGGTATGGGTACCACCTGTGGTACATTGGCACCTGGCAGGTGGTACTTGACCATCCTAGAAAAGTGGTAGTGGGGGAGGGGAATGAGCTGAACTGATGGCAGCACCGCACAAGCCTGAGCGAGAGATGGCTGGAACTGCAGGACTTTCAGGGCTCAGCGGAAGCGCCAGGATCAGTGCCGCTTTCCAGCTGATCGGCGCTTCTTCAGGGTTGTCAGGGCTCAGTGGAAGTGCCAGGATCAGCACCAGGCTCCAGCTGGAGCTCAGCGCTGATCCCGGTGCTTCTGCTGAGCCCAGAAGAAGTGCCGATCAGCTGGAATGTTGCAGCATCCCCAGAGTCTTGTGATTTACATTCAGATGCTTGGCAACTGATTCATATCTATGACGGTCACAGTGTCCCAGGGTCATGTGAAGTGACCAAAACCTGCTGCAACCACACAGCAGACGAGGGCAATAAAAACCAAACACAACACCCCCCCCGCTGCCAATCCTCAACAGAAATGCTCACAACAATGAAAACCTCAGACAGCGGACAGGAGGAAGAGCGCCAGCGGGCGGGCAGGCAAGTGTCTTGCTCGGCTGTGCCTTGGGGGGCACTTTTTTCAGTGCCATTGTAACTTAGAACAGTCACCAAGTGAACTGTTGTAAGTCGAGGACTACCTGTACTTCATCACTTTTTTCTTTTTTCTTTTTTTGGTCATCAAGTTTTTGACACCTTGCTAGGTGACTGGTGGTACTTGGATGTTGCCATATCCTAAAAGTGGTACAATAGCTGAAAAGGTTGAAAAGCCCTGTGCTAGGTAAATCTCTAGTGAATTTTGTTTTTCACCCGCTAACCATATTCTTACTTTTAAATGATCATTTGGCTTATGTCCTGAGAGTGAAAAAAGGAAGAAAAACTATTTGGAAGCTTGTAATTCAACTGTTCAGTACATAATTTTGCACTGCAGATGCATAGTCAACAAACTATGTTGATTCCCAGTGTTCAAGACCAAAAAAAATTATAATCCCACTGTGTGTTAAAGGAATACAGATGCTATGATAAATCCATTAACTGGATCATAAATAATTTCATGATGGTGCATATTTAGTATGTGTACTTTCCTATATGCATGAAAATAGCCTTATAATAAAAACAATTTTCAGATTTTTTTAAGGGTATGCAGGCTAGATAAAAATGGTGGATTGTTTACTGTGTATTTCCTCAACCTGATTAATCCCCATGCAGAATGTTTTGAAACTAAAACGATTGAAGAGATCAGTTCAAAATCCCTATCTGTTTATGTCAAGAGAAATGTTTCTCTGATTGATGAATGTCAAATGGTTAGACAGAAATGTCGCATCTGCCAGTAATCTAGGATAACTGGCAAGAAAGCACTACCAAAGTATCGCTGAATTACCTAGACAATGTTTATTATGCAACCTAAAGATACTGACCTCCAGGTCTTCCTTGTATATATATAAAACGAAATAGAATACATTTGAAAGGAGCTAAATATAAATCTTACATCTTGTCCAACATTCAAATATCTTCTCCCAAATAATCAAAATCATCTTTCTCAGTGGAAGCCGTTTTTGAGCTAAAGGACAAAGGATGATAAATCATCTTGCCTTTAACAGCAAGTTCAAGCATCAGCATGATTCTGACTGCTTTGAAGAAAGCAGAGAATTAATCTTCTTGTAACTCTGTATGCAAAGCACCAGCAGAGAAGGATATGCTGAAAAGCTTTCTCTTGACAGACTGTAAATGTGGGGGTCACATAAAGATTTGGAATCTGTCTCAAGGGAGCTATAAGATGACTTGGGTCTTTCTGGCATTTAGAGATGGCAACAGGCAGAAAACAATACAGAAATGTAAATAGGCGTATGAAGGGCCAGTGCTGAGGATTAACATAAAAGGTAAAAAAGAAATAAAAATATGCAAAGATCTTTGGTTCTTTTTTCTCAGAAAGAATACAAGGTTGCACCAGTTAAATATGTGACTACATATTAGGTTATTAACAGCATTTTTATACCACTCATGAACAATGTATGACTTAGTGATGTATATTAAAAGAAGCATAAAATATAAAAAATAAAATGTGCAATTTTAGGATAAACTTGAGTATATCTTAACAATAAAAACAAGCATAAGACTCAAAGTAAGTTAAAGTAAAATAAAAGTAAAAATAAGTAATGGTAACATTCAATATCTAGCAGCGTGTGAAACGGGTTTTTAAAACTGAAAAGTCAGAGAAATTACAACAGAACACCTTCGTCTGGTGCTGAAGAAATGTTAACACAGGATCCAGAGTGTACTGTGGACACTCCAATTGTCATGAGGTGTTATATTGGAATACATGCAATATACAACAAAAACTCTATGTGAATTTTTCAAGTCTTTTATGGATTGCCATTTATTTCCTTATTTTTATACCTTTTTAAAATGTACTTTTTAATATAGCAATGCTAATAGAAATACATCAATAAAAATGTTGATCTGCTGGATTTGTTCAAACCAAGGACCAAACTCTCTTTACCATTTGGTGTGGTAATTTATGAAGAGAATCCTAACGGCTATTTTTCAGAATACTATTAATTGAATTGACCTCTTCAATAGAAACAGCATTTTATTGTTAACAATAAGAATATTCAGTGTATCTAATTCTGAAGTTTGTTGATGCAAACAAAGAGTAAATTGCAACCAAAGCAATTTTCATAGTGCTTCTATTAAATCAATAAATTATTATGAATTTTGCCCATTATTTTCTGTCTTAAAAAGATTGCAGCTTTTTCCATGTAGGCCATTCCTACCTACATCCAGGTCACAGTTCTACCTTCCTTCTTCTTCTTTGTTTGGATCTCTTAAAGCTATTAATAAGATTTAGAGTCTATGAGCAGATTTATATATAGTAATATTTTGGATATTAACCAGCATATCAACCATAATTGTCTTCCTAAGAAAGTTGTCAAGGGCTAAAATATCCATCCATCCATCATCTTGAAAATATTAGTTATCATAGCTAAATATTAATTTTTAACTTATTTTAATTTATTCAGAATAAAGAAATATTCTCTGACTGATCTATCAGTTTTAAGCATGAGTCTTGTCTTTTCATTTTGTTCTTGCAATTGGTAGAATGGATGCATTCTTCTGGGAAAAGACTGAGGCAAAGTACAAGTTAATAATAATAATAATAATAATAATAATAATAATAATAATAATAATAATAATAATAATAATAATAATAATAATAATAATAATAGTTAGGCATATGGTGTTAGCCTACAATGTTGAGTTGAAAATATATTAACCATAATGCTATGTCTTTAAGAAGTTAATTGGCCAATGGGTGTGTAAGTGTTCTTATGGCCATAAGAGGGAGCTAGTAACATAGCTTTTTTCTCTCTCTCTGAATTCACTGCTCTCTACTATTACTGTTTTTGCTCTGCTGTTGGTTTACTACTGTTGTAAACCTGAACTGTGTATTGACCTCTGGACCGGTAGAGAAGACTTTGTAGTTTGGATTACTCCTTGGACTGTTGCTATTGTTTATGACCTGGACTGTTTATTTTTTGACTGTGCATTTTTGTTCTTACACCACCTTAAAGTAAACTACTTTTTGCTTTTACAACTCAGTGTATTCTTGTGTGACTCTTGCTGCTCTCAGTACCCTTCCTTGTCTGTGCAACTCTTTGGTAGCACAAGGAGACCTCTGCACAACAAATTCCCTAACACTGGTTATGGGTCCAGGCCTGTACTGAGAGTAAGTACACACAGTATTCCTAGCTGAGTTTGTGTTAGCTATTTGGTGTAAAAATGGCACAAGAACAGTTGTCAGGCATCTCCTGGTTCGGTTGGATGGGACAAACTATGTTTCCTGGTCCACGAAATGCTGCTTGCTTTTGCGCAAGGAAGGACTATGGACTGTAGTAAATAACCCACCTGATACTACTGCTTGGGATGTAAATAATGAAGAGGATGTAAAGAAGATAGACAACTTTAAACGAAACAATGAGAAAGCTCTTTGCATTATTGGACTAACACTGAATGACCAGCAGCTTGTCCATATTCGTGGTGAGGAGTCTGCTGCTAGGTGTTGGGGCATTTTGCGAAGGCTTTATGTTCGAGACAGTGTGGGTGCACATATACACCTTACACGTAAGCTGTTTAGGGCTCGTCTGCAGAAGAATGGAGATATGCTGACCCATTTGAACTACATGAAGGCAACTTTTCAAGAGCTTCATGAAAAGGAGCTGATTTTTTCAGAGTTGCATCAGGTCTACATTATTCTGTCATCTTTGGATGAGAGTTATGATGGGTATGTTTCTTCTTTGGAAGTCCTGACCAGAGAGGAACTGACATTGACTAACATTACTGGGAGACTGCTGGAAGAGTCCAGAAGGAGGCGTGACAGAGACCAGCTGAGAGAGACACAGCCACGAGAGGAGCAGCCATTTACCACTGCTTACAATGTCAAGAAATGTTATTCTTGTGGGGCTAGAGGGCATATAGCCAAATTCTGTAGAAAGGGTAAAAAACAGAATGTAAATAGCAGTGGGAAGGCTAAGAAGAGCATTGGTTTGGCTGTTTCTGGTGAACCAACATCCAGAAATAATGAATTGTGGGTTGTTGATAGTGGGGCTTCACAATGCATTACTAAAGTGAAAAAGAGGTTTATTAATATGAAAAACAGCAACCAATATGTTTCACTGGCAAATGGTTGGAGGATGAAGGCCTCTGGTGAAGGTAATTCCTATTGTCCATGCATTGATGAACAGTTACCTATGTTATATATACCTAAACTAAGATTCAACCTGTTATCTGTAAGGGAATTGGTTAAAGTTGGGTTTGTGGTAACATTCAGAGGGGAGCAATGCACTATTGAGAGGAATGGAACCTGTGTAACTGCTAATTTGAAAAATGGTTTATTCGTTCTCACAAGTAACCAGGTTAGTACAGTTAAAGCTAACTCAATATGTGAGAACAAGAAGCCACATGATGAATGTATACATTTATTGCATAGGCGGTTAGGGCATGTAAACTTTAACTCACTACATAAAACAGTTGAGTTAGTAGAAGGAATTAAACTGAAGCCATGTAGTAAGTATTTGAATTGCAATGCCTGTAATCAGGAAAAGAGTAAGGCAACTCCTGCAAACAGGTTAAACGGCTTCAAAACAACTGTACCTTTGGAAGTTGTGTTTGCTGATTTAATTGGACCCATGAAACCAAGTTTAGGAGGGTCATGTTATGTTTTAAGTATATTGGACCACTACTCTCGATATGGATTTTGTTATCTGCTTAAGTCAAAGGCAGACACTTTCCAACAATTTGCAAACTGGCTGAAGTTTGTGGAAAGGAAAACAAAGAGAAAGGTTCAGTGCATAATTACTGATAATGGTACTGAATTTACAAATAAGCGCTTTGTTGATATGTTAGAATCTGCTGGCATTGAGCATAAACATTCAGCCCCTTATAGGCCTCAACATAATGCATTTGTTGAGAGACGTGGGCAAACGTTACAAGCCATAATGAAAACCATGTTCTGAATATAGTTGTTAATACTTCTACTGGTAAAATACCATATACAATATGGCATGGTAGAAGACCAAACCTTGATTACCTGCACACGTTTGGCACCCCAGCTTGGGTCCACATTCCTGCACAACTCAGGAGTAAAGGCCAACATAGGGCTAGGCAATTATACTTCGTAGGTTACGAAGCTAACCACAGATCTTATCGTTTCTGGGAACAGGGCACAACTAATGTATATAATAGTACTAGTGCCAAATTCCTTGAGCACGTTGGTTGAGATAGATTAGAGCAAGAAACTGTTAATACTGATCCTCTAGTGTTTGAGGACTCCTCTGATAACGTAACTAGTAATGATAATACATCTCCTGTAAATATAAATGATGAAGAGGAGATAGGGGAGATAAAGGATGAATCAGAGGAAGGAAAGGAGTCAGAAACTCAAAACCCTGTAATTCCTTGGCGTTCAATGCGCATCAGACGTCCATCCGATCGCTATGAAGCAAGTGTAATATGTCAAGTTAGTTCAGTACCTTCTAACTATGATGAGATCAGGATGTATCCTGAAAAGGAACAGGCATCATGGAAAGCTGCAATGAACAGGGAGTTAAAGTCTTTGCAGGATCTTAAGCTCTATGAGAAAGCAAAACTGCCACCTGGTGAGCAAGCTATAGGTTGCAAATGGATATATAAGATAAAGAAAGGAGTAGATGGAACTATAACCCATAAGGCACATTTGGTTGCACAAGGTTTTGCCCAAACTACTGAGGATTATGACGAGGTGTTTGCACCCAGTCTGAGGGCAACTACTTTAAGAGCAGCTTTAGTATGGGCAGCTAAAAACCAATATATGGTTAACCATGTAGATGTTGAAACTGCATATTTACATGCTCCATTGCAACATACTATTTATTTAAGAATACCACCAGGATTGACCAGTGATAGAGACCATGAATGTTGGGAATTAAAGAAAAGCCTCTATGGATTGAAACAATCAGGCTATGAGTGGAATACATGTTTAGTTAAAGAGTTGATTGCAATAGGTTTTGTAGCCAGTAATGCTGATCCTTGTTTGTTTAGAAGAGAACACAACAGAGCATTATCTTTTCTTTTATTATTCACAGATGATATTGCAATTATAACAAAAACTGAGTTAGAAGCACAAACTATCATTTCAAGATTGGAAAATAAATTCACAATTAGAAATCTTGGGGAAATAAGCCACTATTTGGGGTTAGATATTGTGAAAACGAATAGGGGTTTTAAGATTTCGCAAGCCAGTAAAATATCTCAGTTATTAAAGAGATACAATATGGAAATGTGTAAACCAGCAAAAACTCCGATGGCTATGGATTTTAAGGACACTAATGTTGAGAGTCCTGTATTTGATAAGGCTATATACCAATCTTTGATAGGAAGCCTTATGTATCTTAGTAATTGGACTAGACCTGATATTTCTTACTGTGTAAACCAATTGGCTAGGTACAACAATAATCCAACTGTTAGACACTGGCAATCAGCTAAACGAGTATTAAGGTATTTGAAACAGACTATTCACTACTCGTTATATCTAGAGCCAAATCGTGAGTTAATCCTCACAGCATATGCAGATGCGAGTTTTGCCTCTGATACAAACACTCGTAAATCTACTTTAGGGTTGGCTATAATGTTGGGAGATTCTTTGATTGGATGGAAGTCCATTAGACAAAAGCACATAAGCTTATCTACAATGGAGGCTGAATTTTCATGTTTATCAGTGTTATGTACAGAACTGCTAGTGTACAAACAATTATTGTTAGATGTGGGTTTAAATGTAAATGATCCATTTATTGTGTATGAGGACAATCAAGCTGCGATAAAGATGGCTAATAATGCTGCAGTAAGAACAAGATCCAAACATACTGATCTTCGTTATTTAAATGTCAGACAATGTGTCAAGGATAAATTAATACAGCTAGAGTATTGTTCATCTGATGTAAATATTGCAGACCATTTTACGAAGGTACAAAGTGCTGTGAAACACAATGCTAATTGTGAAAAAATGTGCATAAGATTGTAAGAGTTATATTATTCTACCCAAAGGGGAGAATGTTAGGCATATGGTGTTAGCCTACAATGTTGGGTTGAAAATATATTAACCATAATGCTATGTCTTTAAGAAGTTAATTGGCCAATGGGTGTGTAAGTGTTCTCATGGCCATAAGAGGGAGCTAGTAACGTAGCTTTTCTCTCTCTCTCTGAATTCACTGTTCTCTACTACTACTGTTTTTGCTCTGCTGTTGGTTTACTACTGTTGTAAACCTGAACTGTGTATTGACCTCTGGACCGGTAGAGAAGACTTTGTAGTTTGGATTACTCCTTGGACTGTTGCTATTGTTTATGACCTGGACTGTTTATTTTTTGACTGTGCATTTTTGTTCTTACACCACCTTAAAGTAAACTACTTTTTGCTTTTACAACTCAGTGTATTCTTGTGTGACTCTTGCTGCTCTCAGTACCCTTCCTTGTCTGTGCAACTCTTTGGTAGCACAAGGAGACCTCTGCACAACAAATTCCCTAACACTATAATAATAATAATAAAGTTGGAAGGGACCTTGGAGGTCATCTAGTCCAACCCCCTGCTCAGGCAGGAAACCCTATACCATTTCAGACAAATGGCTGTCCAGTCTCTTCTTAAAAACTTCCAGTGTTGGAGCATTCACCACTTCTGGAGGCAGGTTGTTCCACTGGTTAGTTGTTCTAACTACTGTTCTACTAATTCTTTTCTTTCTTATGTATTAGAACATTACAGTCTTCAGGGAGAAGCTAGGACTAAATTTTCTTCCCTTTCTTTCATTTTGAAAATTTCTGAAGAAGCCCTTTATTGATCTTGACCAGCCCTATTAATTAGCACCAAATCAAGATACCAGATTCTCTTGTTCCTTCTGCCACCTTCTGGAAAAGTTGTCAACAAACCAAGTAAAGATTTTGTAGAATGACAATTAGTTTCCCAACAGATGTCAGAGTCTTAAAAACCACACCTCTTTTCTTTCACGAGTCTCTGAAAGACCTTTATAGGTTAATGCCAATTCTTTGGTGCTGGGTTACATTTCTTTACTAAGGTTGGCCTGAACCACTTTAATTGAGCAGGACAAGCAGCAGGTTGTCTCCCATTTTCAGGATATTGCAGGGCCAAAGCCTGGAAGCATTGTTTTTCAGTGATGGAGCCAACCCTCTGAAAGGTCCTCCTGATGAAGATTCCTTTGTATCATTATCTGCTTTCTAAAAAAAATTGCCAATATGGCTTTTCCAGAAGGTTTCTGGGATGTGACATCACATAGTATTTTTGAAAAAAAAACACACTTTTATTTACAAAATAGATCCATTCCATCTTCTTACTGTATATTTTGTAAGTCACCCATAATCTCTTGTGCCTATGGCAGGATATAAATTGGATAAGTAATCAAATATAAGCAAATATTCTAGGCTAATCTTTTTGTACAACCACTAAGTAGCAACCACAGGTGAAAAAAACATCAGTAGAATGATGCTTCAGAAACGTAAAAATTCTCACTTCTGGGGCAGCAATGCTGGACTGAGCTCGCTTCTATGTTTGTGGAGCTGACAACTATGGCAGAAATAGAAGCCAATGAGTAGATCAGCTCCTGGAAATTCCTCTCTAGATCAAGGAGAGACTAAACAATTTCACTTTGTTCCAGAACCCTTCAGCTTTAAAGATGTTAATCAGCACCTTGAATTTGACCGTGATGCAAATTGGCAACCAAAGCAGCTCCTGCAAGTGAAGTGACACATGTGCAAGTCTAGACTTACAGAAAACCATGTGGGTTGTTGCATTTTGAACCAATTGAAGCTTCCTCATACTTTTCAAGGGCAGTCCATGTAAAGTGCATTACAGTGGTCAAGACAGTACGTAATAGAGGCATGGGTGACTGTGATCAGGTCTTGTTTGATCAGGAAAGGGTGTAACTGATGGACCCACAGTTGTACAAAGGGTCTCTTGGCCACTTGCTATTTGAGTGAACCTCCAGATTAAGCATCAGATCTGTCTGAGGTAATGCAACTCTAGATTCTCTCTGGGTCAGAAAACCTCAAACCGGTTCACTTTCAGGCAACCCTACCCAGGGGATTAAATCAAATTATGGGGAAAATACTAAAACGCCATATTCTTGTTCCTGTAGCTGCTGATCAATGGCTTCAAGAATATCCACAGCTGGCTTCCAGTTTGCGCATGTGGTGCCGGCAGATATTTGGGAAGAACGCTCTCCACGCAATCCAGTTTTTCTTCATTGGAGGACCCTGAAAAGGGTCGAAAATCACCTTGGAGGGGCAACGACCATGAGGAGGCCCTCTGATTGATCGTGGAAGGGCGGCAGCCTTCTGTTTGATCTGGAGCAGCTCCTCTGGCCTGACAAAGAAAAGATCGGCCATCAACATGGCCGATCATTAAGCCATTCCCTGCCAAAAGCCAAAATCACCATCAAGCACAATGAAGCAATGTGGAGGATTTGGGTGAGATCTTACCTTTCTTACTTCCCTAATTATCTTCCTGTGGAACTCTTCTGAAAAATTTGTCCCCCTCTCTTGGAAGAGCAGCGATTGCCTACTTGGGGAACTAAAACTTCAGAGCCTTAAAAGAAATGGAAATAACTAAGCTAAATAATTAAGGAAACTTACTTGTACTTTTGGAAATTTTGGACTATTAAAAAGTTCTTACTTCTACAGGGACCTACTACCCTATTTACTTTTTAAGTTGTGAAAGAAAGGGGGGGGGGAAACGGATAAAGTGGATAAAAGCTTTTTATGAGTCTGGAAAAAGATTTTACATGCTACTGAGGACATCCTGTGGCGAAACCTGGCATAACAAGTAAACCTTTTCTTTATTGTGAGATTTGACTGTAACTCAGATTTGTCCTTGACATTATCTTTAAAGATAAGAATTGGGAACACCTGGCACTGAAAAACAACCTTTAGGAATAGTGGAGATGGACATTTACTGACTTTTATCAAAAATAGCCTCCACTAAAGACCTATCTGTAAACACCAAAGAAATGGAGGAATATTATCCACCACTTGATTATAAACTTATACTTGAAACAATCCTGGCAATGGCTGAGCAAATGAAAGCCAGACTGAAAGATAAATCTGGCAGCTTAAATTTACCAAATGGAAACTGTGACTCCAACTGATGAATTGACAATCCAAAAACTAACAGAAGAGGAGGAAATTTAACATCAAAATAGGGGACTTTAAAGAACAAGTACAATCTACTGAGAACCTTGATGCCCAAACTTTGATTTCAACTATAAAACCTACAATTCAAAAAACAACAGAAGCCGAAGAAAGCAACACTAAGATGGAGGATGCCAAAGGCCTTCAAATACAGTACATTGAGAATCTAGCCAACCAAACAATAACTATAACACCAGACATAACCTCTTACCTAAGCCAGATGGAACAGGAAAAAGAAAACCAGACTGAACTAATGACAACTATACTACACCAATCATGGAGGTATGATCTATTAGAGCAACAATTCAATGATTATAAAGGGGTCACTTTCTTTGAAAAATTGACAACTGGATGGTCTCCCTGGATTCAAACAACGTGTGTAGAAAGAAAGGGAGACACACTTGAGAATCTAAAGGCACTGATATGGAAACCTGCTTGGCCCAAAAAGAAAGCTAGAGTCATATTTTAAAAATGGATTTTTTCTTTTTGCTGGGATTTGCAATGATAGAGCTTAAAATTTCTTTTAATGGGCTAAGTGGAATCTTCAAAAGATATAAACTGATTTTATATTTAGGATCTAGATTTCTAAGGGAAATGAAAATTAGCTACTAGAACATAACTTTGAATTATATTACAGAACTTGGTATGATACAACAAAAGATACCTTTTTAATAATTGATGAACTATTAAGATGATAAACAGAATATATTTGTGAAATAAAATAAGAATACACCTAAATGAACAATGTATGTATTTCAGATATGATAATTACTATATAATGAAATAGGGGAAATGTGGGCTACCCGAAAATTAAGTCTTCTAGATACTATAGGCTAATTTGGAGCACTGTATTGAAATTAGGTAAAATTTAAAAACATGATATGGATAAGTATAAGTGAAAATATATTGATAATTGCTCTAATTGATTGTGCCACAATTAGAAATGTATTAATTTCATTATGATATTGCAACTAAGGGAATTGGAGAGGGAATTTTTGTTGATGTAACCTGAGCTATGTACAAAAAGATTATGTTATTGGACTTTTGACTACCCAATCACCATATTGCTTCATAAATATTTGGATGTAAAATTAGAAAATTAATAAAACTTGTTTTTTTAAAAAAAGAATATCCACAGATACAGTGAGAAGACTTTGTTATCTTTTAAGGAATCAGACATTGATTACTATTTATATTACACCAGCATTTGATTTGTAATATAATTAATCTGAAGTGAATAATTTTCATAAATGAATCTTTAGATAAACAGGTACTCCCCATAATTTAAAATTAAACTCTAACTTAACTAAAAACTCTAATATTATTTAAGATACGTATCCAAATAACATCTTAAAATGTTGATATGGGAGAAGAAAATGATCTTCTAAACTAAATTCTCTAATCTTAATTTACTATCAAACTTGTTCAAAATGTTGGTTAAAATTTGACAATATTTCATTGTAAAATAGGATCCAGAGAAATAAAATACCTTAAAATTATGCTTATTTAAGAATTGCTGTCAGAAATGATAATCTAAACATTGACACCAAAGTTCAGAGATTACCATCTTGAAATAACTTCAGTTTTGGTTGTCAGATAACTAAAGTTCCCTTTTTTTGTAATGTGGTGACCAAAACGGGATGCAGTATTCCAGATATGGCCTTACTAAGGCTTTATAAAGTGATACTAATACTTCACATGATTTTGATTCCATGCCTCTGTTTATATAATTGTATTAGCTTTTTTGGCTGCTGCTGCACGCTGCTGGCTCATTTTGAAGTGATCGTCCACTAGGACTCCAAGGTCCCTCTCACAGTTACTGTTTTTGATCCAGGTTTTGCCTAATCTGTACTTTTTTTTATTGAAAAGTTTTACAGTACATTTTATTTTTAACAAAACAAAACCCCTCCCCAACCCCCTCCCCTCTCCCCAACCCTCCCCAACACCTCCCTCCCTTCCCCCTCCCCCCTCCCCGACTTCCCAGAGCTAAATACAGGGTATAAAAATACAAACAATCATAATCTACCTTATGCAAACAACAATAAACTATTAAATCTATCGCACTTTAACTCTTATAAAATAACTACAAGCAATATAAATATCACATCAATACTTATTCAAATGCTAGATGAAACTTTTTAGTCCCATATTTATTCTGGATATAATCAATCCATTTTTTCCATTCCACAATATATCTCTGTTGCGAATGGTCTTTCAAGTACGCTGAGATCTTTGCCATTTCCGCCAGGTTGGAAACTTTTAAAGTCCATTCTTCTATAGTCGGCAGTTCTTCCTTCTTCCAATATTGCCCTACTAAAAGTCTTGCTGCCGTAATTAAATTCAACATCAACTTAGTGTCCACAACAGTAGTATCAGTAATAATGCCCAGTAAAAACAATTGCGGACAAAACTTTATCCTTTTCTTAAATATCTTTTGCATGTTCCACCAAATTTTAATCCAAAATACTTTAACCTTTTTACAGGTCCACCATATATGAAAATACGTTGCATCTTCACCACCACACCTCCAACATTTAGGCTGGCAGTTCGGATACATCGCCTAATCTGTACTTGTACCTTTGGTTTTTCCTGTTTAGCTTCACATAATATGATAATCCATAACATTTCATTTTGGCTGGAAAAAACCCTGGATAATCTGAATATGGCTGCAGAAAAACTCTGACTCTGTCTAATGTGCCAATAAAGGAGAATATGTGTAGCTCTGGGTTTGAAATGAGGGGTCTCTGTGCTTGGTTGTTTTCTTGCAGACATTTCATTACCGAAACTGGGTAACATCATCACTGATGTTTCACTTTCATTAGGGTAATGAAACATCTGCAAGAAAACAGCCAATGTCAGAGAGCACCAAGGACTTCTCTGGCTAATGTTTTACAGCCCAAATATGATTCTATTAGAACAGATATGATCTGGCTATTAAAGTGAGGTATATGAAAGTAGAAAATTTCTATTAATTTTGTAGCTCATAGTGCATAACCAATGACTGCTGGCTGCCAAGCAATTTTAGGGCATCAACCTATTTTATATATTATTAAATTCAGTTAACTATACTAGCTTCATTTTGAGTTGTTCCCAGCAGTTTCTACAGATGCCTCTGCTTTCATCAGAAAGACAAAAGCAGCATCACACCTCAAGTCTTTTTGTGTGTGAGTACAAAGATAGGCATTTATACAAAAGGAATGTGGCTTCAGTGTGTACAGTAACACTGTAATGCTGCTTTCACCTTGCCCCCTCTTGCCCCCCCCTCACAGAAGCTCAGAGACATCCCATGTTATTTGATCCCCTGGTCAAATAACATTGCACTGACAGGATTTAAGCTCTCCTTTTTTATATACATGTTTTGTGTTGTCACATGCACGTATAAAGGAGGAGCTTGTGTGGAAGAGCTGTTTTTCACTGTTTTGACAAAATGACAAGCAAAACTTTGTTTGCAGGAAACTGTCAGTAAGCATTGGAAATGATGACTACATGGCTGAAGATGATTGCAGCAGTGCTGAAGTAGTTAGCATCACAGCGATACTGAAGTGGCTATAACTTCCCTAAATTTCATTCCCATTGCAAAAATGGATCCTGGCATTCAGTAAATTATCCCATTTGAGGTACCGTACTTTTCCGTCTATAAGACGCACCCTTGTATACGACGCTCTCCATGCCGATCAGCTGTTCAGCGGAGCACCGAAAAACTGAGCCGGCAAATGCACAAGTTCAGACAGCTGAAGATCTTGCCCCCTCCCCCCTCCTGTTAGTGGCAAGCCCACAGGGGCTTGACACCTGCACCAGGCGGCATGGCAATGCACCTAGGCATGCCCTGGGCTGCAGAGGTTACAATTATTTTTCTGTGTATAAGTTGCACCTGATTTTTGAAGAGGGTGTTTGCAGGAAAAAATAGCATCTTATACACAAAAAAATACAGTACCTTGTAAAAATATTTCCTCTGTGATGCTTCTTCCACCCAGTTGAATGTTACAAACAGGCAAAGAGACATGAGAGTTTTAGTAATATTTATATGGCTACCCATCTCATGGAAAGTGATTCTGAGTGGCATGCAACAATCAATCAATCAATAAAATAAATAAAACAATCATTCCTTAAAACATATAATTATTATTAAAAGGGCATTAAAATGATAAACAGAAAAAGAGAATAACAGTAACAACAACAACAATATAGCAACAACAACAGCATTTGAAAAATATTGAAGGAAAATGTGATAACAACTTGACATGGGCATGACTTAAGATGGGAATCATCAAGAAAGAAACTGAGGGCTTAATACTAGCTGCTCAAGAACAAGCACTACAAACTAATGCCATGAAAGTGAAGATACAAAAATCTACTGACAATCCAAATTGCTGACTTTGCAATGACAAAGTTGAAACTGTTTCACATTTAATATGTGAGTGCAGCAAAATCGTGCAAACTGATTACAAAGCTAGAGATGACCGAGTTGCTAAACTAATCCACTGGGCATTGTGTAAAAAATATGACTTGCCTGTGTCCGAAAAGTTGTGGGAACATAGGGTGGAAAAAGTTGTCGAGAATGAGAGGGTGAAGATCTTGTGGGACTTTCAAATACAGACAGATCACCATTTGGATTACAACACGCCAGATATCACAGTCATACAGAACCGAAACATACAGTTGATTGATATCGCTGTACCAGGAGATGCCAGAGTCGAAGAAAAAGAACTGGAAAAAATTACAAAATACCACGACCTGGCCATCAAAACTGCGCGATTATGAATGAAACATGTAACAGTAATACCCATTGTCATCGGGGCACTGGGAACTATGTCCAAAAACTTTGCAAAATACATCAAGAAATTGCAGCTTTGCAATAACTCCAGCAAAGCTACAAAAAACTGCGCTACTTGGAAGATCTTACATTTTAAGGAGATACCTGGTTGATACCTAGGATGCTGGCAGCAACCCGTGTCAACCACTAGTGCCAGTCAATTTGAGTGTTCAGGTGACTGAGTTTCATGTTTTATGAATAAAAGTATAATAATAATAATAATAATAATAATAATAATAATAATAATAATAATAATAATAATAATAATAATAATAATAATAATAATAATAATAATAATAATAATAATAATAAGTTGGAAGGGACCTTGGAGGTCATCTAGTCCAACCCCCCCGCTCAGGCAGGAAACCCTATACCATTTCAGACAAATGGCTGTCCAGTCTCTTCTTAAAAACTTCCAGTGTTGGAGCATTCACCGCTTCTGGAGGCAGGTTGTTCCACTGGTTAATTGTTCTAACTATCAGGAAGTTTCTCCTTAGTTCTAGGTTGCTTTTCTCCTTGATTAGTTCCCATCCGTTGCTTCTTGTCCTCCCTTCAGGTGCTCTGGTGAATAGCTTGACTCCCTCTTCTTTGTGGCAGCCCCTGAGATATTGGAACACTGCTATCATGTCCCCCCCTTGTCCTTCTCTTGATTAAACTAGAGTTACCAAATTCTAGCAACTGTTCCTTATATGTATTAGCCTCCAGTCCCCTAATCATCTTTGTTGCTCTTCTCTGTACTCTTTCCAGAGTCTCCACATCTTTTTTACATCATAGTGACCAAAACTGGATGCAGTATTCCAAGTGTGGCCTTACCAAGGCATTGTAAAGTGGTATTAAGACTTCATGTGATCTTGATTCTATCCCTATGTTAATGCAGCCTAGCACTTTGTTTGCTTTTTTGGCAGCTGCAGCACACTGCTGGCTCACTAGGATTCCAAGATCTCTCTCACAGTTGCTACTATTGAACAAGGTACCACCTATAATATACCTGTACATTTAGTTTTTCTTGCCTAAATGTAGAACCTTACTTTTTTCACCATTGAATTTCATTTTGTTAGATAGCACCCAGTGTTCCAGTCTGTCCAGATCCTCCTGTATTTTAAGCTTATTTTCTGCAGTGTTGGCTATTCCTGCCAGCTTGGTGTTGTCTGCAAATTTGATGAGTTTCCCATCTATCCCCTCATCCAAATCGTTGATGAAGATGTTGAAGAGCACTGGGCCTAGAACAGAGCCATGGGGCACCCCACTACACACTTCCCTCCATATAGATGCAGTTCCATTGAGGACCACACACTGAGTAAGGCCAGTCAGCCACCTATGAATCCATCTGTTGGTGATGCTGTCTAACCCACACTTTTCTATCTTATCAAGTAGTAGGTTGTGATCTACTTTATCAAATGCTTTACTGAAGTCCAAGTAAATTATATCCACAGCATTTCTCTGGTCCACTAATTTTGTCATTTGGTCAAAGAATGCAATAAGATTTGTCTGGCATGATCTGTTTTTGACGAACCCATGTTGGCTTTTAGTAATGATTTTGTTTGCTTCTAGATGTTCACTGATTCGTTGTTTGATTATCTTTTCCAGAATCTTCCCAGGTATTGAGGTCAGGCTGATAGGTCTGTAGTTTCCTGGATCTATTTTTTCCCTTTTTTGAAGATGGGAACTACATCAACTCTTTTCCAATCCTCTGATAGTTCCCCAGTGCTCCAGGATCTTTGAAAAATATAGTTCAGTGGTTCTGAGATCACGTCTGCCAGTTCCTTGAGAACCTTGGGGTGTAATCCATCTGGTCCTGGTGATTTGAATGCGTCTAGGCTGGACAGGTGCTCACTTACCATTTTCTTGCCTATCTTAACTTGTGTTTCTAATCTGTTTTTTATGGTACTGTTTTTAATAGGTTGCTATTTTTTCCCTTTGTGTAAAGACAGATGTAAAAAATGAGTTAAATAGTTCTGGTTTCTCCCTGTTGCTTGTCACCTTATTGCCACTTTCCCCCACTAATGGACCAATCATTTTCTTCAGTTTTTTCTTTTTTTTACATGTTGAAAGAAGGTTTTTTTTTGTTATTTCTGACTTTGGTCGCAAGCCTTAGTTCATTTTGAGCCTTAGCTTTCCTCACTTCATCTTTGCAGGCTTGGACTATTTTGCTGATATTTTGCTTTAGTTATGTGCCCCTCTTTCCACTTTTTATACTTGTCCTTTTTATCTTTCAATTTATCAGAGTTCTTTATGCAGCCATGCTGTTTTCTTTTGAGAGCTGTTATTTTTCTTCTTTGTGGGTATTGTCTACACTGGGCTTTTATTATCTCACTTTTCAAAATTTCCCAAGCTTCTTGAGTTCTTTTCCCCTTGAGGATTCTCATCCATGGAATCCTTCCCAAGCTCTCTCTAAGATTAGCTCTCTTAAAGTCCAAGACTCTAGTTTGACTGTATTCTATTGCTTGTGCTTCCATAATGTTGAATTCCAATATTGTATGATCACTTCCCCCCAAGGTTCCTGTGACTTCAACACCTTCTATCATTTCATCTCTGTTAGTGAGGATTAGATCCAATATTGCTAATCCCCTAGTTCCCTTTTCTACTTTTTGGGAGACAAAGTTGTCTGCTAGGTTTGTCAGGAATCTGTTTGATCTTTCACTTGGTGCAGAGTTTGTCTCCCAGTTGATGTCAGGGTAATTAAAGTGCCCCATTTTTATTGTGATGTGCTTCCTACATACCTTAGTATTTGCTGACTAGCAAAAAGTTCATCTATTTTCTCTCTTTGGTTGGATAGCCTATTGTATACACCTATGGCAATGTCATTCCCCCCCCCTTTTATATTGACCCAAATGCATTCAAGACAGTTTTCATCATTGTTGTGCTCTGTTTCTGTAGAGATGTATTTACTTCTTATATAGACAGCAACTCCACCTCCTCTTTTATTTGGTCTGTTTCTTTTAATTAATTTAAATCCCTCCAACTGTGTGTTCCATTTGTGGGTTTCATCCCATCATGTTTCCGTAATGGCAACAATATCATATCTGCCCTCATTTACCTGAATTTCTAGTTCAGCCTGTTTACTGTTCATACTCTGTGCATTGGTGTACAGACATTTGAGTCCTTCATGACTGACCCTGTGTTTATTTTCTACATAACCTGTGTGGTGCCTGAGTTCCCCTATTTTCTTACCACCTGTTTGGTTAATGCACTTCGTGTGGCACTCGCTATTTTGCTTGACAGCAAGGTTGATATTCTTGTCCACACACACATCTATATTATGTGCACTGCTAACCCTATAATTTTTTGATTGCTAGGAACAGGGATGTTCTGTATCAATTAACTCACTCTCTCCATTGTTTAGTTTAAAGATTCCTCCAGAAAATCTGTGAGTTTATTGCCAAATAAAGAGAGATAAAGAGAGAGAGAGAGAACACATGTCTATGTCATCCCCACATATATATGTATATTTTCTCTACCTAGAACGTAGAGAAAAATTCACAGTTTGTTTTACCTGTAGAGTGAAATAATCTTATCCAGGGTTGTAGAATAAAAGCATTTTGTGGGTGTGTGAAAGCATTGCTTTTCTGCTGCCATTGAAACCTTAATAGCTATCTGCTTCTGCCATATCTGTGCAACTGTTCCCCTTGTGTATAAAAATGTATTCATAATTGCTGAGCAAAGTCATAAAAGAAAACTAGCAATTGAAGTAGAAAAAAAATTGCATTCCAAATATAACTGGCAACTAGGTGATGGGCAAAGTAAATGACACCAGCATTGCTTTTAAATTTGTTGCTTGCTTTTCACTCCTAAAACAAGCATATCATTTTGGTTCCTATTTGAGAAGACCATTCTGTCAGAATCAATTATATCTCTGTGCAGTGGACCATGTCCCCATCTGAATAAAGAGGAAGTTATTTAAAAAGGTGTGATTACTGAAAAAAGGAAATTATATTTTGTCAAACAATAATAAAAAGGCTATGTATTTTGTCAAAAAAAGATGCTTTGCTTATTCCTGTTGCCATATGCCAACATTATGAGTGTGCATCTGCTGAATATCTCATGAACATGTTTCTATTTCTTTAGGGCAGGAGATTTAAGAGCTTGTACAAATGATGGTTCTGGGGAAATAGTCCAATTTCTTTAACAGTCAAACTTCATTTCCAGACACTGAAATATAGATGATAATCAGTGGCTTGGTGAATTTATCCTAGCCTGAGGTTAAGTGATCCTGTATTGAGGAAGTTGAAGAACAAGATGTGGCTAATTACCACATCTGGTATCTAAGCAATTGTTTGCTCAATCTGTTTTGTGAGTAAAAATTGCACATGACATAAAAGTCCAGGTTATGATAGTGGGGAATCCCTTGAGGGCTGAAGCAACTTAAAAGTCATGCTGGATGCTGGAATCACCCACAATTTTCTTCTGTTGCAGCCTGTCTTGATAAAAACTTGTGCCTTAGACAATGTCACTAGTGATTCAATTCTTACTATTCCTGCCTGAAGCCAGATGTCATATTACCAGTCAAAAAATTAGACTGCTGCATATTAATGCTGATTGAAGTTTCATTTAGAAAAGAAAAAGGACACAAAGAGGCCTTTTTCCAGGATTATTTGTGGCAGAAGCATCCCTCATCTTTGTCTCTCAGTATTTTATAGAATGTACTGTAGATAATATTTTTGTATTAACTGATTTTAGTAGTCTCACTTTGGTTTTTATTGGAAATAAGATTGACACCTGCAGTATAAAGACTAATTTGGAACAAGTCTCACTGAACTTCAGAAAAGCTACTTCTGAAAAACCTCACATAGGATAATTGGTCAAATGTTATTATTCTCAGCATTCTGACCAGGTGGAAATGCTACTTGTGATTCTGCCTGAAACACCATAGAACTTTTGACTTAGGATCTGTTTTAGTGGTAGGAATGTTATAAAAGAATCTTCTTTTTTTTTACTTAATCTATGTACTGATCCAGGCAGAATGATTAACTGGATAAAAAATTATGTAGGCAGTTTTAAAACAGGATGACTTCACCGTGAACCTTGTTTGACTATAATAAACCAATTATAGTCTGCATCAGCCTGATCTGCTCTTCAGGTTATCGTAACAGTATAATAATAATAATAAAATGTCTGAGTCCCAGAAGCATAGAGTGTAATAGTGATGTAAATGATATTTTTTCCTGCCCATCTTTGAGAGGAATGTATTTTCAGAGAGGGAAGAAACGGAGAACAATATTTTCACTATAAAAACAGGACATAGATTTTCAGCCAAAAATGTATCTTATAATGCAGGGGTGTCAAACTCAATTTCATTGAAGGCCGCATCAGCATTGCCCTCAGGGGGCCGGGGTGGATATGGCCAGGGTGGGCATGGCCTACTGCGTGGGCATGGCTAGAGTGCGAATGGCCTACTGGGTGGGCGTGGCCAGCTCTACATCGTTCGCATCAAGGGTGCCTATGGGGGCCTGGGCAGGAGTGGGACAGATCTGAGGGTCTCTGGCAGAAGGAGGGTCTCTGGGCCAGGGCCAAGGCAGTGGGGGCCGTTCCCTCACTGTTTCCAGGATGGCTTCGCGGGCCACATGAAACCACTTCGCGGGCCGGATTTGGCCCCCGGGCCTTGTGTTTGACATGTCTGTTATAATGTGATTGCTCTTTAAGTATGCTTCTGACATTAGTGGGATACTATAAAGAACATACTTCAGTTACATATGGAAATACAGCTAAATCCTATAAGAGAGGAAAGCTTATTCTGAAACTTCCTGTATGTAAATACTTGAGACATGTACAGAATGCCTTTTGTAATAGTCAACACCTAAAATGAATATGCCAAGCACCATCGTTTGGAGCTCTGCCACACAATGAAAAAGCCTCAGAGACTCAGAGGCCTTTGTTTATGGAAGATAGTGGTTGTCTCAGCAAGCCCTCTTATTTAGTACAGGTCCAAAGTGATGCAGAAATTTCAACTTGTCATTTCAGTATCTTTCTCATACCTGGTTCCTTTTTGACATGTATTTAGAGATATTCCTTCCCATCTCTTTTTCAAAAAAAGGGGGAAGGCAGAGAAAGAGATTGTTTAAAGTTATTTTAAGAGTAATGTTTGGACCGTTTTTGTTGTGTCTGTAGATTAATTAAAAGGGACCTTTCTAGAAGCGGGAAGCTCTGAGTGCAATTATTGGCTAATGCAATTTAGGCGGGAGTTTCCGGGCTGGGGATTGGCCACTGTTTGAATGTAGCTGACTATATAAGGGGGAGTTAAACAGTTAATTGCCAGTTGACTTATGCTTGTGTTAATAAACGTTCTTGCATTAAACCTCACGGTGTGATCGTCTATTGGAACCTAACAATTGGCGACGAAGGTGGGATTGACGACAGATCGGTGAAGGAACGGTGAATTCAGCTGTGCGCGAGGCGGGAAAATTCAAACGCAGTCAACCGAAATACAACGCTGCCGAATTTTTTTTTTTCCAATGGCACAAGTCGGCTCATTGAGGGAATTTGACCCCCGATTCCCTGAAGACTGGGAAGAATATGTTGGCCAGGTTGAAGGGTTCCTGTTAGTAAACGGCATAACGGACGACAGGAAGAAAGCCGCGGCTCTTCTGACCCTTAGCGGGACACCAGTGTATCGAATTGCCGTCGGCCTATGTCAACCTCTGCCGGTCTCTAGCGTCTCGTATGCAGACTTGTTGGCAAAATTGAAGGTACACTTCACGCCAAAAAGGTCTGAATTATTTTGGAGACGAATTTTTGAAAAAAGGAATCAAAGACCTGGCGAATCAATCACTCAATTCGTGGCAGCGGTTAGAGAGGCGGCGGTGAGGTGCAAATATGACAACCTCGAGATCCAGATCCGAGATCGAGTGGTGCTCGGCTTGCGGGACGAAAATCTACAAAACCGAATCATCGCCAAGCCCACGGGAGATCTACAGGAAGTCCTTGATGAACTATTAACTTATGAGTCAACAGGAATGCGAGACCCCCCCCGAAGCAGCATGGGCTCTGCAGCCGAAATCAACTTAGAAAGCCATGTGGACAGCGGGGAGGTGGACCAGCAATGGGAGGCCGACATAGCTGAGATCTCCAGACGATTCGGTAAGATGGCAACCAGACCACCGCGGACTGAAGCTCCTGACCAGGCCCGAAGACAACAACCACAAGCAGCGCAAAGAGGGCCACGAGACATCCTGCCCAGATCCAGAGACCAGGACACCAGATGCGGCAGTTGTGGGGGCAACCACCCCAGATCAACATGCAGATTCCGCACAGCGAAATGCAGATCGTGTGGAAAGACCGGCCACATCCAGGCCATTTGCCTCAACCGGACGCGAGACAACCGGATCCACGAATTGGACGTCTGGGCCGAAGGTAAGGTAACCCCTCGGGAGCATGGCAGAGAGACCCTTAGACCTAGGGCACAACAATCCAACCGCGGGGAGGGGGCGAGAGTCAACCACATTAGACAACAAAAAATAAATCACGTACTGAGGCCTAAATTAAAAATTGTAGTCCAGTTGCAAGGAATACCCTGCAAAATGGAAGTAGACTCAGGGGCCTCAGTATCAATAATTTCATTAGAAACCCTGAAGTACATTGAACGGGAAAGTGGTCACAAAATTCCGCTTAGGCTGACAGGAATCCAGCTAGCCGATTTCCAAAAATCCCCCATAAGCATTAAGGGAAAAATTTCCATTCGAGTTAGTTATAAGGGGTTCAAGGGATTATTGGACCTGTTAGTGACCGAAGGCCAAAGGACCAGTTTAGTAGGCCTTAATTGGTTCCCTGCTTTAGGAATTTGGGTAGGGGGAATAAATACAATTCAAAGTAAGACCCTCAAATCTGTGTGCGATGAATTCGCAGACGTATTTGATGGATCTTTAGGCAAATATAAAGGCCCCCCCCATTAATTTTAATTTAGATCCCACTGTAAAACCGATTAGATTGAAGGCCCGGAGGGTACCTTTTGCCCTTAAACAAAAAATCGAGGCCGAGCTTGATAAGCTTGTAGGCCAAGGCGTACTTGAACCGGTCGAGGGAGGCCTGTGGGAGACACCAATCGTCACACCCCTTAAACCAAATAGGGATGTGAGGATTTGTGCCGACTATAAGGCCACTCTAAATTTAGGAATGAAAAAACACGCTTACCCGGTCCCAACGGTGAAGCAGGTCCTCGCGACGATCCAGGACGGCGCCATCTTTGCCAAGCTCGACTTGGCGCAGGCGTATTTACAGCTTACCGTGTCTAAGGAAGCCGCCGAGGCCCAAACGATTGTAACCCACAAGGGGGCGTTTCGAGTTCACAGGCTTCAATTTGGAATTGCAGCAGCTCCAGGCATCTTTCAAGAGGTGATGGAGAGGACCTTAAAGGGCATATCTGGTGTATGCCCTTACTTTGATGATGTCCTGATTGCTGGAAAAACTGAAGAAATATTAGCTGACCGATTGGAACAGGTATTGGGGAAATTTAGAGCTGCGGGACTTAAATTAAAAAGGGAAAAATGTTTTATTGGAGTTAAATCAACAGAATTTTTAGGGTTTAGAATTGATGAGAATGGCATTCATCCAACAACTGAAAAAATTAAAGCAATTAAATTGGCACCTGAACCAAAGAATAAGGCTGAATTACAAGCCTTTTTAGGGTTAGTTAATTTTTATCACACATTTTTGCCACATAAGGCTGCCATAGCTGAACCATTACATAGACTCTTAGAAAAGAAAACCCCTTGGCATTGGCAGGAAAAACAGAATCAGTTTTCAAACTTTGAAGGACATTTTGTCTAGCCATTCCACTGTTACACACTTTATTGAAAATAAGCCAATTTATTTAGCGTGTGATGCTTCACCCTATGGGGTGGGTGCTGTCATTAGCCATATGGATGACAAGGGTCAACAAAAGCCAATTGCTTATTATTCGAGAACACTGACTAAAGCCGAAAGAAATTATGCCCAAATTGACAGGGAAGCTTTAGCAATAGTGGCAGGTGTGAAAAAGTTCCATGATTACCTTTATGGTAGGAACTTTACTATTTACACTGACCACAAACCCTTATTGGGATTGTTCACCACTGATAAGCAGACACCTCAAATCATGTCCCCTAGGATGCTTAGGTGGTCCATATTTCTCTCAGCATACTCATTCTCCCTAAAACATAGACCGGGCAAGGAAATGGGCCATGCAGATGCCTTAAGCAGGTTGCCACTAACCGACACTGAGAGGGACCCCGCTCCAGCGGGCCAGATTCTGTCATTACAGGAAATACCTGAGTGCCCATTAACTGCTAAGGACATTGCCATAGCCACTAAGAAAGATCTAACACTTAACAGAATTTCAGCATGGGTTCAGGGGGGATGGCCCAATAAGAATCCAGACCCTAAATTCACACCTTATTTTAGGAGAAAAGATGAATTATCATCTCACTTGGGATGTTTGTTGTGGGGCAGCCGAGTGGTGATTCCTGAAATTCATAGGACGTCAGTATTAGCTGAATTACATGATGGCCACCCAGGAATAGTACGCATGAAGGCTCTAGCTAGAAGTCATTTGTGGTGGCCTGGGTTAGACACGGCAATTGAAGAGTGCGTAGCTGGTTATTACCTATGTCAACGTTCTAGGCCGGAACAGGCTCACAATCCTACACACAAATGGGAGGCGGCTAGGAATCCATGGTCACGCATCCATATTGATTTCGCAGGCCCATTTCAAGGACTAACATTCCTAGTTGTGGTAGACAGCTTTTCCCGGTGGTTGGAGGTTGTGCCTGTTAAAACTATGTCATCAGCTAAAACTATTCAGGTTTTAAGGGGCCTCTTTGCCACCCATGGGTTACCTGACGTGATTGTCTCTGACAATGGGCCCCAATTCACCTCTGCTGAATTTCAGGATTTCCTCAAGGCCAATTGGATTAGGCACACGACTTCGGCACCCTTTCACCCGTCCACCAATGGCTTGGCTGAACGCAACGTCCGAACAACAAAAGACGCTCTGAAACGCATCATCCGCGGCAACTGGCAACAGAGATTGGCACAATTTCTTCTGTCACAGCATACTACGCCCTGCACAGCTACGGGGAAGAGCCCAGCGGAAATGAGGTGGGGAAGAAGATTAACAACAAAGCTGGACAGACTTCACCCTGACAGACTACCCATAGAAGCTGAGGCTGCTATACCAACCCGGTCCCTCAACATTGGTGACTTAGTGTGGGCCAGGAACTATGGTCCGGGTGACAAATGGGTACTGGGAGTGGTGATTGATGTCACGGGGCCATTGTCTTATTCTATTGAGGGGGAAGGGAATAGAGTAATTAAGCGACATATCGACCAATTAAGAAAAAGGGCCCCAGAAATTGATATTGTAAAAAATGATGTGGGCCAATACACACAGGCTCAAGATGTCATATTCAATCCTGACCGCCTGAGCTCAACAATTACCAGGGACAGTGAGGGTGGGGTTGAAACACAATCCAGGCTACCCAACATAGCGCTGCAGCTGGGCAATGATGACCGGGAGTTGATTCCAAGGGGTAGCCCTAGTACATCTCATACGGGTCCAGAACATCAACAAGCTCAACAACAACAAAACACTGACATTGTACCATCCGAGCCCAGGGCCCAAACAGCTGAGACCAGTGCCAATAGCCAGACAACAAATGAGACGGTTGCCAACAAGAGTAATAGATACCCTACCAGGGTTCACAAGCCACCATCATATCTGAGGGACTATGTTAATAAATGACATTAGTGGGGGGGAAGGGGTGTTGTGTCTGTAGATTAATTAAAAGGGACCTTTCTAGAAGCGGGAAGCTCTGAGTGCAATTATTGGCTAATGCAATTTAGGCGGGAGTTTCCGGGCTGGGGATTGGCCACTGTTTGAATGTAGCTGACTATATAAGGGGGAGTTAAATGGTTAATTGCCAGTTGACTTATGCTTGTGTTAATAAACGTTCTTGCATTAAACCTCACGGTGTGATCGTCTATTGGAACCTAACAGTTTTGCTCAGAATTTTAAAAATAAATAAATTCAAATACTCACTTGGGATTCCAGGAACAGAGTTTTACTGAGATTTAAAACTTTTACAAAAATTGGTGGTCTTAGTCTCTCGCAGGAGATCAAGCAAGAACAATAATTGTTAAAATCACATTTATACCATTTTATACCATTTTATACACATTTATACCCTTTTCATGATGCTGGTTTCCCCCCAGCCGTATCGCACTCAAGCCCAACTGCTCCCCCCCAATCAGCTAATCTGAAGCTCCTAAACGTAATAAATTTTGTTCATACCCTCCCAGGAAAAAGGCCCCGTGCACCTGTTGTAGTTGCATCATTTAACCATTTAACCATGAACTTTAGCTTAGCATAAGCTCTATCTTTATTTTTGTGTCTCCTCTGCTTGCGGTTATGCCTAGATTCTGTTAACCTACTTATATAAACCACAACAGCTTATCTTGCATGTGCCAAGATAATCTTATAATTGATAAACTCACTCCTTAAATTTTAGTTAAGATTATTAAGATTAAATTAAAAGAGTTTATTATATATAAACTCTTACAGTAATAAATCTGTATTAAATCCCTTTCAAATCCCTTATTTTGAAGAAAAAAAACTAAAAAAAAAGCTGGAAAGTAGGGAATGGAAATTCAAAAAGAACAAAGCACCTGGAATTTTATTTGCACTTTTGGTGATGAAAGGAGGACAAATTTGAATTAAACTGTAGATAGACATTCCACAAGTCAGAGTTTATACCAAGAATCTTTTTTGATCCTTGGATTCCTGCTTTTCTTCTATAAATTTGCTTGTTTTAAGTAAATTCAGTCTGATCATACTTGATTTTCAACAATGGGGGGGGGGGTTGTATACATCTTTGCAGGCAAATAATAGCTAGAAAAGCTAGTGGGGCTTCACATATTGCCAGTGTGCTTAAACCATCTCATATCGCTTGGAAGTAGATTGCCAAAACTTGGCTAAATTTATTAGCTGCTGTGTGAGTAATGGCAAGAATGTTAAATGAGAGGTTGCTAAGTTACAAATCAGGTAAAATAAAGGCATGTTTCCAGATGCATATAAATATTCTGCCTTAATTTCAACAAAAGGATGTAATGCAGCCTTAACTGAAGATGCTACCCCATAGTTTAAATTATAATATGGATTTATCTCTTGCCCCCTGCCGGGCCTTACCTCCAGCTATATTTCAGGGAGGCATTACTGCATTCAAATCTTATTACAACATATCATGTATGAGAGAAATAATGTCTAATACTCAGCACGTTTTTTTAAATGGTAATACGCTTATCATACAAGCTCCTCCCAAGACAAGCTGTGCTGACCTAGAGTATGAGCTCCTGGCAAATACACACAAATCTTAATATCCCGACAAGGAAAACAGCTTCCTTTTTTGCAAGTCTGTAGGACAGATGCTTTCGTATGCTCGGATAATGTAGACATTAATCCACTGGCTGTGGGAATGGGATTTGAACTGTGCAAATTCTAGTTCAAAGGAGAAAGCTTTCTTAGTCGTGATGTCTTTGTTATTGGTCTTTAACTAATACATGATTTAATAAAAACTACACGGCTCTGATTGGCTTACCAAATGGATTTGGATTCCTTGAAAAATGCAGCTGGCACCATGCAAGGCTGATTGGGAAAAAGGCTCAGCATTTCACATTCAGGATTGAAAAATCATCCTGACTTTTAATATAGGCACTAGTCATTGGAACAAAGTCTTAAAGGAAAGCTAGCATATGCAAGGCTGTCAGTCTCCACCATAGTTACTGACTTCTTGATGATGATATAAATGTTGAGAATTTTAATTATTTTTAATTGCCAATTTCTGCACCGGTCTATGAAATATATTGACAATACATAGATCTCAAACTCTATAAAATCATGAACAACCCTAAGCCATTAACATAATCTTTATGGTTAGTTTACACAACCTGGAAATCCTTTTTTAGGGCTAGAAATGCAGGCAAAAGGAGGACTTAGATACAGATAGTCCTCAATCTACAGCACTTTGTAACTTTGAATACTCACTAAATGATCTATTGTAAGTCAAGAACTACCTGTATTTCATTTCACAGTCTTTCACTTATGCTATGCTGCTATTTATGATTTTATTTCTGTTTTAATTTAAAGTTCATCTGGGAGAAGCCCTCATTTAGGATAGTTTGGAGACATCTTTCCATTCTAAGGACATCTTCTAAATTAAATTAATTTAATTCTAAATTAATTTACAGTTTTGGAAGACAGAAAATGTAAGACTATAATCCCTCTTTCCTCAACAGTGGAAAAATCTTTGAAGGGAGCATGGGATGGCTTGCAGATTGAACAAGCTGTGGTATGGCAGGCTTAGAAGCCCCAAAATTCTATCCTATAATTTTAACATGAAAAATGCAACAAAACCATTCTGATGGACCAGTCACACTCCTTATTATCCTGGAAAAGACATACAATTAGCTCCATATTACCTCAGGCTTTGCCCCCCTTCCCCCACATGGCTTACACATGGAAGAAGTACATGTGCACGGCAAAGCCAGGATTATCTGTGTATTTCATATCAAGCTTTCAGCATAAATAGCTCATTATCACATTGTGGTCATAGTCCCAGCCAAGGAAACCTTGTAATAATTCCCATCTCCCCTAAAGCAGAACAAATGCAGTTTGCTTATCCAAATCCAACTTGATCCAGTGATCCCAAGCTGTTGTAGAGAAATTGTTGCTGCATGTGATTTTAGGGTTCTAGGCAGAAATCTGTTAGAATGTCCTTAGACCAGCTGTTTGACTCAGCTGCTTGTATTCCAAATGACTTTAAACCTTTAAATAAATCAACACCTTTACGACAGGCTTGGGGTCAGAGAACACTGTAATAAAAATGCATAAATCTGTAATTATTAATAAAACTGGAAAGCACAGAGTACAATAAAACTTCATAAAATTATTATAGTAATGATTGTACAGATAAAGCACCAATCACCAGAATTTGTACTAATCCTCACTCATAGATAGGATGGATAGAACAAACGGTGCTCAAATCTGGCAACCTAGATATTTAAACTTTCAAGGGGCACTTGAATATCAGGGCAGTCACCACCATTAATTACATATTAAAACACATAGCTAATAATACAAGCAATAGACATTACCTCTAGCAAATCAGAATTCTAAATCCTTTTGCAGTTCATAAATCAGTTATTATTTTAAAAAACTTTTTTCTTACATAGAGTATGTAACTTTAAAAACCTCTTCAGAGGTTTCATTTTCAAGAATATCTTCCAGCAGCTTTCATATATCTCTAGTGCCTCCTTACTGAGTTATTTGCTGGAAGGAAAAGAAAATCCTCTGTAATTTTAATCCTTTTGCTCATGGTTAATAGAGCTATGACGGGCAAGAAAAAGGTTTTGAATTCTATCCCATGTATATACACACCTATATTACATTTCTTCTTCAAATCAATTCTGTATATAGTCTGGATGTCTAGCTGTAGGCTTATCTGCAGTTTCAGCCTTTTAGTTTGTTTGTTGTTACACAATGGTCAGTCAGTTGGTGTTTATGTGATTAACGATGAATCAATCATCCTCTTAGCTATGAGTAGCCTATTACACATTTTCTCCTTATACTCCACTACTGGAAATAGACAGTTTTCTTTATTTTTTGCAGCTGAAATCTTTCTATAAGCATTATTTCACTTGAATTTTTCATTTTGATAATAATCAAAACTCAGTGGTGCAACTATTATTGACCTCCAGGGCCTAAGCTCAGCAACTCTACAACCTAGGGGGCTCCTATATAACTGTCCAGGCTACAGCAGCTAATAGGACCATAACAAATAGGCCTAGCATCAGTTCCTGGATTGACACAAGCTTATTAGCCATTTTATGGCAACCAACATACCCCTGCTTGCTTTGCTTTGAAGCGATACTGTTTCAGAAAGAAATGTGAAAGAACACATTAATGTGGTTGGATTTCAGGGCAGGCATTGAAGGATACGTGCTGAATTCCATGTGCTCTGAACTGTTAACCCAAGAATTAATTATCAAGGAAAACATCATATACAATACAGTTTTGTTTAGTGGCGTACAGCAAGATAGACTGAGCTAACTGGTTGACTTTTCCCCAAAGAATAAGCATATTCTTAGGGGTAAAGAAGATGATTCAATTGAAAAGACTGTTTAATCTCCTCTCCTCCCTTAATTGCAGCCTTTCACATTTTGAAGCAGTGCGGTGAAATATGTCAATAAGAAAATAGATCCCACAGTGTTGTAATAAGACTTTAATAAGACTTTAATTCTTTCTTTCTTTATACTATACTGTTACGTTACAATGAACAAAGTTTATTAATATTTATCATGGTATAGTCTACCAGCTAATACAATGTAGGGATTTTTTCCACCAGTCAAGCTATATAATTTATGTTCCATATTATGATGCTATACATGGAATTGTATAGAAGTGCATTTTACTGAAATTAATGGGACATTTTTTCATATGTATACAACAGACTTTTAAAATTCTCCTTGAAGTATTAGTTCATCAAGGAAGGCAGTTGGTATTACAAAACAAATATATGGGAATCAACTAACCTACATTTGAGTTATGGGTGGGAAGATGGGATTGATAAGCAAGGTCTAGTTCAAATAATTGGTAAAAGATGGAAGTGTTGACAAGTAAATGCTTCTTAGATTCCAGTTTTTACCAACGTGTGTTTAATGTGAAACTCTGTTCACTTAAGCATTGATCATATAGTACACTCATCATGAGGAAAAGGTTATTCAAGGAGTGTGTTACCTTGGCAAATTTAAGACTTGTGGACTTCAACTCCCAGAATTCCCTAGCCACTTGGCTGGGGAATTGTGGGAGTTGAAGTCTACATTTCATAAATTTGCCAAAGTTGGACATCTCTAGGTAGTTCTCAGCCTCTAGGCCCTACATATGTTTGCCATGGAACAGATTATATTTATGCGTAGACAGTACCCAGTCTAATGGTGTGTCAGGTAGTTCTCAGAATTTTATCCAGCATGTCTACAGAATGATTGATTCAGCCACTTTTGAGATAACAAAAAATGCAACTGTTCCCTTGTCTGTCATATTAGAAGTCTATGTTCTCACATTTCAACCTGTGTTTATTTTGTAAAATGAACATCTGCTGAACTGCTTATTTTCTCATTCCTAAACTCTTACTAATATCTCTCTTTCCCCACTGGATTGGATATTGAGTCTTGTGTTATTTCCCTGCTATGAATTCTGTTAGTCACTACCATGCATTATAATCTCAACTGTGGTTATGTAGATATGACATAGGATAACTATCTTCTCTGCAGGACTATGATTGACTCTCAGAAAGAGTCTCTGTGCTATTGATATATTCAGTGTATTCACCTCCTGTGTGTCTTAGGAGCTCCTTTCATACAAAAGAAGATACTGTGACTATAAAATTGTCAGTAAATGTATATTTGGTCAACAGATTTACGTGGAAACTTGTTTTATGTTGCAAATTATCTAAAAGATGAGTAGATGACTAAAGAGGAACTCTTTTTTTATCATTTCTTTAGTAAATACACTCACTTACCTAGTATACTGACTGAAATCTCTTAACATGTGGTCCTTAAGAATCATTTTCTTTTAAGAACTTTCCTATTGCTAATGGCCCTCCTCTACCAATATATGACCTCATCAACGTAGATAAATGGAATAGAAAGGAAACATATCTGATCTTCTGTAAATGAATCTGGTTAAAAATGAAAATTTCATATTGATCCTTACTTTCTTCTGTAGGTGCAGCTGCTTGTTCAGTTTTGCTGTGTATTTCAGGTAATCAATTAAAGTCGCTTTAGAATTCAGTGTTTACATATAAGTTACAAAGTGCAACTTCCTTAGCTGTAATGTGTAAATCACTGTATAGATTTAAAAATGAACTAGACTGTAAATATATGCTCAGCATTATATGGATCTCTCAAAGCTGGATGATCAGCTTTTTTCATTATAAAGAGTGTGTATGTGTGGGAAGCGATTTTATATCCCAATGGAAATTCTTTTAACAGTTTAGTAAAAACTAAAAATCTGTGTTAACAGTTTTCATCAACCTACCCAGCATAGGTCTCAGTTCTGGGAATTGTGTTCCTAACACATCTGCAGGGTTCTTGTTAGGAAGGTTGATCTAAAGCTAGAATAAGACAACAATCTTTCTGTTAGCATGGCCCTAACCAAAGCATTTTCAATAGATTTCAGGTTTCATACAAAACTCACTGCTCCAGGATGAAAACTATCATTGCCATCCTGATGAGCTTGGTCTTCTCTTTTGTCTGAACATTTGTAAAGCATCAAATATTCCAGATCCAAGTAAAGTGATGAAGCTCTCTTCTGCAGTTCACTGTTAAAATTAAAATCCTAAATATTTTACTGCTCACTACTATAAGAAAGGTCTACAGTGAGAAATAGTTATAATTTAGCCTCTGATAATCAGATAGCACAACTAGGCCCTATTTACTCTCCTCTATATAAGAAGGCAATTGATAGGTTATAGAGGCTTTCATGTATGTTCAAACAGATGTGGAGATACAGATGACCAGAAGGAGGACTTTGTGGCTGTATTAAGTGAAAATATCAGTTTGATATCTTTCCTTCACCTTTAGGTAAAGCTGTTTAATTTCCAGTAGGTATTTAAGATGCCAAATTAAAAGCTTTTTTTCCCCTCACTGTCTGTTTTTTAAGTTTCTTTTTTTAAGTGTATCTTGCTTTGTAATTTGAATGTTTATGATATTGGTCTACCAACTGCCAGAGGTAATGGATTTTAATCCACATAATTCCTAGAATACAGATTAAAAATAATGCCAGAGTAAGTATCTAGTTGTGCATACTTTTTTACCTGATGATGTTATGACAGCTGTCTATGGTGGCCTTGAATTCCACAGACTAACTTTTGTAACTAGGAATATTTGCTTCTCCACCAATGTGGCAATAGGTCTTAAACCAACAAGAAAGTAATATATTGTGCTACAACTGATCATATTAATTTACTTTATCATGAACAATGAATACCAGTGTTATGTATGCACCCATGCTTGTTTTGTTGATTTGGTTACAAATTCTTCAATTTCAGAATATCCTTTGAGCTGGAATTTTTCATTAAGCACCAGTTTGGAATCAATAAACCAGTATGTGTTTATTATCAAAAAGGAAAGTTTTGAATTATGCTTTCCCTTCATTTGTTTTAGAAATATTATTCAGTAACAATAACAATTAGGATTAGGTAGTGTAGCTTGAGGAGAACAGAGTAATTAGCGTGCAATATTCTGAGAAAACAATGGAAAATGAATCTTTGCCCATTGTGAGGTGAAGAGAATTCAGGAAACTGATTTTAATAGCTCAGTGCAGATGTACCCAGTCCACAAACAATATTGTATGCTTTTGAGAATTTCCAACAAAACTCAGAAATGCTTTTTAGTAGCTATGTTCAAGGCTCATCCAAATCAATCAGATTTTGCTGACAACCAAGTTTCAAGGTGCTTAGTAATGGATGGAGAAACAGACATAACCACTCTTGTATGTATATCTACAATTGGAAATTCCATAGCATTTTCACTGTAATAGTTCCCAGAACTGAGGACTAGTTCTTAGAAGTCATTTTTAAAACTGTCATGTTGCATGGAGAAAGCATATTTTGAAACTGACAGAAGGGGATTTAATGTTATTATGAGCATGGAATGATAGGAATATAACATTTCTTATAAATTAATCTGAAGAAGTATAAATGCTGATTCCTAATATTTGTAATTGCCAACCGGTATGTTTTATCTATATTGAAGATGAACCATTCAGTATAAGAGACAGAAAAGTTGGCAGCACTAATGCTAGTTACTGGTATTTGTTAATAGTTAATTGCTATTTACGGCATGTCTTCATATCTGTCACAATGGATATGTGCTATATGCAGCCATACAGCCTCAACAACCCCCAAAGAATGACAGCAGTGTTTCTATTAAAAATAAGTTCTTATTTATTTATAGGTATATAATATTGGAAATTTAACTGAATCATATTTGCCATTGGAAACTGCTTTGGATGTCACCCGTACTTTCTTCCCCTCCTCACTCATAATGACAGATGTAAATATATAGGGAGCATACTTTGTGCTGACATAGTTTTGAGAAAGCATACATTTCTGAGTGATGTTACATTTATCTCACTTCTTATCTTGGTGAGATATTCCCAAGAATGTCATTTTTTTCACCATGTAGCACTTTCAAAAGTATAGCTTCCTTAAAAATATATCAACTGAGCATAAGTAAAGGCATCAAGAACCATAGGGTTGGGCTTCACAACAGCTGATCCATATCATAGCAGCCCCAATCCTGCTAGGATTTCAGAAGATCATCAAAACCTGGATTTTCTAAGGGATGATGTAAAGTTTCATTATTGATGATTATTGTATTATTAATCTGGTTGTTATGATATGTGTGTATGTAAGTATGCATGTATGCCTCCCCAATCACATATTTTAAATGTAAGCTGAATAGTTATTTTTGACTGATTGTTGCATTGTTAATCTGGTTATTACATTATGATATGTAACATTCCAATCAAAACCAATTCTGATTAGCTCATTTTTATTGGAATACCTTTTTAGGAAGAATCAAATAAATACATAGCAGAATATAAAATTCATTGGTGTTCTGTCAGAAATCTAGTAAGAATCAGCCAATCTGCAAAATGCAGAATCCAGATTTAGTTTTCTGAATCTCTGTGTTTGGTTCAGCATATTTCATTTTATTTGTTATTAGCTACAGATAATTTGTACCCTGGCTGAAGAAAGACTATCTGGATTCATCACATCTTCCCATAGCCCATTTGGATACCATGGAGATTCAAGCTCTGCAATATCACAGGCTATCAATGCTCTATTGTTAAATTCTAATATTTCCTATTTGAACTAGAAAGGACAAAGAATAGAAAAGGATATGGTGATTCAACTGTGTATTGTTTAACTAAATAAACATCCCAAGACATTTTACTGCTTTAGAAAAAGATAAGACAGTTTCCGGCCCATTTACAGATATTGACCAGACCAGCAATGAGTTTTATCTCAACAGAAGAGATAAGGCAGTATTCTCAACCTCTTCTGAATGCAACAGTTACAGGAGAGTACAGAACTCTGTTGCTTCTTCTTTCACATTGCCTATCAGCCAGCCTTGGAATGAAATTATACCATTTTATAAATGGCTCTGATGCATAAACCAAAACACTGAGATGTGACTACTAAGAATAGCATTGAAATTAAAAACTTAGGTGATGAGAAACCATCCTTGTTGACTGCATTGTTTGCTAAGGAAATTTCAATCAACAGCAATCTGTTGTTGTTGCTGCATTGTGTTATTTAATATGCGAAAGACATGGTGATATTTGAAGGGCGGGGGACTTGGGGGGCTACAGTGTTCTGTGATCACTGTGCATTTAGGATAATTGGCTATTTTTCTACATTTTTTTACCTTAGTGTGAAACACGCGTAGAGCGAGAGATTGGCTGCTTTAGGTAGCTCGTGAGTAAAGAGGCCAGCTGATTATAACTATTACTTTTCCATCACTGATTTCATTCAGATTACATTTTATCAGGCCTTAACTAAGAGCAGTTTGGTGTCGTGATTAAGGTGCTGGGAGAGAAATAGGAGACTGAGTTCTAGTCCCTACCTTAGGCATGAAAGCTGGCTGGCCGACTTTGGACCAGTCACCCTGAGCCCAATCTTAATGGTTGCTGTGGGGAAAATAGGAGGAAAGACCATTCCGTACATTGCTGCCTTGAATTACTTAACAAATAATAAAGGCAGGATAAAAATCTAATAAATAAATCCTGCTTGGATATGGTCTGAAACATACTATGTTTTAGTATGAGCAAGCAGGTTGTGTTCTGAGGAATGTGAGCAAGGAGCATAGATGTGAACTAAAAGTCAGTTGCAAAAGACAAAAGTGCTGGCAGAAGAAGCCAATTGATCAAGAGCTGTGATTTTTATCTGCACTGCTGTTGCTTTAACTCAGGGGTGTCAAACTCAATTTCATTGAGGGCCGCATCAGCATTGCAGTTGCCCTCAGGGGGCTGGGTGGGTGTGGCCTGGGTGGGTGTGGCCTACTGGTGGGTGTGGCTAGAGTGCGTATGGCCTACTGGGTGGGCGTGGCCAGCTCTACATCGTTGGCATCAAGGGTGCCTATGGGGGCCTGGGCAGGAGTGGGACAGATCTGAGGGTCTCTGAGGGCAGGAGGGGGGGTCTCTGGGCCAGGGCCAAGGCAGTGGGGGCCGCTCCCTCACTCTTTCCAGGTTGGCTCTGCGGGCCGCATGAAACCACTTCGCGGGCCGGATCCGGCCCCCGGGCCTTGTGTTTGACATGTCTGCTTTAACTGATATCCCATCTCTGGAGCTTCTGGGGAAGAGTCAGTGAGTAAGAAAAGACTACCGTAGAAAGGTCAAGTCATAATTACTACAGCTTTGCATAGCAATGATTAATCATTTAGATTTGCAGAAACAGCAAAATTTCTCCACTCTGTGTGTCCAGTCTGAGATACACACATCATAGTAAGCATGCCCAAAGAAGCTTGCAACATGAATAATTCATTTTCAAAATTGCAATAATTATACAGAGTATTAATAATAATATATCTATGATGCTTCCTTTCTGTAAGGCAGAGCGAATAGTATAGCTGGGCAAACTAGATGTAAAGTTAGCTGCAGGAGGAGTGAATGATTCTTAGGAAAAATAGTGACAGGACAAGGAAACAAAAACTAAGAGAAATAAATGAAGGGACAAGAGTGAGGCAGAGGATATAGAGACAGAGAGAAAAAAAGGACGACAGAGTATGGGGAGTAGAAGAGGATGTGAGGCTTCAGCCAGAAAGACAAACCGGGATGTTAGTGATGTAAATTGATGGTGGTCATGGTAGCAGATTGGGTTGATATCAATGAGAGAAACAGTGGCAACAGAACCTTTTGACAAAGGTGGTGGAGGACACGTGGAGGTAGATATCAAGGGAGAAGAGTTCTGAAATAGTAACAGACTGGAAGAAGAGGCAGGAGAAATGGGAAGAGGAATTCAGAGCAGTGAGGGGAACAGAAAGAAACTTGAGCTAGACGGAAAAGAAAAAGTAGAAAAAGGAGGTGTGTGTGCCAGGACCAAAGTGGGTTGAAAGAACAAAGAAAGTTATGAAAAGATCAAAGGGATCCAAAGCTATTGGATTAAGCTTCTAGCTTAATATGCCCCCAGCGCAACTCCCAGTTAGTCCCTATTTCTGGAACAGAGCAAGTATATGTATGTACCACATATATACCACATACATATATATATGTACCACTCAGTTCCCTTATTTATTAGTAGCCTATGTATATAAGAGTACCAAAACATAAATGGAAAGTAGAATGCCAGATGATTCTATCACTATTAGGAAACAATTTAATGAATGGGTTTGTTACAATCAACAAAAGGCAGTAACAAATAAGACAAACAAGCTATGTTTATCAGAATTCATGGATAACATACTTCTCAAACCCAAGGATTTGAAATTAATAGAGGAGTTATATATGTACAATGGGATATGAGTATGTTTTGTTCTGATAGACGAGGACTCAGAGTGGTTTTTTGCAATGAACGAGTTTATTGAATACACAACTGTCAACTGACAACTGTCAAGTGTTGCAACCTTTTATAGTGGAACTATTTGAACTGTAACCAATCAGAGGTGTTTATTCTCCCGCTTCTTGCTAACTGCAGCCAATGATTGCACCGGAATCTCCCGCTCAAACCTAGCTCTGGTGCAGTCTGCAAAATCCCTTGCTTGCAACTATTTACATACACAACACCCCTTACCCCCCAGTTGTTGTTATTTCTGAACAAAATCCTTCAAGTATTTTGGTGGCCTATGGATTCTAGAAGGGTATCTATTGCCCTGACTGCTAAGGACACCCTTACCGGATTGTCTGCTTGGCTGATTGTCTCCATTGGACCCGTGTTCTTGATTAACTGGCTCTGATGCTATCCTATTGCTGTTTTGTGGATTTGGTTGTGTTAGAATATCACCTGATCCTGGCCTACTCCGCAGGGGTATTTCCCAATCATACTGACTATATTGCTGTTGGAGGTTACCCGGGACTGAGTTGTTGTGCAAATCAGCAACCCCACTATCTGGCAGGTTGTTATCACTGAACCCGGGTGTAGTGTTCCCCCCAAATATGCCTAGATCCCCTTCTTCTGGTGCGCACCCACTATTTCTCTTCCTCAACTGGTCTATGTGTCTCTTGCAGATCCTATTCCCTTCCCCCTCAATAGTGTATGACAGGGGCCCTAAAATTTCAGTGACCACCCCTGGAAGCCATTTGTCCCCTGGTGCATAGTTCCTAGCCCAAATTAGATCCCCCACTTTAAATGTTCTATTAGGAATGTCCGGTTCAGCGCTTGCTGGAAGTCTGTCAGGGTGTAATCTGTCCAATTTGGTTGTTAGTCTTCTTCCCCACCTCATTTCAGCTGGACTTTTGCCCGTGGCAGTACATGGGGTCGTGTGTTGGGTCAGCAAGAACTCGGCCAGTCTTTGATGCCAGTCACCTCTGATGATCCTTTTTAAAGCGTCTTTTGTGGTCCTCACATTACGTTCTGCCAAGCCGTTGGAGGATGGGTGGAAGGGTGCTGATGTCTTGTGCTTAATCGAGTTGGCCTTGAGGAAATCCTGGAATTCAACAGAGGTGAATTGTGGCCCGTTATCAGACACGATTACATCCGGTAACCCGTGAGTGGCAAAGAGGCCCCTTAATACCTGTATTGTTCTACCAGAAGTCGTAGAACTGACTGGTACTACCTCTAGCCATCTAGAGAAGCTGTCAACAACCACCAGAAATGTTAACCCTTGGAATGGTCCAGCGAAATCAATATGAATCCTGGACCAAGGATTCCTCGCTAACTCCCACTTATGCGTACGAATGTGTTGTTGTTCTGGCCTAGAGCGTTGGCACAGATGGCAATTGGCAACGCATTCCTCGATGTTGTTGTCCAACCCAGGCCACCACAAGTGGCTCCTAGCCAACGCCTTCATGCGTACTATTCCTGGGTGGCCTTCATGTAATTCTAATAGAATGGCTGGCCTGTGAATTTCAGGAATAACCACACGGTTTCCCCACAGTAAACAACCCAAATGAACTGACAGTTCATCTTTCCTTCTGAAATATGGAATGTACTGGGCATCCGGATTGGCATTAGGCCACCCACTTAGAACCCAGGCCATTATTCTCTTTAAAGTAGGGTCAGTGTTTGTTGCCACAGCTATATCTTTAGCTGTTAAGGGCCAGTCTGGGATGTCCTGTAGGGACATGATTTGTCCCGCAGGGGCAGGGTCATCCTCAGTGATGTTCAAGGGCAGCCTGCTCAGGGCGTCCGCATGACCCATGTCTTTGCCCGGTCTGTATTGAAGGGAAAATGAATATGCTGAGAGGAAAATGGACCACCTCAGCATTCGGGGTGACATAATTTGGGGAGTCTGTTTATCTGTGGTAAACAGTCCCAACAGGGGTTTGTGGTCAGTCAGTATGGTAAAGTTCCTACCGTAAAGGTAGTCATGGAACTTCTTTACTCCTGCCACAATTGCCAATGCTTCCCTATCAATCTGCGCATAATTCCTCTCGGCCTTGGTTAGTGTCTGGGAGTAATATGCGATTGGTCTTTGTATCCCTTGGTTGTCTAAATGGCTGATCACGGCCCCCACACCATAAGGTGAAGCATCACACGCTAGGTAAATGGGTTTATTCTCTATAAAGTGTGTTACAGTTGATTGGCTGGAAAGAATGTCTTTTAACGTTTGAAAACTAACTCTATGTTTATTCTGCCACTGCCAAGGAGCCTTCTTATCTAAAAGTCTGTGGAGGGGTTCTGCAATGGCAGCCTTGTGAGGTACAAACGTATGGTAAAAATTTACCAACCCAAGGAAAGCTTGTAGTTCAGCCTTGTTCCTTGGCTCAGGAGCCCATTTAATTGCCTTAATTTTGTCAGGGGTAGGATGTATTCCATTCTTGTCTATCCTGAAGCCCAAAAAATCAGTGGACTTAACCCCAATGGAACACTTTTCTTTTTTTAATTTCAATCCAGCCCTCCTAAATCTGCCCAGTACCTGTTCCAGCCGCTCTACTAACATTTCTTCATCTTTTCCAGCTATCAGGACATCATCAAAGTAAGGGCATACACCAGGTATGCCCTTTAAGGTCCTCTCCATCACTTCTTGGAAGATGCCTGGAGCTGCTGCAATACCAAATTGCAGTCTGTGGACCCGGAACGCCCCCTTGTGGGTAACAATCGTCTGTGCTTCTGCAGCCTCTTCAGAGACAGTCAATTGTAAGTACGCATGCGCCAAGTCTAACTTGGCAAACATGGCGCCGTCCTGGATCGTCGCGAGGACCTGCTTCACCGTCGGGACCGGGTAAGCATGCTTTTTCATTCCAATGTTCAGGGTGGCCTTATAGTCAGCGCAGATTCTCACATCCCCATTAGGTTTGAGGGGTGTGACAATCGGCGTTTCCCACAGGCCGCCCTCAACAGGTTCTAGGACCCCTTGGCCTACTAGCCTGTCGAGCTCGGCCTCGATTTTTTCCTTTAGAGCGAAAGGCACCCTTCGGGCCTTAAGCCTGATAGGTTTCACTGAGGGGTCTAAGTTAAATTTAATCGGGGGCCCTTTATATTTACCCAAAGACCCATCGAATACGTCTGCAAATTCATTGCAGACTGATTCGAGGGTCTTATTTTTAATTACTGAATTTATTCCCCCTACCCAAATGCCCAGGGCTGGGAACCAGTTAAGGCCAATTAGGCTAGTCCTATGCCCCTCAGTAACTATTAAATCTAAGACCCCTTTAAAGCCTTTGAATTTTACTCTAAGGCTAACCTTTCCTTTTATTTTTATGGGGCTTTTTTGAAAGTCTGTTAACTGAATTTTTGTGGAACTAAGTGGAATTTTTCTTCCACTTAATTGTTCAATCCTCTCCAGGGTTTCACTGGAGATTATTGACACTGAAGCCCCTGAATCTATTTCCATTCTGCAAGGAACCCCTTGCAGATGGACTATGATTTTTAATTTTCCTTCTGGAAAATTGCTGTTTTTCCCTTTTTTCCGGCGGTAGACACGCGCCACCTCCCCTAGATTTGGAATTTTAACCCGGGGACTAGGGGTCTCTTTGCCACTAAAGTAAGGGGTTACCCTACCTTCGGGCCACACATCGACTTCGTGCAGGCGGTTGTCCCGAGCGCGGCTCCTACAGATGGCCTGGATGTGGCCCGTCTTCCCGCACGCCCTGCACTTTGCATTTCGGAATCGGCAGGATGCTCGGGGATGGTTGCCTCCGCAGCTGCCGCACCGGTTTTGGCTGTCGTTGTCTCTCGGTCTGGTTGCGGTGTCCCTCCATGGTCGTTGTGCCGCGGTCGCCTGTCTTTGCGGAGTTGCGGGTTGTTGTCGGTGGTTAGGATCAGGCCCCTCACTTCTGGGCGATCTTGGCGCCAATTTTCCGAATCGCCTCGAGACTTCGGCGATGTCGTCTTCCCACTGCTGGTCCACCTCCCCGCAGTCCACATAGCCCTCTTGGTTGATCTCGGACGCCGCTGCCATGCTACTGCGGGGGGGGTCGCGATACCCGGTAGACTCGTACGTTAGGAGTTCATCTATCACCTCCTGCAGATCGCCGGTGGGTTTGGCGATTATCCTGTTTTGAAGCTGCTCGTCACGCAAGCCCAGTACAACTCGGTCCCGAATTCTTATCTCTAAGTTATCGTATTTACACCGTACTGCGGCTTCCCTGACGGCAGCGACAAATTTTTGAATGGATTCCCCCGGTCTTTGGTTCCTTTTCTCAAAGATGCGGCGCCAAAAGAGCTCAGACCTCCTGGGGGTGAAGTGGACCTTTAGTTTGGCTAAAAGGTCGGCATAAGGCACGCTAGAGACTGGTTGCGGTTGACACAGTCCGACAGCGATTCTGTAGACCGGTGTGCCACAAATTGTCAATAATGCTGCCGCCTTTTTCCGGTCATCGGTGATTCCGTTCACTAGCAGGAACCCTTCCACTTGACCGATGTATTCCTCCCAATCCTCGGGGAAGTTTGGGTCGAATTCCTTCAAGGACCCTATTTGCGCCATTCGGAGAATTTTTTTATTTCACCGCGGCCGCCGGTTGACTGTGACTCGTTTTCGAATTTGCCGCCTTTGCGCAACAATTCGCCGATTCTCTGGTCTTCTGTCTATCCCATCTTCGTCGCCAATTGTTTTGTTCTGATAGACGAGGACTCAGAGTGGTTTTTTGCAATGAACGAGTTTATTGAATACACAACTGTCAACTGACAACTGTCAAGTGTTGCAACCTTTTATAGTGGAACTATTTGAACTGTAACCAATCAGAGGTGTTTATTCTCCCGCTTCTTGCTAACTGCAGCCAATGATTGCACCGGAATCTCCCGCTCAAACCTAGCTCTGGTGCAGTCTGCAAAATCCCTTGCTTGCAACTATTTACATACACAACAGAGTATATGTAAATGCCATATGTGCATACACAATTGTTGAGACCCTTATAACAGTCACACCTACTAAAATACAGAACAAGGCCCTATTCTAGATGCAAAGGTAGCATGGATTTTTTTTTTAAAAAAGTTTGAAATGCTAAAGAAAGAATTATATCTGCAGAGTTGATTAGAATATAATATATGATAATTGTTCTATAACTGGAACATTTTTTTGATTAATATAGTTTATACTCAAATAGCTTCAAACTCAGGCTCTTTACAGAAGTGTACACTAAGTGTTGCAAAGTGGGTAAAATTAGGTTTGTTACATAGTATGAGATTGATGTGACTGGTTATTTATGGTTCCGAGTCTTGTGCAAGTCTGAAAAAGTGGATTAATTTAATAAACCATAGTTCAGTTAATCACAGATTAGTGTGTTTTAGTATTATAGTCTAGGTACTTTACATCCATAATCAGTGCTGTAATAAACTAATCCATTAATGATGAGTGAGAGGGTAGTTGAGCCAAATCATATTTAATTGATTACATTTTTCCCTTTACAATTCTTTGCTTACAGCAACATGGGAAAAGAAAGTTATAAAGAACAAGTGTATTTAGAAACAGGACAATTTCAGTCAATTTCACTGAAATCTTGAGAATCCACATATTATCTTTCATACATAAAGAAATAAACTAGTGCTGGAAATTATTAATAATAATTACTATTTATAATTAATAATTCATACTTAGGAATTATAAAGAACACATCTTCAGTATCATTAAGTATTTTGGCTCTGTATTAAGGTTAGAGAGAATTTTTTCAAAATAATTTATATTTTTTATGAGTTGTAAACCCTTGTGTTTATTATAATCTACTATTTTGATTGGGCTGTTAGGCTTTTGAACAGGATATGATTTTATAAACTTTATGCATGATTGACTTGCAAGGCCGGTGTGTTGTGCAATTAGCTCACATGGTGTAATAAGATGGAGGGTTTGTGTCACTGTAAGTTGGGGGTGGAGGCATGAAGGGAGGCTCAGCCAATCTCAATGTATACATGGTTGTACTTTGACAATAAAGGTTCATTCTCATTTGTAATGGGAAATAAAAAGATAAAGGTGGTGGAAGTTACATTTGCCACAATAACCAATTCCAGACACAAGAAAATATAAATTGATTATTAATGAGTTTTCTTATTTTCTTGAGTCTAGGAAATTGCACAAAGGATGGAAATTTGCCCAAAAAGTTCAGATTGTGTCAATTCATTTTCTGCTATTCTTCATCCTGTGATTATATCAAAGTACTAAAGTATTTTAACTGGAACACATGAAAAGAATTGGTAAAAAAAATTAAATACCTCATCGTCCACCTTTTGACCATTTACATTAAAGAGAGCGTAGATTTATTATTCTGAAACATAAAACAAAATAAAATAATCTGCCAACATTGTTAGGTTTTCTCTGATATTTGTGATATTATTGTTTGAGGAAAGGGCAAAAAGTGTTGGGAAGTGATTTCATTTAAAATGCAACAATTCTGCCAACAGTTTTGTCATGCAAATTTACTGATTTAATTGTATGGAGTAAAGCAATATAATCCAGTTGCATCAATTTATTTGGCAAAGTTATTTGCAATGTTATTACCAAAGACTTCACAGTTTTAACCCCTATCTGGATCTTATACGGAGTAGATACAATTTTGACTATCACAATTACCAATAATATACATAATTTCTGATTTATTCAAATTAATCCTAAAACCAACTGTTTCTCAAAAAATAATAATTTGATTACTACAGAAATGGTATTGATTGAATCATCAATGACATGAAGAATATCATCTGTATGCAGTAGACCATGAAACTCTACTATTTCTATTTTTAACATATGAGGATTTTCCAAACAATTTTGATAGAGAATCTCTGGTAGCCAATTCTTGTATTTGCAATTCTTAGCCTAGAATTGCACAGGGATAGATACATTGATTTTCTGAAATAAGTTATTACAGATAATGGGCAATCTGCCAATATTTTTTTTTAATCCCATTTATATCCCGCCCTTCTCCGAAGACTCAGGGCGGCTTACAATCTAAGCACAAATCAATGTGCTTAGCAATAGCCTTCATTCTATGTATATGCCTGCTTATTAGGGCTTTCACCCCCCCCCCCAAGCGGCATTATTACAAAGTCAGCTTATTACCCCCAACAATCTGGGTCCTCATTTTACCTACCTCGGAAGGATGAAAGGCTGAGTCAACCTTGAGCCTGGTGGGATGCCAACCTGCACTAATTGCAGGTAGCTGGTGTTACTTAAGGAGGCATTAGCCCACTGCTCCACCAAGGCTCTTTGGACAACATATTTTATAAATAAGATGTGCTTGTGCTATTACTATTAGTGTAACTAATATCTGGCAGCTAAATTAGCAATATAATGTGTTTATTATCTTAATGACATAACATTAATAAACCCCAACATGTTATCAACAATTTCAATTTGCAATAATTTCTTAAATTGACTTTGTTTAGATTGACCATATATCTTCCCACCAACTCTTTCTTTCATGCACAGCCAAAGCAAGGAAAAGTATAATCTCATTGTAATGCTTTCTAGCAACAAGAGAATGTGAAAAAGCTGGAGTTAGTGAAGAAGACACTATTTGATCCGGTGGTTAAGGTGGTAGCCCAGAACCCAGAAGACTCTGAGTCTAGGGCTCCCTTAGGAAGTTTGTCTCCCCAGCTCCAGGTGCAAATGGAAATTCGCCAGCTTGGATGCAGATAGAAGTCCCAAGCTTGGAATTGTGTGTGTGTATGCACAAGTGGTGGGCCAGCACACATGTGCGCCTCATGAACCTCCTAAAGTTTGGCAAGTCTTCACCCTTTTGGCTTTCTGTGAGGCTTTAAAGACCTGTTTTCCCGCCACACTTTGGGAGAAGATTAGATGATGGAAAATTAGCATGGACTGATGTCGGGTTCTTGTCTTTGGATGTTTTAATTGGTTGTGTTTATAATTATATTTTTTAATTTTTAAAATGATTATATATGCCTTTTAATTTTTGTTTGGGAGCTGCTCAGAGTTGGCTGAAATATGGTTGTTGTTAGCTGCGAAGTCGTGTCCGACCCATCGCGACCCTATGGACAACATTCCTCCAGGCCTTCCTGTCCTCTACCATCTTCTGGAGTCCATTTAAGCTCGCGCCTACTGCTTCAGTGACTCCATCCAGCCACCTCATTCTCTGTCGTCCCCTTCTTCTATTGCCCTCGATCTTTCCCAGCATTAGGCTCTTCTCCAGTGAGTCCTTCCTTCTCATTAGGTGGCCAAAGTACTTGAGTTTTAGCTTCATAATCTGGCCTTCTAAAGAGCAGTCAGGATTGATCTCCTCTAGGACTGACCGGTTTGATCGCCTTGCAGTCCAAGGGACTCGCAGGAGTCTTCTCCAGCACCACAGTTCAAAGGCCTCAATTCTTTGGCGCTCAGCCTTTCTTATGGTCCAACTTTCACTGCCATACATTGCAACTGGGAAGACCATAGCCTTGACTATACGCACTTTTGTTGACAGGGTGATGTCTCTGCTTTTTAGTGTGCTGTCTAGATTTGCCATGGCTTTCCTCCCCAGGAGCAAGCGTCTTTTAATTTCTTGGCTACAGTCCCCGTCTGCAGTGATCTTGGAGCCCAGGAAAATAAAATCTGTCACTACCTCCATTTCTTCCCCATCTATTTGCCAGGAATTGAGAGGGCCAGATGCCATGATCTTGGTTTTCTTAATGTTAAGTTTCAACCCAAGTTTTGCACTCTCCTTCACCTGCAACAAGAGGCTCTTTAGTTCTTCTTCACTTTCTGCCATTAGAGTGGTATCATCTGCGTATCTTAGGTTGTTGATATTTCTTCCGGCAATCTTAATTCCAACTTTTGATTCATCTAGCCCTGCCTTTCTCATGATGTGCTCTGCATATAAGTTAAATAGGCAGGGCGACAGTATACAGCCTTGCCGGACTCCTTTCCCAATTTTGAACCAATCAGTGGTTCCGTGTCCAGTTCTCACTGTTGCTTCTTGACCCGCATATAGGTTTCTCAAGAGACAAATAAGATGGTCTGGTACTCCCATCTCTTTAAGAACTTGCCACAGTTTGTTGTGATCCACACAATCAAAGGCTTTAGCATAGTCAATGAAGCAGAAGTAGATGTTTTTCTGGAACTCCCTAGCTTTCTCCATGATCCAGCGTATATTGGCAATTTGATCTCTAGTTCCTCTGCCTCTTCGAAATCCTGCCTGTACTTCTGGTAGTTCTCGATCCACATACTGCTGAAGTCTAGCTTGTAGGATTTTAAGCATGACTTTACTAGCATGAGAAATGAGTGCAATGGTGCGATAGTTTGAACATTCTTTGGCACTGCCTTTCTTTGGAATTGGAATGTAAACTGATCTTTTCCAATCCTGTGGCCACTGTTGAGTTTTCCAAATTTGCTGGCAAATTGAGTGTAGCACTTTTACTGCATTGTCTTTTAAGATTTTGAATAGCTCAGCTGGAATACTGTCACTTCCACTAGCTTTGTTGTTGCTCAGTTTTTCTAAGGCCCACTTCACTTCACATTCTAGGATGTCTGGCTCGAGGTCAGTGACCACCTCATTGTGATTATCAGGGACGTTAAGCTCATTCTTGTATAGTTCTTCTGTGTAATTTTGCCACCTCTTCTTAATCTCTTCTGCCTCTGTTAGGTCCCTGCCATTTTGGTCCTTTATCATGCCCATTTTTGCATTAAACGTGCCCTTCATTTCTCCAATTTTCTTGAAAAGATCTCTGGTCCTCCCTATTCTATTGTTTTCTTCTATTTCTTTGCACTGTTCATTTAAGAAGGCATTCTTATCTCTTCTAGCTATTCTCTGGAATTCTGCATTCAATTGGGCGTATCTTTCTTTTTCTCCCTTGCCTTTCGCTTCCCTCCTTTCCTCAGCTATTTGCAAAGCTTCCTCAGACAGCCATTTTGCTTTCTTGCATTTCTTTTTCTTTGGGACGGTTTTGGTTGCTACCTCTTGTACAATGTCGCGAACCTCTGTCCATAGTTCTTCAGGCACTCTGTCTATCAGATCTAATTCCTTAAATCTATTTGTCACCTCTACTGTATATTCAACAGGGATATGATTTAATTCATACCTGAGTGGCCTAGTGCTTTTCCCTACTTTCTTCAGTTTAAGCCTAAACTTTGCAAGGAGAAGCTCATGGTCTGAGCCACAGTCAGCTCCTGGTCTTGTTTTTACTGACTGTATAGAGCTTCTCCATCTTTGGCTGCAGAGCATATAGTCAATCTGATTTCTGTGTTGACCATCTGGTGATGTCCATGTGTAGAGCCGTCTCTTGGGTTGTTGGAAAAGAGTGTTTGCTATGACCATCACATTCTCTTGACAAAATTCTATCAGCCTGTGCCCTGCTTCATTTTGTACTCCAAGGCCAAACTTGCCTGTTATTCCAGTTATCTTTTGGCTTCCTACTTTAGCATTCCAATCCCCCATGATGATAAGAACATCATTTTTTGGTGTTAGTTCTATAAGGTGCTGTAGTGCTTCATAGAACTGGTCAATTTCATCCTCTTCAGCACTGGTGGTTGGGGCATAGACTTGGACTACTGTGATATTGAATGGTTTGCCTTGGATTCGAACTGAGATCATTCTGTCATTTTGAGGATTGTATCCCAGTATTGCTTATCCTACTCTTTTATTGACTATGAAGGCTACTCCATTTCTTCTGAAGGATTCTTGCCCACAGTAGTATACCTGATGGTCATCTGAATTAAATTCACCCATTCCTGTCCATTTTAGTTCACTGATACCTAAGATGTCAATGTTCAGTCTTGTCATCTCTTGTTTGACCACGTCCAGCTTTCCTTGATTCATGGATCTTACATTCCAGGTTCCTATGGAGAAAAAATCTTTACAGCATTGGACTTTCCTTTCACCACCAGACACATCCACAGCTGAGCGTCCTTTCGGCTTTGGCCCAGTCGCTTCATTCTTTCTGGCGCTACTAGTACTAGCCCTCTGCTCTTCCCCAGTAGCATATTGGACGCCTTCCGACCTGAGGGGCTCATCTTCCAGCGTCATATCGTTTTGCCTTTTGGTACTGTCCATAGGGTTTTCATGGCAAAGATACTGGAGTGGGTTGCCATTTCCTTCTCCAGTGGATCACGTTTTGTCAGAACTCTCGGCTATGACCTGTCCGTCTTGGGTGGCCCTGCACGGCATAGCTCATAGCTTCATTGAATTACGCAAGCCCCTTCGCCACAACAAGGCAGTAATCCATGAAGGGGCTGAAATATGGACAGCTATATAAATATTTTTAATTATTAATAAATAAAATATTTAAATTGTGTGAAAAAAACAAAAGCAAAGGTTTGTGTGAAATTGTAATTACATCAGGGGTGTCAAACTGCCGGCCCATGGGCCAGACACATCATGAAGAAACTGCACCCAATGGTGAAAAAGCTTCGATACGTTGCGCGACAACACGTGACATCGCAAGTTTGACATGTCTGTCTTACATCAATGGTCCCCAACATTTGTGGCTTGCTGGCCTGGCTAGGGGGGGAGAGGGAACTAGGCCATGCGAGCGGAGGGGCCAACACACAACTGTGCACATGCCCATGCAGCCCTTGTGTGAGCAGCAGACTGGCGCAAATGCATGTAGCATTACTCGTGAGTGCCCACCAGCCCGCTGCTTACACAAATTTAATTGGCCCAATTCTGAATAGGCCACAGCCTAGTGGTGAGCCATGGCCCGGAGTTTGGGAAACCCTTTCTTACGTTATTTCAGATTCCTGTTTAAGACTCTGAAAGCTATTTCTTTCAACCTTTGCTCCTCTCCTTTCAGAGTAGCCTTATAACATTTGCAGCATAGTAATTGAGATGAATGTCCTGATGACTTTTCAGAAAGACCTCTTATATCATGGACCCATTTTTACAGACAACATTTAAACTGCCCACCAGACGGAAAATGTAAATATGCTTTAAAATTTTACAGCACCATAATAGGTAGAATGAAATTTGCAACCTATCACTAGTAAACTGGAATCTTCCAAATTCAATAATTGCAGCTAGAAAAATTGCAACAATGTCATAAATTGTTCCATCTCTAAAATGTTAAGTGAAAACATATGAGATTTCAACATTCTCATATTAGATCTCAGGGGTCTAGAATATTGACTAGTCTCTGGGTCTCCTATTTTATGGAACTGTCTCATCAGCCAAAGTAGACAACACTACCCTGCCACTTTGCTTTGAATCTACTTATTTGAATAAAAACAAATGTAGATGCCTTCCTTTTTAATTCAGAATCATATACATTCCTAAGGAAAACAGTGAGGTTAAAATATCCAAATTCATCATCTATCTTGAGAAGGAGATGGGTCATTTTTAAGAAGGCAGCATTGACTAATTTATATCGTATAGTGAAGAACTATTCCAACTTGTAGGAACTTCCCCTGTTTGTTTGCAACAGGTCCAGTTTAATGATCTTAATAGTAAGTGTGATGATAGATAAATAATCAATTGATTAGTCTTATGACCATATCAAAAAATAAAACAAAATTAAAATATGTGATCTATTTCCAGGGTAAAATAGATTTTAAAAACGCAATAATAAAATACATCTGTGGTAAATACAAAAAAATCATCATTCAGATAAATACATCTTTACATGATACCCCAATTTCTTTGGTGTAACAGGTTCTTAGCTCAACTGCCTTAACAATACTGCTCACAATGTATACAGATATTAGAGGGCATCAGATTTGACTGTTAGAAGATTTTCATTATGAAGCTAATGATAATTAAGAAAAGATTGTGTAGAATGTGGCGCTTTATGTGTCATGGACAAAACAGCAGAATTAATCAAAATGGTGTAACAAACATCAAAACGTTGCAATATTAGAGTGAGCTTCATCAGTGTATTAAATCTTATTGATCTTTGAACTAGACAAAAAAAAAGTGAAGTGGCAGGCTAAAAGTTCCTGCAATTGGCTATTTAGACAAACAGAAATGGTATTTTTAGAAAGCTCAAGAAATTTAAAATCACAAAATGACATTTATTGAAAATCAAGACAATGACATTCTCTGAAATTGCAAAACACACTGGGGGAAAAAAGAACAATTGATTTTTATATATCCATTAACTCTGCTCTTATCAGGTATTACTAAAGCTAAAGAGTGGGGCAGTAACAAAGAGAAAGTAATTCTATTCAAAACATCAGTGTTAACTCAGTACGTCCGAGTTAATATGTATATATGTCAAAGGTTAAATTGTTCAATATATGCCATATAAGCAAACATTAAATTTCTCCTTAATTTGGATGGAAATGATCAAAATAGCAACCAAGTCCATCCTAAGATGTTTTACAATCAGAAAGTGATATTTCCCTACATCAGCTTCATATAAACAGCTGTCTTGTTAACAGAACTGTAATTATATTTTCCCATTCGATCGTCTTCTGTATAGGTGGTAGCAAGATATTAGAGGACCAAGCTGTGTGTTCCATCCAGTCTTCCATTTATATAGCTCAGTTCTCTTGCTACAGTGGAAGTTATTATGACCTTCTTGATACTACAGAAAGTGAGCCAAAGGAGATTATGGGCTGCCAATTCCCTCATTCCCCATGACAAACAATTCTAGTTGTTTTCAGTGTCCTGTACTATCTGCTGGTGCCAAGTAAAAAAGAATCATTTTGGCTTAGAAACTGGTGGACTGTGAGTTCTAGTCCTGCCTTATCCATGAACATCAGCTTGGTGACTTTGGGCCAATTGCTCTCACTTAGCTCAACCTACCTCACAGGGTTGTTGTTGTGGAAAAAGTAGGCGGAGGAAGGAATATTTTGTATGTTTGCTGTCTTGAGTTATTCCCAAGGTAATAAAGGTAGGATAACAATAAAAAATGCCAGAGCTCTATCATCCATTTACAATTCTTCCCCAGCTACTACTCCTTCCACTTCATAGAGAGGGCCAGTAGTGGCTACTTGCCAGCCATCTTCTCCCTGTCAGGGCCACCCTGCTCACCCAGAGAGCTATTTTTTGGCTCTCTCTAGAACTATGTTATTACTACTCAGAGCACTTCCACAATGCCACTGCTTCACACACTGTGTGAAGCAGTGTGAAGGTGATATGTGATTGTTTTATTTCTGCTAACTTAAAATGCCAAGAATACGGTCTGAACAATCACTCTCCCACCCAAAGCTGTTAAGGTTCCCGAGGCTATAAACTTCTCCTCATCCCACCGGTGTACACAACAGACAAACAAACAAAGAAAAGCATTCAGATAATGTGTAATTTTACATGCCTGTTTTTGTATAGAAGAGAGAACGAAACTGACAAAATTCCTGTCACTTTCATAACTACTGTTTTGCCTTTGCTTTTGAGAAAGAACAAAGGAATGATGAGCTAGGATTTTCCTGTAAACGTGGAAGGATGTGAAGCTCAAATGATGGGAGCACATATTCCCTCTAATGGGGAAAAATGGTTTTTCAGTAATTTCCACTACACTGCAGCTGTGTTGGACATGCATCAGCTCAATTTTTAACACAGATAACATCTGAGGAGCACTGAAGTCTGGGGCCACTTTCAAACTGACACAGAATCCTTATCTGAAAGTGCCCTCACAGGAAACAGAGGCATTGATAGTGTATTCTTTTGCATGCCTCACTGAACTCAGCACGGCTTACTTTAAACTGGGTGAATATATGATTATAGCCATCATAATCAGAGAAAACAAGGGACATCCTATAATCATACTGACTTCTTGATTTTTTTATAAGCCTGATATCTATTGCACAATCTTTTTTGTAAGTGGAATTAGCAGTTAAGCTAATATGCTCAGGAGAAGTAAGACTAAAAGAAATATTTGAAATTGAGTATTATTGCTGACTTCCTGAGGGGCAGCTTATTTTTTTAAGATAGTAAGAGGCTTTTTCTGATGGTATTTTTGTAGCTATTTTATAACTAATTTGTATTTACCTATTCTTGTCTCTTTCTAGAACATTGACACCTCAATTTTCTAATAATTTATGAAAATGTGTGAAAAAAGGAAGCATGTATAGTAAGTAGAACTTCCAACTAACATTTGCCTTTCAGCAGATATATTTTTAATATTTTGGCATGTATTACCAGATCAGAGGTCATGCTTTCTTTTGCCTTATATTCAATTTTCCCCTTTTTTATTTTTATTTTTTGCTTCAATGCAGATTTATTAATATCTTACAAGAGGGCTATGGCTATATAGTTTTCAAATGCCTATGAAGACAAAAAATAATGATATATTTAAGTTTCACAAGGTTCTCCTATTGGCTGGTGTGGGTGAATAGTTGTAGGAGATTTTATTAGTATATAATAAAAATTTACAATCCCTGTTATAACTACTGCCAATATATCGCAGAGTAACAGCAAGACCTTGTATTAAGCCTCTGAGGTTTTTGCTTTTTCCTAGATTCTTTAGCTGAGCAGCGAATACTGCAGAAGAAAAATTATAAGACTATTATCCTCATTAATTTCATAGTTAATAATAAATAATAATAATTTATTTTATTTATTTTATTTTAATCCCATTTATATCCCGCCCTTCTCCGAAGACTCAGGGCGGCTTACAAGCTTAGCAGTAGCCTTCATTCTATGTATATGCCTGCTTATTAGGGCTTTCACACACACCCCAAGCGGCATTATTACAAAGTCAGCTTAATTGCCCCCAACAATCTGGGTCCTCATTTTACCTACCTCGGAAGGATGGAAGGCTGAGTCAACCTTGAGCCTGGTGGGATGCGAACCTGCACTGATTGCAGGCAGCTGGTGTTACTTAAGGAGGCATTAGCCCACTGCTCCACCAAGGCTCTTAATAATAAACCTTTATTGTCAAAGTACAACGTGTACATTGAGATTAGCTGAGCCTCCCCCGTGCTCTCTCCCCCCAACACACAGTGACAACAAACCCTCCATCCTACCACACCATGTGAACCAACTACACCCTTCGGGAAAGGGCGGTATATAAATCTAAATAAATAAATAAATAAATAAATAAATACACCGGCCTCCCAAGTCAATTCTGCATAAATTCACAGAGATTATGTCCCATTTAAAAGCCTAACAGCCCATGGATAAAAGCTATTTTTCAGCCTGTTGGTACGGCTGGCTATATTCCTATATCTCCTACCGGATGGTAGGAGAGTAAAGAGATACCGTCCAGGGTGTGAGTCATCCCTGAGAATCTTCCTCACTCTTCCAAGGCAACGAGCCCTGGCGATGTCATCCAGTGGTGTCAGGGAACAGCCCACAATGTCTTGTGCTGTGCTCACTACCCTCTGTAATACTTTCCTTTCCGTGGCTGTCAGACCAGCATACCAAACCACAATACCATACGAGAGGACGCTCTCTATAGTAGACCGGTAAAAGAAGGTCATTAGCCATTGTTCTACCCTGTTCTTCCGCAAGACCCTAAGAAAGTGAAGCCTCTGTTGGGTCTTTCTAGCCACTTGGGTTGTGTTAACTTTCCAGGTCAGATCTTCACAGAGGTAGACTCCCAGAAATTTAAAGGAGGAAACTCTCTCCACACAGTCCTCCCTGATGTAAAGTGGGGCAGGTTCCTCCTTTTTTCTCTGGAAGTCTAACACCATCTCTTTCGTCTTGCCAATGTTTAGGTGCAAGTTGTTGTTACTACACCATATGGATAGTTTTTGTACCTCTGCCCTATATGCTGTCTCATCCCCACCTGTAATAAGACCCACCACAGTTGTATCATCTGCGAACTTGATTATCGCAGTGGATGGGTCAGATGATACACAATCATAAGTGTATAAAGAGTACAGGTAGTGGCTAAGCGTGCCGGTGCAAAGCTTCAGGGGGGTGGACAAAGCGATCCCTAAGAAAGTCTTGAATCCAATCACAGATGGTGGGGGAGAATTTCAAGTCAGTCAGCTTCTCGATGAGAATGCTCGGCAAAATGGTGTTGAAAGCCGAGCTGTAGTCAACAAAAAGCATCCTGACATAACTTCCAGGTCTCTCGAGATGACTTGCTACAGAATGTAAAGTAGTAGCTATGGCATCGTCTGTCGACCTATTTCCCCTGTAGGCAAATTGATGCTTATCAAAGTCCAGTGGGAGGCATGTCCTAAGATGTTGGAGAACCAATCTTTCGAAGCATTTCATGACTACAGACATTAATACAATAGGTCTGTAGTCATTCAGGCACCCAACTGCAGTTTTCTTGGGGACTGGGACAATGGTAGCTGCTTTCAAGCACGATGGTACACATGCCATTTGCAAGGAGATGTTAAAAATCCTTGTCAGGACCCCTGCTAATTGATCGGCACAATTCCTGACCACTATCCCCAGCACCCCATCTGGGCCTGCGGCTTTGCTGGGATTCACAGCCTTCAATACAGCTCTCACTTGGTGTTCACACAGGGTGAGTGGCTGAGAGTCAGAAGGCCGGCCAGCAAAGGCTACAGGGTCTGGTCTTTTAACCTCGTAGCAGGCGAAGAAGATATTCAGCTCCTCAGCCAATGAGGCATCTGTGTTTGCCATGCTCCTCGTGCTGCCCTTATAGTTGGTTAAGTGCTGCAGTTCCTGCCATACTTGCCTCGGATCATTATTCGCTAAGTGGTTCTCCACCTTTTGTTTGTATTGTTGTTTTGCCATCCTAATGCCTCTTCTGAGATTTGCCGTGGCCTCTCTCTATGCATCCCTGTCCCCTGCCTTAAAGGCAGAATCCCGGGCTCTCAGGAGTGTTCATATCTCTGCAGTCATCCAAGTAATCTGAGGTTTTTGCTTTTTCCTAGATTCTTTAGCTGAGCAGCGAATACTGCAGAGGAAAAATCATCAGACTATTATCCTCATTAATTTCATAGTTACAGACAAATTATATTTTATTTATTTATTTTATTTTTATTACATTTATATCCCGCCCTTCTCCGAAGACTCAGGGCGGCTTACAAGCTTAGCAGTAGCCTTCATTCTATGTATATGCCTGCTTGTTAGGGCTTTCACACACACCCCAAGCGGCATTATTACAAAGTCAGCTTATTGCCCCCAACAATCTGGGTCCTCATTTTACCTACCTCGGAAGGATGGAAGGCTGAGTCAACCTTGAGCCTGGTGGGATGCGAACCTGCACTAATTGCAGGCAGCTGGTGTTACTTAAGGAGGCATCAGCCCACTGCTCCACAGTTTACAGCACAGTTTACAGCACAGTTCTGGCGAGAGTTTCTACGACACATCGGCTCTACCCAGGGCCTCAGCTCCGGTTACCACCCAAGCACTAACGGGGCCGCTGAAAGGGCCAATGCCACGGTGGAAAGGTTCCTCAGGAGCTATGTGTCGTTCCAGCAAACAGACTGGGCAGACCTCCTGGTGTTTGCGGAAGTCGCCCACAATAACGCCGTGCATAGCAGCATGGGTTTGACACCATACTGGGTGGTGGCGGGGTATGATTTTGTCCCTGTTCCGGAGTGTGGACAGGGATCGGCGACACCCACCGGGCTTGAGGAGTGGATGCACCACATGGGGGCCACCTGGAAAACTGCTAGGGAGGCGATGGTGAAAGCTCAGGCACGGGTGAAGGAGCAGGCAGACAGGAAAAGGGAGCCCTTCACCACCCCCAAGGTCGAGGAGTGGGTGTATCTGTCAACCAAATATTTGCGCTTACGGGTACCGAGCAAGAAGCTAGGTCCTAGGTTCCTTGGCCCTTTCCAAGTGGTTCAGGTGATCAACCCCGTGACCGTCCGTTTACAGTTGCCTAGATTCCTAGGGAAGATCCACCCCGTCTTCCATAGTAGCCTACTAAAGCCCGCTAAGGGGATAACAGGGAAGGCGAGTGGGACCGCTCCGGGGCCTGTTCACGGGGACCGGTACGAGATACAGGCAATCCTAGACTCTCGGGTACGGAGGGGCCAGATACAGTATCTCGTGTTATGGAAAGGATACCCGTTGGCAGAAGCTTCATGGGTGTGGAAAGGGGATGTTCAGGCAGATCGTCTGGTCACGGCCTTTCACCGAACACATCCGTCCAAACCGGGGGGTAGCACTGGGGGCTCAGCGGCTTGTCTTCACGGAGGCCTGTCTTGTTGTTCTTCTCTTGCAGGAGGGCAGGTGGTAGGGGAAGCCGACTGTCAAGCCCCGCCGGTCCGCCGCCCGCTCGGGCCTCGACACTGCCACCGGCAAACCCCGGAACCGGCCGTGATGGGCGTGACTTCGCCCAAACACCGTGGAGCGCGCCGCAGCTCCGCCGATCAGCTGGCCGGCGCCCAGCTGACCGGCGCGCTCCCTACGGATCGCCGACAGTCTCCCCGTCAAGCCCCGGAACCAACCGAGATGGGCGTGGCGTCGCCCGAACGCCGTGAGGCGCGCCGCGGCTCCGCCGACCAGCTGGACGCCGGTAGGATGGGCGTGGCGTCGCCCGAACACCGCGGAGCGCGCCGCAGCTCCGCCGAACAGCTGGCCGGCGCCCGGTTGATCAGCGCACCCCCTCCGGACCGTCGGCTCCGTCGGGCCCCGGGCATTCGGTCGATGGGCGTGGCCTCGCCCGAATCCTGCAGAACGCGTCGCAGCCCCGCCGCACAGCTGGCCGGCGCCCAGCTGATCGGCACGTCTGTTTCACCCCGGCGGCAGGACTCTGGGCTGCAGGCGGTGTCCGGGCAGGAACAGACCGGAGGCACCGCGGGACCGAACGGACAGACAGTGCCGCCCCAGCAAAATGTGGAGGGGTGTGTGGCTATGCCCGTGTTGCCACCCTCACTCCCTGGGCGCCTAGAAGGACTGGGGGGGAGCTCGCAGCCGCAATGCCGGCACGGACTGGGGCGCATGAGGGAGGCTTACCGGGGAGGGGGCTTGGCGGGCCGCAGCGGTGCACACGGTGGGTGGTGGCTATGCAAGGTGATGGGTGGGGCATTTATGGGGAGGCGGGCGGATGCCGGTTTGCTTTGAAGGGCGTGGTAACCTGATAAAAGAGCGTTGAGGCTAGATGCCTCAACGCTGACTTTACCGCGGTTTGCTTTGGAGAAGAAATAAACCTGGTCACCCGTTCCTTTTGGAGTGCTTTTGTTTCCTGGCGGAGGACGTCGTGACACCAAGGCTCTGTGGAAGTTGTCATCATACAGTATTACAGTTGTGTCACTGATATTATTATTATATAATTATGATACAATTAAATGTTGTTGTTAGCTGCGAAGTCGTGTCTGACCCATTGCGACCCTATGGACAACGTTCCTCCAGACCTTCCTGTCCTCTACCATTTTCTGGAGTCCATTTAAGCTCACGCCTACTGCTTCAGTGACTCCATCCAGCCACCTCATTCTCTGTCGTCCCCTTCTTCTAGTGCCCTCAATCTTTCCCAGCATTAGGCTCTTCTCCAGTGAGTCCTTCCTTCTCATTAGGTGGCCAAAGTATTTGAGTTTTAGCTTCAGGATCTGGCCTTCTAAAGAACAGTCAGAGTTGATCTCCTCTACGACTGACTGGTTTGATCGCCTTGCAGTCCAAGGGACTCGCAGGAGTCTTCTCCAGCACCAGAGTTCAAAGGACTCGATTCTTTGGCGCTCAGCCCTTTTTATGGTCCAACTTTCACTGCCATACATTGCAACTGGGAAGACCATAGCCTTGACTATATGCACTTTTGTTGACAGGGTGATATCTCTGCTTTTTAGTGTGCTGTCTAGATTTCCCATGGCTTTCCTCCCAAGGAGCAAATGTCTTTTAATTTCTTGGCTACAGTCCCCATCTGCAGTGATCTTGGAGCCCAGGAAAATAAAATCTGTCACTACCTCCATTTCTTCCCCATCTATTTGCCAGGAATTGAGAGGGCCGGATGCAATGATCTTGGTTTTCTTAATGTTAAGTTTCAACCCAAGTTTTGCACTCTCCTCCTTCACCCACAACAAGAGGCTCTTTAGTTCTTCTTCACTTTCTGCCATATCATCTGCATATCTTAGGTTGTTGATATTTCTTCCGGCAATCTTAATTCCAACTTTTGATTCATCTAGCCCTGCCTTTCTCATGATGTGCTCTGTATATAAGTTAAATAGGCAGGGCGACAGTATACAGCCTTGCCGGACTCCTTTCCCAATTTTGAACCAATCAGTGGTTCCGTGTCCAGTTCTCACTGTTGCTTCTTGGCCCAGATATAGGTTTTTCAAGAGACAAATAAGATGGTCTGGTACGCCCATCTCTTTAAGAACTTGCCACAGTTTGTTATGATCCACACAATCAAAGGCTTTAGCATAGTCAATGAAGCAGAAGTAGATGTTTTTCTGGAACTCTCTAGCTTTCTCCATGATCCAGCGTACGTTGGCAATTTGATCTCTAGTTCCTCTGCCTCTTCGAAATCCTGCCTGTACTTCTGGTAGTTCTCGATCCACATACTGCTGGAGTCTAGCTTGTAGGATTTTATGAATAACTTTACTAGCATGAGAAATGAGTGCAATGGTGCGATAGTTTGAACATTCTTTGGCACTGCCTTTCTTTGGAATTGGAATGTAAACTGATCTTTTCCAATCCTGTGGCCACTGTTGTTTTCCAAATTTGTTGGCAAATTGAGTGTAGCACTTTTACTGCATCGTCTTTTAAGATTTTGAATAGCTCAGCTGGAATACTGTCACCTCCACTAGCTTTGTTGTTGCTCAGCTTTTCTAAGGCCCACTTCACTTCACATTCTAGGATGTCTGGCTCAAGGTCAGTGACCACCTCACTGTGATTATCAGGGACGTTAAGCTCATTCTTGTATAGTTCTTCTGTGTAATTTTGCCACCTCTTCTTAATCTCTTCTGCCTCTGTTAGGTCCCTGCCATTTTGGTCCTTTATCATGCCCATTTTTGTATTAAATATTCCCTTCATCTCTCCAATTTTCTTGAAAAGATCTCTGGTCCTCCCTATTCTATTGTTTTCTTCTATTTCTTTGCACTGTTCATTTAAGAAGGCATTCTTATCTCTTCTAGCTATTCTCTGGAATTCTGCATTCAATTGGGCGTATCTTTCTTTTTCTCCCTTGCCTTTCGCTTCCCTCCTTTCCTCAGCTATTTGGAAAGCTTCCTCAGACAGCCATTTTGCTTTCTTGCATTTCTATTTCTTTGGGATGGTTTTGGTTGCTACCTCTTGTACAATGTTGCGAACCTCTGTCCATAGTTCTTCAGGCACTCTGTCTATCAGATCTAATTCCTTAAATCTATTTGTCACCTCTACTGTATATTCAACAGGGATATGATTTAATTCATACCTGAGTGGCCTAGTGCTTTTCCCTACTTTCTTCAGTTTAAGTCTAAACTTTGCAATGAGAAGCTCATGGTCTGAGCCACAGTTAGCTCCTGGTCTTGTTTTTACTGATTGTATAGAGCTTCTCCATCTTTGGCTGCAGAGCATATAGTCAATCTGATTTCTGTGTTGACCGTCTGGTGATGTCCATGTGTAGAGCCGTCTCTTGGGTTGTTGGAAAAGAGTGTTTTCTATGACCATCGTATTCTCTTGACAAAATTCTATCAGCCTGTGCCCTGCTTCATTTTGTACTCCAAGGCCAAACTTGCCTGTTATTCCGGTTATCTTTTGGCTTCCTACTTTAGCATTCCAATCCCCCATGATGATAAGGACATCATTTTGTGTTAGTTTTATAAGGTGCTGTAGGGCTTCATAGTACTGGTCAATTTCATTCTCTTCAGCACTGGTGGTTGGGACATAGACTTGGACTATTGTGATATTGAATGGTTTGCCTTGGATTCGAACTGAGATCATTCTGTCATTTTGAGGATTGTATCCCAGTATTGCTTTTCCTACTCTTTTATTGACTATGAAGGCTATTCCATTTCTTCTGAGGGATTCTTGCTCGCAGTAGAATACCTGATGGTCATCTGAATTAAATTCACCCATTCCTGTCCATTTTAGTTCGCTGATACCTAAGATGTCGATGTTCAGTCTTGTCATCTCTTGTTTGACCACGTCCAGCTTGCCTTGGTTCATGGATCTTACATTCCAGGTTCCTATGGAGAAAAAACCTTTACAGCATCGGACTTTCCTTTCACCACCAGACACATCCACAGCTGAGCATCCTTTCGGCTTTGGCCCAGTTGCTTCATTCTTTCTGGCGCTACTAGTACTAGCCCTCTGCTCTTCCACAGTAGCATATTGGACACCTTCTGACCTGAGGGGCTCATCTTCCAGCATCATATCGTTTTGCCTTTTGGTACTGTCTATAGGGTTTTCATGGCAAAGATACTGGAGTGGGTTGCCATTTCCTTCTCCAGTGGATCACGTTTTGTCAGAATTCTCTGCTATGACTTTTCCATCTTGGGTGGCCCTGCACGGCATAGCTCATAGCTTCATTGAATTACGCAAGCCCCTTCGCCACGACAAGGCAGTAATCCATGAAGCAGTACAAGTAAATACATATTGGCAATGTTTGAGTAATGTAAAGTTGCATGTATTATCATTTTGGCATTACTGTGGATGCGACTATTGATAATGGATGAATGTCATGGACTACAGCAATGCAAACGAGAGGAAATTCCCATAATAAAAATATTTTAATATTCCATAAAAGTAGCTGAAGGAGATATAACAGCTTTAGCAGTTATAACCAAATATGTAGCTACAGACAAAAATAAAAATGTGGAGAGGACTATTGAATTTCTTCTGAAGAATTATGTTAGCTAGCTCTTAAAATATCAGCAAAAAGTAATGTAGGAATGCCTACAATTAATACATAAACTAATTTATCCAGGTTCTGGACAGTCGGTTCAAATGTCCTGGGAAACTGAAAACTTTTATCTCTACTTCAAACTGTTACGTTGCTAATATATAATACAGTATAAATATGGCAGAAACCATGGTAGATGGGAGATCCCTTCATCCCACAAAATTCCAAATAAACAAAGTATATTGAAATGTGGCTTCCTTATTTGTTACAAAAAGGAAAAGTTAACTTGGCATCATTCAATTTTTAAAAAATAATATTTTATTAATTTTCTCATTTTACAACTGAGTATTTAAAAAGTAATGTGATGACTGGGTTAATCAATAGTTCAATAGCATACATAAATCTTTAGTATAAACCTCATGTTACAACGTCAGATTTTTATTTTTCTATTTTTCCATTAATATCTACTATCTCATATTAAGCTAATATAGTTATTATTATCAGCTAAATAAAAACATCTTTGTTACAATTATCAATAGTGTTTAGCTTATACATATCTTAATTTTAATTTAATTTAATAATATTTATATACCGCCCTTCTCCCTGAGGACTCAGGGCGGTTCACAGGGCAAAAGTCAAATACAAAGTACAAACATTAAAAAGAGATTAAATAATTGCCCAAGTTAAAACAATTAATACAATAATAAAACCCCAAAAATAAAATTAAGAATACAAAAAAATAAAAACCCCACCAATCCCCATCAGGCTAGGCCGGCTTGTACAAACAAAAACGTCTTGAGATCGCGACGAAAGGAGCGAAGATCGGGCGCCATCCGGAGCTCTACCGGCAACTGATTCCACAGCTCCGGAGCGCCCACAGAGAAGGATCTCCCCCTGGGCGCCACCAATCGACATTCTCTGATCGGTGGCACCCTGAGGAGGCCCTCTCTGTGGGAACGCACAGGGCCTCCTTAATTGCGTTTGTAATCCATCCTTATATACAATCAATGTCCTGTTATTGCTTTCCCCCCCCAAGCTTTAATTTCCCATCAATATTCAAATTAACATTTGTTATTTATGATTTCGAAGTGTTTTATATTTAGGTGACCAAAGTTTCCCTTATTTCAACTTCTTCCTTTTTTCCTTTTCATAACAAAGTCTAATATTCTAAATACACATCTTATCTATTTGATTATAGTCTTGTTCTGCTTTCTAAAAGTTATCTATTTTCCCCCATGTTGAACCATCTTATTAATAATACCGTATCCCCTCTAATAAGTCAAAACCATTATATGTGTTATCTGGGTTAACCAATAATTCAATAATATACATAAATATCTCTTACTGGGCAAACAAAACTCTTATTTTCAACTAAGTAAAAACATTCTTGTTACATTTATCAATACTTTTTAACCTATACATAAAATTTAATTTCCTATCAATATTCAAAGAAAAAACCACACACTGTTATTTATGATTTCCAAATATTTTATGTTAGGTGATCAAAATTTCCCTTATCTCAACTTCTCCCTTTTTCCCTTTTCATACCAAAGCCTAATAGTCTTGTTACACATCTTAGCTATTCAATTATATTGTTACTTTATTTTCTAAAAGTTATCTATTTTCCACCATAATCAACCCTCTAATTAGTAATATAATATCCTCTCTAATAAATCAAAGCCATTATTTTCTTCAGCCTTACTCTGGCTTTCTTCCTTTGCCAGCTAACCTTCCACCTCCCTCTAGTTCTCCCTCTATTATTATATATATTATTTGGCATAAGAAAGACCATTTGATTGAAGTTTTTTTTGGAAGACTGAGCCCCTATGTATTCATTAGATGCCTCTCTATTACTCCAATTTCCCACAATTGTCCTGATAGGTTTATCTTCCATTCAGTCTGTTCTTCTTCCTTTTCCTCAAATTTCTTCTGATTTTTGTAAAAGGTTTTCTTCAGTTTCAATGTTGTCACTCCCTTTTCTGATTTTTCTGTTGTCTGGGTCTGTTGATCAATTGGGTCCTCTGTCTTGGTGTTTAGTTGTTCCAATTTTCCTGCATTGTTAATTCTTTGGTTGTAGTCAGGATCTGAGTTTGTATATTTAAGCTGGCATCTTGTTTCTTTATGTTGCTTCTTATTTCATCACAAGCTGAAAGGATGGTTTCATGTATTGATTTCAACTTGGAAAGGATTTTTTCCTGGTCTTCATCCATTTTCTCTTAATAGTATGTTAAGTTGCAGACTTTAGAGTCAAATGTTAAAAATAGTTTTTTTGTCTTTTGTAGCTGGGTATGAGACATCTATTTCACATGTTATAGGTGGTCTTTATAGTAGAAGTTGTTTGTCAAGTAGAAGTTTATAGTCCAAGGTGTTCCATCATCTCACATAATAACATGTGCTTGTCATGTAAAGAAATAGGAAAGCAATTCCCCAAGTATAGCTCTGAGAGTCAGTTAGAGTTTGCATTCATAGTTCCAGCAGGCTAGATATGCTGCCCAGAAGTTCCTTCTTTGCAGCTGGGTATTTCACAGGTGGTAGCTGTCAAGGTCAAGGAAATTTTATCTAAAGTCTGGGCTTCAAGCCAAGTCTCTTTTAGGCAATAACAAATTGTAATACCATACTTTGCCACAGGATGTCACCGATGCCATTTAAAGCTTTTTAAGTCCAAAATTTTTATGATAGTTTTTCAAGTCTTATTTTTTAAAAAAATAAAAACAAACATCTCCAATAAGAAAAGGAACACTTTTAGTCCCCAAGTTTCAAAAGAATATACATCCAATTAGATTAAAATTGTTCTTATAGTTGCTCTGTTTCCCCTGGCTAGTTAATTGCCACTTTTCTTAGAGTGTGGGGTAGAAATTCCCTTCCCTCTCTGCTCACAGAGGGAAAAATACTTTGGGCAGCTTTTACAGGAAAATACTTAAAATCTTAAAGAGAGGATCAGGTCTCACTCAGTTTCTTCTGTGTTGCTTTAAAGTTGCTTGGTGGTGATTTTGACTTCGGCTGTCAGCAGCTTAGTGTTGAGCCATATTGGTATGGCCGGTCTATCTCTCGCCGGTTTGGAGGGCTTCCCCAGATCAAACAGAAGGGCTGCTGCCCTCCCACAATCAAACATGGATCCCTTCCTTGCTTGTCGCCCCTTCAGGGCGACTTTCCACCCTTTCCAGGGTCCCCCAGCAGAATGAATTTGGATGCGGAAGATGGAGCTCACCTTCCTGCGTTTGTGGTGCCGCGATGGCAAACCAGAAGTCTGGCATCCTTCAATGTGATGCTCAGATTGTGGAAAGAAGATCTAACTGCTAGGAAGAAGAAAAGCCAGTTTTTACCCTTTGCTTTTTCACTTGTAAGGAAATAATAATTTCATTAGGGACTGGCTGAAGAGCTAGTTTGAAGTTTATGGCTTTGTTGCTGTTAGTGAATTGTCTGGACTGCTTGATGATGACAGAGCTTTAGAGTTATTATGACTGAATCCACCAGAGAACCACACATTTTCCACTTATCATAGTCACAAGAGGCTTCCTTACCTATGAATTAATGGGAATAACCATTCACTGTGGCTAATATGATAAGAGCTGTGGCTGTACTGAATGCCTTTGTATGCTATCTTACAGCAACCCAACTATTTTAGGCTTAAATGTTAACTGGATCTCTCTTAGCTTTTAAAGCAACATTTTTTGACAACTGAATCAACCTTGTGGAGCCTTTCAAATTATAAGTAGTTACATAAATTAATAGAATTTTTAAAAATAAATTTAATAAGCTTTATTTTGAACAGTAACTCAACTGGGTTGCAGAGATCCTGAATAAAATCTACATACAGCCTTAACAGTTCCTCCATAAATTGCTTACTTATCTCACTTCTCATTTAACGTGCCCTTTTTGTTTCTTAGTATGGAATTGTCTTTCTTTCTGGGGAAGGAAAAATCACAGGCAAGGGACAAATGTATTTGGAAGCTCTTTAATCTGCAGTGTACTGGATCTTTATCCTTTATATAAAGTTCAGTTGGGTTATATAAAAATAGATTAATAGTTTTGTCTTAATCTGCAGTTAGAAGTTGATAGAGGTTAACAAAACATAAAGGCACAAAGATAAGGAATGACATAAATAAAGCTTGGTTAAAATAATCTCAGCAGGACAATCACAACTGGTGACATAAGAGAACTTGTATGTATGTAGTTACAGATGTATTTTTTTAAATTTAAGCTATATTTTAAAGCTGTAACTTGTATCAAAGATATAATCATAGGTAATCCTAGATTCAGAATAAAATATGAAAAGGGTGAAAAATCAAAGAATATTTTGAATTCTTCTCAGTGGCTTTTCTTTCCTATTTGACTATTCCTAGAAGAAAGGAATATTCATATGAATCCTACATTTTGAAATAAATACTGAACCACCTATCTAAATAACTTCCTTTGTTTCCTATTTGGTGGAAATGGATTCCCCTTTACTAGTATTCTCTGTAGTTAGCCAATGAGAAGTTCTAGCCCTTTGTCAAATACTTAGCTATAATCACCTTATATTACATTTACTAAATTCTCATAATCTACAAAAGAAGTTACACAAATGAAATGGAATAAAGTTAGTCTGATAAAACAGAGTCAAAAGAAGTAATAACAATAAAGTTGGAAGGCACCTTGGAGGTCATCTAGTCCAACCCCCTGCTCAGGTAGGAAACCCTATACCATTTCGGACAAATGGCTGTCCAGTCTCATCTTAAAAACTTCCAGTGTTGGAGCATTCACCGCTTCTGGAGGCAGGTTGTTCCACTGGTTAATTGTTCTAACTGTCAGGAAGTTTCTCCTTAGTTCTAGATTGCTTCTCTCCTTGATTAATTTCCATCTGTTGCTTCTTGTCCTGCCTTCAGGCACTTTGGAGAATAGCTTGACTCACTCTTCTTTGTGGTAGCCCCTGAGATATTGGAACACTGCTATCATGTCACCCCTTGCCCTTCTCTTCATTAAACTAGACAATTCCAACAACTGTTCTTCATATGTTTTAGCCTTCAGTCCCCTAATCATCTTTGTTGCTCTTCTCTGTACTCTTTCTAGAGTCTCAACATCTTTTTTTACATCGTGGTGACCAAAACTGGATGCAGTATTCCAATTGTGGCCTTACCAAGGCATTGTAAAATGGTATTAATACTTCACGTGATCTTGATTCTATCCCTCTGTTAATGCAGCCTAGCACTGTGTTGGCTTTTTTGGTAGCTGTAGCACACTGCTGGTTCATATTTAAGTTATTGTCCACTAGGACTCCAAGATCCCTCTCACAGTTACTACTATTGTGCAAGGTACATACTATACCTGTACATTTGGTTTTTCTTGCCTAAATGTAGAACCTTACTTTTTTCCCCCATTGAATTTCATTTTGTTAGATAGCGCCCAGTGTTCAAGTCTGTCCAGATCCTCTTGTTTCTTAAGCCTATCTTCTGGAGTATTGGCTATTCCTGCCAGCTTGGTGTCATCTGCAAATTTGATGAGTTCCCCATCTATCCCGTCGTCCAAGTGTTGAGTAGTTCTTTTTACTTGTTACAATTTTTTTTATCTTCGCTAAACAGCTGATATAATAGTACTTCATTAAGTATATCTGTGGAAGCTGCTTTTGTGTTCTTAGCATCAATTAACAATATAAGCACATTCTGAGAGTTCGCTATTCTTATGTCATCTACATAACTCCACACTATTTCTGGGTGCTCTGATTGTATGACTTCTGCTCTTTCTACCTCTTTCACATACGACATCACTTCCCCATTCTTGCTGTGGATGGACTCAATTGTTCTTACTCACCAGGCTCTCTTCCTTATTTAGTCTCCAATGGAGGATTCCTCTCCTGAACAACAGGAAGTGGAAGATTAAATTTAAGCAAAATCTGTAGGCTCACAAACACCAGGCAGGGAAGAAATCAGATAAAGTGGTGCTATGGAGAATGCAATATTTGAGTCAGATGAACTAATTGATTATGGATTATGCATGAAGGACTTGAAAATTCAGGCTGTGATGTACACAGCCCACCAGAAAAAGAGATTTTGTAGACTCAGGTACTCCCATTGTTAAATTACTAACATCTGTGCAACAAGAAAAATGCATAAATTTTATAATTTGAGATGAGTTTGCTTACAGTTTGAGGGTTTATTGCTCTCAAATACTGGAAGTAATTAATATACAGTATTTGGTAGGAATACTAGATCTGGACTCCAAAAATCTAGATAACTTTGACTTACTTGGCTATCTAGTATCTTTCTGGATTTTTGCAGCCTAGATATGAGACCCTTTACTGCCCAGTCTCTACTTTTTCTCACCCCTTTGTCATTTTCAGGTTCAAGATTTAACTTGAAGAGTGACTTATGTTTTGGCTTTGTCTTGGCGCTTATATAACTGGGACAGATTTACAATGATACAGGTACTTACTGCTAGCTATTGGCCATAAATAGGATACTGTCTCTCTTTCAAACATATAATGCAGATCTAGCAGAGGGTACTTCTTGGACCCACATAATATGGATAGGGGAGCCACTGACTGTGGTACAGATTTATGTTTTGAAGTTTAAGTCTCTGTCTCATACTTCCGTTCTTGAGACAATTATTTTTCTTTTATTCTCACCAGTTTTTCTCTTCGTAAAGGAAAATTTTGTGACTGGCCATACGTATTTTGACTGTGACTTTGTGAATGGGCAATCCTGTTCACTGGGCCAGGCACTGTCTAACCAGGATGCAGGGATGTCTAATCAGGAAAAGCTTTGAAATTCTAAATGTACCTATGACTCCCAAAAGTTACTTTATTCATTGCCTTGATTTCATTTACATCCCACCTTTTATCTAGGAAAAGAACACATTACTACTTCCTCGGTGTATCACTCCCCCCATAGCTAGCAACCTTGGGGGTAAATTGTCAGGAGAAATGTAAAAGTAAATTGAATGCAAGGAGAAGAGATTATTTAAGCATGTAAGGTAAAATAAAAAGAGATAGGATCAAGAATGAATAGCTAATGAATGGATGTGGACTGAATCCAAAAATGAACAACTAGCATAAGCAATATACATTACTGTAAAACATAGAGAAGAAGAGCACATGAAATGGAAAACTGAGACAGTTGGAATTATATGAAGTATGAAGAGAAGTAGACGAGGAGGAGGACAAGAAGTTTAATGAATGAAAGGTATTATCTGAATCCAGTGTATGGATGTAAAGGAAACAAGCTTGTTCCAAGGATAGAAAAGTATAGAGAGGTAGTTTTGGTGTAGCCAAATTTACATTTATTTTCCTTTACTTTTTTCTTAAAACATTTTTCTTACCACTGCTTACCATTTTACTGTACTTTGTATATTGTTACTTAACCTGAAATGGAATGGAATGGAATAGTGCAATGGCTTGTGTGCTCAATTCATACTGATAACATATGAGTAATGAAATATGTGAACTCATCTTTAGTTTATAATTGTCTGAGTGAAAATGCAGGTATAAATAACTCATTGCAACAAATAGAACACTATTTTTTCCCCTGTAAAATAAGATTTATTCCTGGATTTTTAGAAAAATCGAGGGACCAAATACCAAACCAGTCTCCTTGTAAAAATCATCCTGGCATTTGTGCAAGTCACAGTAAAACTGCATCTAAAGTGTTTCAAAAAAGCCGACTGAAAAGGTTCTCAATAAGATTTATTTGCCTTAAATGCATAATATATATTTTGTACAGAGGGAGGGAGGGAGGGAGGAAGGAAGGAAGGAAGGAAGGAAGTTCACATATCTGGATAGAAAAACAAATACCTAATATGGTAATGTCTCTTATTTAAACACCCCCTTTATTCATCATCATCATCTAACAAAATCACCCTATCCCAGGTCCTTAGGAAGGATTCAATAGTTGGATAAAAATGCCAAATCCAGTCTAAACATCTGGCTGACTATGTGAAAAATTATAATAATGATAATAATGTGGACAGGTTTCACTAGAGGAGCCAGACGAAGAACCTATGGTAAGATATGTTACAGAAACAACCTACAGAAACTCATACTGGATTAGTTGTCACCTGGGTCGACAAGAACTATGCTAGGTGTTGGAGATCCTGGACATGGACTGGATGACAAATGGACTGCAAGCTGAACCAGGATCAGGGCTACTGGAAGAAAAGTTGTTCAGCTGTCATACATATATAAAGACTGAAAACCAAAAAAATAATAATGTATTAAGCTTGTAATAACGTATTAAGCCTGACTGTCAATACTCTAAATGGCTCATAATAATTAAACGAAGAAATTACAATAAATTCAATAAAATCTAAAAGATAAAGAAAAATGACGGCAAGCCAGATGATGAGAGGGGTTTCGCTCTCTCTTGACAAAGGCTAGGTGTTTACAATTCCTTCAAGCAGCCATGTCAGAACCCATATCTATATTACTATTCTATTGCTCCTCCCTATTTCTTCCCTGACCCAATTCCCATCCTCTTCTCTCCCTGGGTTCTGCCATACTCCTGGAGGGGAGGGGGGATTGCTTGTGGTTTATTGCCTTGACTTCCTCTATTGCTACAATGTAACACTTTGCTTTCTTGCATTATTTCTCTCTGAACTTTCTTCTCCCTTAATGTCAGCTAGTAAAGGGGGGAGGGAGGAAGAAAGGAATGTAACCTCCGGCAACTGGCTTATCTCTGCGCTCTCTAGAGAAGGTGTGAAGCGTGTCTAAACATCGCTTACAATCAATGTTTATTTCCCCTTTCCCACGATGGACTGAACACCTGGGGATTGGCCAATTTGAACTGACCGGATGAACTATGGGGTGGGGTTTTGCTGGGACACTTTAACCTATTGATCTGCACAGGAAATCCTCAGATCCTGTCTAGTATGCCTGCTATCAGCTTTTCCTAATAAAAGTTACTTTTGGAAGAATTCGCTCCCATGAGTTCTGCTTTCTTGGGATGAGGTATTGAAGTGGGCCCTCTCAATACTCTAAATGGCTCATAATAATTAAACGAAGAAATTACAATAAATTTAATAAAATCTAAAAGATAAAGAAAAATGATGGCAAGCCAAGATGATGTGAGGGGTTTTGCTCTCTCTTGACAAAGGCCAGGTGTTTACAACTCTTTCAAGCAGCTGAGTGGGGGAAACCTGGATCTTGCAGTGGGGTGGGGCTTGTTCCAGAGGGCAGGAGTTGCTATAAAGTGTGCTTCTGTGGCCCTGATAGATGACATTGTTTAATTGAAGGGATCCTAAACTCACCAACCCTGCAGGATCCAATTGGCTGGACAAGTACTATGGGAAACAGATGGTTTTCAAATAACCAGGTGCTATGTCATGTAAAAAAGTAAAAAATAATCTTTGCTTTAGATTCATGTGAAAATTTAACATCTGAATGTGCTGCACACATGTGTATGTATAATGGGCCTCTTAACCCGGTGCCAGATGCACTAGGACAGACATGTCAAACACAAGGCCCGGGGGCCGGATCCGGCCCGGGAAGTGGTTTGGAAACAGTGACGGAACGGTCCCCACTGCCTTGGCCGAGACTCTCCTTCTACCAGAGACCCCCAGATCTGTCCCACTCTTGCCCAGGCCCCCATAGGCACCCTTGATGCGAACGATGTAGAGCTGGCCACGCCCACCCAGTAGGCCACGCCCGACCAGGCCACACCCACCCGGCCCCCTGAGGGCAACCACAATGCTGATGCTGCCCTCCATGAAATTGAGTTTGACACCCCTGCACTAGGATGACTTTATAAAGTATTGAAGGATTATAATGTCCAATGTTACTTATGCATTTCATAGATACTTACTTTATTTTGAGAAAAAAACTATTATAGATATTGCATATATTTGTAATTGAATGCAGACAGTGGAATAGTCAAGATAATTACATGCCAAGTGGAAATCTTTATAAAGATATCAGATTCAACTCATAATTAGAGGGGTTCTCCAAACCGTTATGGTTGCTAACTCACTTCCCTTTTGCTACAGTCATGTATTAGTAAAATACACAATACACTATTCAGCTGACATTTTCATATTTTTCTGTGATGCTCTGCTAAAATATTATATATTTTCAGATGGTTGATTTTTTTTCTCAACCAATAAGCAGCTTTTTTTCAGATTGTATGCTGCAGAGGCAGATTGCTGAACTCCAAAATTAGTCATTCTTGTCAATTATCAGTTGCCAGTTCAAATTCCTTCCTCCTTTTTACTTAATGCAAAAGTAAAAGAATGCAGAGCAGTTGTGTTTCTTTCCATTCTGAGACTTAAGCCATAGCTCCCATCCTCCTTAGCAAGATCATTTTTCTACTGGTAGGTATGGGAGATAGAGTAGAATGATGGTAAAAGTTGTTGGTTAGAATTTACAATCAAGACAAAATGTATTAGGGGAGAATTAGGCAAAATGGCTTAGTTAAGATGAATTGCAACCTCCTTTCAATTTCTCCTTGTAGAGCAGGGGTGTCAAACTCGCAACGTCACGTGTCGTGTTGCAACGTATCACGACTTTTTTGCCATTGCCAGCAATGGGGTGGGTGTGGTTTTGCTATGATGCATCCAGCCCAAGGGCGGGCAGTTTGATACCCCTGTTGTAGAGAATTAGCAGGAATAACATACTTTTCGGATAGCATTTCCTTGGGTGCAGTATTTCCTTTGTGATATATTTTCTGTTTTCAAGCTACATTAAAAAGATAGCTTCTTATCACATACTGTATATTTTTTGCTATTTTTGTTCACTATTTCTTAAAATTTAGCATATTACTTCAATGTTTACAAAAATACATTAACCAAATTGGGAATCTTGAATGTATTATACATTTTGCTAGAGATTATTAAGATGTCATCATAATTCATCAAAGAAATAATTTGAGGATAATGTAAGTGAATAAGAACCCTAGGCAAACTGTGCCCATAGCTTCTGAGAAACAGGGACACTGATTTAGATCATGGAACTTTTAAGAGTTTTGTCTGGAAGAGGTGGAAAAATTACACAGAAGAACTATACAGGAATGAGCTTAATGTCCCTGATAATTACAATGAGGTGGTCATTGACCTCGAGCCAGACATCCTAGAATGTGAAGTGAAGTGGGCCTTAGAAAAGCTGAGCAACAACAAAGCTAGTGGAGGTGACAGTATTCCAGCTGAGCTATTCAAAATCTTAAAAGACGATGCAGTAAAAGTGCTACACTCAATTTGCCAACAAATTTGGAAAACTCAACAGTGGCCACAGGATTGGAAAAGATCAGTTTACATTCCAATTCCAAAGAAAGGCAGTGCCAAAGAATGTTCAAACTATCGCACCATTGCACTCATTTCTCATGCTAGTAAAGTTATTCTTAAAATCCTACAAGCTAGACTCCAGCAGTATGTGGATCAAGAACTACCAGAAGTACAGGCAGGATTTCGAAGAGGCAGAGGAACTAGAGATCAAATTGCCAACATACACTGGATCACGGAGAAAGCTAGAGAGTTCCAGAAAAACATCTACTTCTGCTTCATTGACTACGCTAAAGCCTTTGATTGTGTGGATCATAACAAACTGTGGCAAGTTCTTAAAGACATGGGTGTACCAGACCATCTTATTTGTCTCTTGAGAAACCTATATGTGGGTGAGAACGGTGAGAACTGGACACAGAACCACTGATTGGTTCAAAATTGGGAAAGGAGTCCGGCAAGGCTGTATACTGTCGCCCTGCCTATTTAACTTATATGCAGAGCACATCATGAGAAAGGCAGGGCTAGATGAATCAAAAGTTGGAATTAAGATTGCCGGAAGAAATATCAACAACCTAAAATATGCAGATGATATGGCAGAAAGTGAAGAAGAACTAAAGAGCCTCTTGTTGTGGGTGAAGGAGGAGAGTGCAAAACTTGGGTTGAAACTTAACATTAAGAAAACCAAGATCATGGCATCCAGTCCTCTCAATTCCTGGCAAATAGAGGGGGAAGAAATGGAGGTAGTGACAGATTTTATTTTCCTGGGCTCCAAGATCACTGCAGATGGGGACTGTAGCCAAGAAATTAAAAGACGCTTGCTCCTGGGGAGGAAAGCCATGGGAAATCTAGACAGCACACTAAAAAGCAGAGATATCACCCTGTCAACAAAAGGGCGTATAGTCAAGGCTATGGTCTTCCCAGTTGCAATGTATGGCAGTGAAAATTGGACCATAAAAAAGGCTGAGCGCCAAAGAATTGAGGCCTTTGAACTATGGTGCTGGAGAAGACTCCTGCGAGTCCCTTGGACTGCAAGGTGATCAAACTGGTCAGTCTTAGCAGAGATCAACCCTGACTGCTCTTTAGAAGGCCAGATCCTGAAGCTAAAACTCAAATACTTTGACCACCTAATGAGAAGGAAGGACTCACTAGAGAAAAGCCTAATGCTGGGAAAGATTGAGGGCAAGAGAAGAAGGGGATGACAGAGAATGAGGTGGCTGGATGGAGTCACTGAAGCAGTAGGCGTGAGCTTAAATGGACTCAAGAAGATGGTAGAGGACAGGAAGGCCTGGAGGAACGTTGTCCATAGGGTCGCGATGGGTCGGACACGACTTCGCAGCTAACAACAACAACAAAACAAAGAAAAAACAGTCAAGTTATTAATGAACTATGGATTATGCAAGGCAATACAAAATCCCTGAATTTTACAAGCATCTCTAATAATGCACACTTTCAGAGATCCCTATTAGATCAGAACATGCACACAATTGACTTGCAAACCAATCCCTTCTTTCTCTCGAATAAAGCCATTGAGACCTGTTATTTAAAGTCTTGAGCATGGACAATTCTTATTTACTTGAGGTTAAATAGAGAATTTGCTGGAAGCTTTTGTTATTCTGCATTGCCGAGAACCAGCTTAGAAGGAATATAAGGCCTTCCCAGGTTGTATGATTAAATTTTTGAGGACAGAAGAAAGAATCTAATCCATATCGACTGTAAACTGATAATTTGCTTCAGAAGGTCTAGGCAGATTGACTGCCATATTGATTACTAGGTGCTGAGTTTAAGGTGCCCTTGGTTTCTCTGTTAGCAAAAAGAAGAAGGCATTTTTCTTCTTTTAGTCTTGTTTTTGGTTGAGAGAAAGAAAGACAGAGAGTAGCAGGAAACACCAGCTAAAGGCAATAGCGGCTGCATCACCCTGGGATGTTCTGGTTGGGTGGAGCAAACTAAGAGTGCAGAGAACTTTTCAGCATGTTTCTTTCTTAGGACTCTACCCTTGCATAGAGTAAAGAGCAAAGGAGGTTATCTTAAAAGAAATATGCAAAAACCATTATCTAGGCACAGGGAGCTGAAAAATTCTTTAATTCCTGAGGGGGGGGGAAAACCCACTAATAGTCAGAAGCAGCTCAAGTAAACACCCTCCTGATTCCTTGGAATACAAGAATTAGAGAATATACAGCACAATCAGGTTTGCAAGGTTCAATTATTATAGATTGTCTCAATAAAGTATAGACAGTCTAAATATATCTGGTCTTCCTGTAGAGTTGATTTTGGTTAATAGGGCTGCAATAATGCACATTCCTATTGTTCACTGATTTTGTTTCTCACATTTCTTTGCCATAAAAATCCAATATCCTGGTAGTTCACAACAATAATAGTATAATTATAATTATTTGAAATGCAATTCATTTTAATTGTAACTGTATTCAGGTTTCACAGAAATCATGTTTAAGACATATATCCTTCTGGATAATGATAAAAAGGTACAATAATAAATGGGGCTTGAATTTAATTTAATTGTTTTATTTGTTTTTAATTTTTTGTATTCATGGTTTTAACTGCCCTGTAAACCGCCCTGAGTCCTACAGGAATAGGGCGGTATACAAATCCAATAAAATAAATAAAATAAATAAATAAATAAATTGGGATAATAATGCTGTTGTTTGATTTTTTTAAAAAAAATTCTAATGTTTTCAAAATAGGTTGATTCATTTCTAGTTTGAACTGATGGAAACAGCCTCTGACCAAAAATGTATGAGCATCATGGAAAGGATGGCAGAATGATGACTTCTTAACCATATAAGTCAAACTCTATGTGTATTTTTTTCTTACAATTACCCTGGTTCTGATAGAAATGCACTTATCTATTAATTCAAGGAAACGAAAGAAAAGGAAAAAAAAACCCAACAACTAGGCAAATACACATCATCAGAAAAAAACCAGTGGAATGGCATTGACAATGGCAACTAACATTAACAGAATTAGAATATCTTTCCTGAGAAGAAAGAATCATAGATTTGTTTAAGGGTAAATACCATTTAATTTAGTGGCAGTTGCTTTTGAGAAATTATGCAAATAATACTATATAAATCTCTTAAACAGGTGGCAACAAGGTTTTAGCACATTAAATAGTTGTGTTGACAGAATTGTAAGAGCCAGGGGGGCTTTTGCCCAGGTTCACCTGGTGCGCCAGTTGCGGCCCTATCTGGACCGAGATGCCCTACGCACAGTCACCCATGTGCTCGTGACCTCCCGGCTAGACTACTGCAATGCTCTCTACATGGGGCTGCCCCTGAGGACCACTCGGAGGCTTCAGCTGGTGCAGAATGCAGCCGCGCGAGTTGTGATGGGAGTCTCCCGATACTCCCATGTAACACCTCTGCTCCGCGAGCTGCATTGGCTTCCAGTTGCCCTCCGGGTGAGATTCAAGGTGCTGGTGATGACCTATAAAGCCCTAAATGGCTTGGGTCCGGATTATCTAAGGGAACACCTGCTGCCAGCATCAACTGCCCATCGTCCTGTGGGCTCCCACAGGGAGGGCCTCCTCAGGGTACCGCCGGTCAAGGATTGCCGGCGGGCGATCCCCAGGAGGAGGGCGTTTTTGTGGGCACGCCTGCCCTATGGAATAAACTGTCAACGGAACTCTGGACTGCCCCTGACCTTCGTTCATTTCGCCGGGACCTAAAAACTTGGCTCTTTGAGCTATCAGGTCTGGACTGAGGGGTTTTAATGATTTTAAATTGTGATTTTAATTTTTTGGGGCTATACTTAATTTTATTTTATTTTAATTTTATACTGTATTGTTTTTAAATTTTGCCCTGTAAACCACCCTGAGTCCTTCGGGAATAGGGCGGTATATAAACCGAATTAATAAATAAATAAATATAGCAATTTTTCCATGCAGTTTTAAAAGTGAAGGGGCTCTGTCCTCAGTTGCATCATAAAAAATTACAGAGCATTTTAAAATCATGAAAAGAGAAGGAAATGAATCTGTTTCATATTCATTGTAGCTCAGGGTTGAATTGATACTCTCTGGAATTCTCCAAACTTGGGTTTTTGCTGGCAGATATTTCATTCCTTGACTAGGTAACCAGTGCAAGTGGGGTTTTCTCGCTGTTTATATACAATGTCCAATACTTGCCCTGCCAGTATTGGTGGGAATGTAGTTTTCTCCTTGATAGTTCCGTCATTAAGATATTGTTTACTGCTTGATTATATAGTTATGTCTGGTGTTAATCCCTGCTTATCTGGGTGTGGGCTACTGGAGAACATGTGTTTTGGACCTTTTGTTTCTTTCTAAGCTTTTTATTGTCTCTAGAGGTTGCCCACATTACTGAAAGAGTGACAGTTCTCTCAAAAGCATGAAGTATATAGGATAAATAGGATATTAGGATAAATAAAATGTCTATTATTATAAATAATAAATATTAAGACTTGGGGCATCATCATTCTAAGCTGACATAGGTTCAAACAAACAATTGTTGGATGGTACTTCTACTAGTATGTAACACTGGATTGGAAGCTAATTCTCTCAGGGTATCCATGGACTGCTATCCTGAAATTATATTGCAATAAAAACTAAGGGCAATTACATCGACCAGCATTGTTACTCGGGTACAGTAAAGTTCAGACACAAGGGTAATATAATTTAGGCCTATAGACTTTATTCCTTACTTAAGGATGGGAGGAAAGTGTGTTAAGAGCCTTTGAGCCTCTTTCTAGTTTTCTATTTCTATCTAGAGACTTAATGATGTGCCATCTTCCTTGCATGATTAAAAGCAGCAAATATATGTAATTTGTTCAATGAGATGAAGGGTTAATGGGAAATGTAGTTAGTTTTGCCTTTGGGTGAAATTTACTGTTCTTTTCTACTGGTTGAGGATTATACTGTGACCAGGTTTAATCCCCACCAGCTACAGCAGAGTGGGCACTATAATGCTTTGTGTATTCAAGGTGATCTAAAAGTGATCTGGAATGGGCACTTGACATTCATTTAAACTCTGGTTATGTGCCTGGAGAGGATATCAGAGATCCAGTAAATTACTATGAATAATTATGGCTGTTAAAAGTAAGGAATCTTATAATTTTTTCCTCTGCTATAACTGCCTAAATGTCACTTGAATTAGATTCAATCTCTTCTTCATCAAACTGTTCTTGATGATTCCCCATAAAGTAGTCCTTGATTTGCCCTGTGGCACATGCCACAGTCAGAGAATGTCATCTGGTGGCCCCCAGGGGGAGGTCCTTCTCATTGGGCGCGCCGGATTTGTGGAACCGTTTGCTGGTTGAGCTCCGGATGGCACCCGACCTTCACTCCTTCCGACACGATCTGAAGACCTACTTGTTCGAACAAGCCAGCCTGGCCTGATGGGTGATGGGTTTGGATTTTAATATTGTTTTAATGTATTTTAACTCATTGTTGTTAGTTTCTGGGCACCCTGTTTAACCTCTTTTAATGTTTGTATTCTTGTACTTTTATATGTTTGCCCTGTTCACCGCCCTGAGTCCTTCGGGAGAAGGGCGGTATACAAATAAAATTATTATTATTATTATTATTATTATTATTATTATTATTATTATTATTATTATTATTATTATTATTATTATTATTATTATTATTATTTGCAGTTTTATCTACCTCTGATGGTTGGAGCTGCTATTCTAGAATTGCATAAACCTATGCAAGCAAGGCCATCTGAACTGGAAATCTGAGATGGGCCACCCAGAATTCTGATGTGGTTTCCCTTCTATTACCTTTGTTTGGTTTGGTTTGGTTTTCATTCTGGTAGTTTGTAAAAGATAGATACTTCAAGGACAGCAAATGTCTGTATTGTATGTAGAAGAAGAAGAAGAGGAAAAGGAGGAAGAGGAAGTTCTCTACCTTTGACTCAAACTAGGAACTCTTTTTTAAGAAATGCTGAACACTAAGATGGTGTGTTCAAATGTGGATATGTATTGTATGTGTATATGTGTAGGAAGAGGAGGATGAAGATGGAGGATGGAGAAGGATCTTGTGTCCTTGGTTTCTACATCTTTCTATTTTGCCCAGAAAGGCATCTGTCAAAGCTGAGTTTTGTAATAAATACAACATTTTAATTTTTTTTAAGCCAGCTCTGACATCTTCCCTACCTGTTCTATTCTCCTAGTAATTTTCAGTAGAATACATAAAATTTTCATTACTGTAGTTTTGTAAAAAGAGATGTTGCCAGTTTCAGAAGCTAGCAAGCAAAGCACGCAAGATTAGATGGCTGTTAAGACAATTAGTTTGTGTAACTTTTGTAGTTTTAATGGGATTTGACCAAGGATTCTTGACGATTATCAATATCCAGGAGTTTAAAACTGATTAAACTGATTAGAAACTGATTAAAAACAACCCTGTAGGCCTTTAGTTTGAAAAGGGTGAGGTGGCTAGTGATGATAACAGCCTATTGCTGTTCTCAAATATTTTGGTCTCAGGACCAATTTGCATTCTTTAAAATGATAAACCAGTGATATGTTGGTTATATCTATCAATATTTAATGCAACAGAATTAAAATTGAGATTTAATTTTTTTAAATATATTTATTTGACTTTGTTGAGCCTCTGAAAAACTCTCAGGGCCTCCTAGGGGATCCCAGGCCATATTTTGAGAGTTACTATTGCAGGTAAAATCCAGAAATGAATTTTGAAACAATGATCAATGCATGTTCAGTTTTAGTTTCCAAAGCAGGCTTGTTTATTTACTTTAACCAAAATATAGAATAATTGAATCATAGTGTTGGAAGGAAACTTGGAGATTTTTTAGTTCAATTGCTTGCCCTATGCAAGAATCCTTGTATCATTCTGGAGAAATATTTTCCAGTCTTTTCTTGAAAACCTATTCCATTTAAAATTTTAACTCAGTTCCTTGGGAATAAATCTCACTGAACTGAACTCAAGTGGATTTATGTCTAAGTAAATATATACAGAAACCAATTGTGTGAGTGTAATTTTCATGGTTCCTTAGTAGCAAATTCCTACTGAATCCCACATGAACTATGTAGAATCAGATTATAGAAGGAGCTGCAAGGATCTGATTGTAAAAAGGATCAAAAGGACCATTTAGTATATGAACTTAAGTTGATACAGGTAGTTTTCAATTATCAACTGCCATTAGAACTGGCAACTTTGTTGCTAAACAGTGTGGTCATTAAGCATGGCATCATGTGACTTGCGATTGTCTGCTGGTTTCCCCATTGATTTTGGTTATCAAAATCCACCTGCAAAGGTTACAAATGCCCATTGCATGACCATGGGGCACCATTGTAAATGTGTACCAGTTGCCAGGCACCTGAATCATAATCAGATGACCACAGGGATGCTGCAATGGCACAACTTTGAGGACTGGTTGCAAGTCTTTTTCAGCATCTTCATAACTTCAAACAATTGCTAAATGAATGGTTGGTAAACAAGGACTACTTGTATTTGCATATTATATTTTTATGCCTGCCAAGTGAGCTTAGTGTGATCATATATTGAATAATCTTTGAGCTTTGGAGCATAATAAATCACTACTACTATACTCACAGTCCAAAAGATATCCATGGTGAGTCTTGTGCAGGTGATTGCTGCACAAGATCTCAGGTTCAGTATATACCACACAGGAACCATCACAGAGAAGTGAGAGTAATACTAAGTTCTTGCATTAAAAGGAAAATTTTTATAGACCTGACCCTTATGCCTTTATTGTATCAAAGAATCCCACTTTCCCCAGGTAAAATTCTTCTAAAGAGAGTAGCTTAAAGACTCCACGCCAGTGGTGGGATTCAGCCGGTTCGCACTACTTCAGCAGAACCGGTAGCTAATTTTTTGTTGTCCAGGTCCACAATGGACTTCTGGAATGGCATCCACACAGAGAACCGATTGTTCACATATTTGAATCCCACCACTGCTCCAGGCTCATAAGTATTTGGCATAGCAGCAGGAATGATACACTGAGGAGGCTTGACTTAGTCTTTTTTCCTCTAAGTATCCTTGTTTTCACTTTCCATGCTCTAAAGGTGGCAGGCAACGCAAAAAGAAATAATCCCTTTATTCATGTATGCTGCACTACAAGTGCATTTATGTAGAAGTTAGATTAACTGACATCAGTGTGATTTTATAGTAAATACGTTTTAAAAGTCAGACTGAAAGCAAGGTGTTATTTAGATAATATCCATTTAAAAATACTTCAGTGTCATCAGAAAATCCACAGCATAAGAAAAATATTACTAATTAGTTATATCATGTATCCCATTTCTGCATTTCCTCTTCTGCACTCAGTTTAATTGCAGTGAAGACTAAGGGTGTTTTTACTTTCCCATTTGTTGTTTATATTTCAGGTTTTGTTTAAAATGATGTTTTTCATAATTTAGGAAGGGATGGATTAATATATATTGAAAGTAATGCTAATCTTGCCTTTATGCTTTGTGATATATTCCTCTAGGATTTGAGCAGAAGGTCACATGTTGAACCACAATGATGTCATTTCAACTGATTTGACTGCATCTTCTCCACTGGGACAAATTTATTATTTTGTAATTGTAAAGTTTTCTTTATTTTGCCATTTGACTTACACAAGTGTATATCATCTATAATGCTTCTGTTCTTTTAAATACCCCAGAAAAGCACTGAAATTTTCAATTATCATTCTTACTCACCAAAAATATTGTATGACACTATATACATGTAAATAAATTCCTATTTTGCATGAAATATTTGCAATTTTTATGTCAAGGGAAAGACAGACGTTGTAAAATCTGCGTAATATTTTTCTATTCAGAACTTTGTACAATTGATTTACAAATGTCTCAGGAGAACTTGGAAATGTGCTTTGCCCTGTTCTGTTAGGTATTTTTTTCTTGTTAGAATGAATAAATACACTTTAAATCAAAACTGCCTTTAAAATGTTTTAGAAGTAATTATTCATCTAACAGAAATCCGTATCATTCATTAAATATTTTATATGTAAAAAGAAAAGAATTACTTACTGAAGAGTTAATCCCATTACACATTTTGGCAGAATAAACATTTGAGAGAATGGTAGAAGAAACAATAGTACTTTCAATATTGTGAAAATAATGTTGTAGACTCCAATAACTATCATTCATTCATTGGGCAGAAATGAAATAGAAGCTTAAACAAGTGGTTTTTTAAAAAAATCTAATGATTATAATTATTCAATAACAGCTCAATAACATTGTATTTACTATGTTATAGAAATATGTATATCTACATAAGGAAGCTATTTATTTTTGAACAAGGCTGCTCAAGATCATTTACCATAGATTAGTTTTCCCTAATGATTTTTAACTATCCTGTTGTCTCAATCAGGATAATTAAGGAATGGCTTTTCGGTGTTACTTAGCTGTGTATAATGCCAGCACCCTAATTGCTACTGGTGATTACATATTTGATTTGGACTAATACTAAGTATAAGGTATATGTATATAGCAAGATACTTGTAAAAAATCTTTCCTTTTAGGGCCTAGAGAAAATATTGTGTTCTTGCATTGCCCATACAAGTATTCCTCCAAAATACTTTGCATCAAATTGATTAGCATTCCCCAAGGCAGGAGTGCTGCAAAAGATTGTTAGACTACAACTTCCTTTGGCACTACTAGCTGGAAGATTATGAGAACTGTAGGCAAACATATCTGGAAGGCACCACATTGGAGAAATCTGATTCATACCATTCCTCTCCCTGCTATTGTTCTGGAGAAAACCAGTCTTTTGAAACTCTTATTTTCATTACAGGCTAGCTCACAACCAATATATTTTGCATATAAATATGTAGATAAAACATAAATGCTTTTAAGATCCTGTGTAACTGCCTACATATTATATTAATTTTTTTGCAATTTTTGTAACTTAATTATATCAAAGGTTCTGGGTAGGTTATAACACTTTAAATGTAACAGCAACAATACCCATAAATCATGTTGTAGAGAAAGTGGCAAAATGTCACTAATAAACCTAGCTAGACTTAAAATCCTGATGAAATAAAGATCTTAAAAAAAAGCCATGAGGGAACTTTATGCACTTCTGGCGGGAAAACAAAATGGGGTGCCACCACAAAGAATGATATGTCATGATGAAGGAAGGAAGGAAGGAAGGAAGGAAGGAAGGAAGGAAGGAAGGAAGGAAGGAAGGAAGGAAGGAAGGAAGGAATGGAGGGAGGGAGGGATTCCAGTATGACCTTATTCAACAGGCAGATTCAATTCTGGGAAAGTGACATTAATGTATATTGTTTTAATTGGAAATAAAGCTAGCAGTATTAGCTTTATTTCTGACTAAAACAATATGCATTAACTGTCACTTTCCCAGAATTGAATCTGCCTATTCAATCAGGCCATACTGGAATCCCTCCTCCCTCCCTCCTTCCCTCCCTTCCTTCCTATCATTTTAAGAAATCATATTTATCATGAAATTAGTAGAATCAGAACTGCAAACATTATTCATAAGACCTCTCACACATGCCTACTTTGCATATATGTTAATTTAACTACAGCTTCTGAAACCACCGTCTTCATGATTTCAACAGGTTTTGTCAGATTATTTATTTATTTATTTATTTTATTTTAATTCCATTTATATCCCGCCCTTCTCCGAAGACTCAGGGCGGCTTACAAGCTTAGCATTTCTCAATTCATAGTTCATAAGAACACTTAATCAATCTGTTGGCAATCTTATTACAACTCTGTAATTATCATAGGAGGGTTTTTTTTTGCAAAAAGATAGCTATTTTAGTCTTCAGATGTCTCTTTTTCCATTCTCATGTTCAGAATACATGAATATCATGTGAGCTTGGCAAAACAATAATTTATAATCAAACTCAATAATCAAGTCCACAACCATAAATATACATACTAATTAAAAAAATTAACCACATGAAAGTAAGTCCATCAAGAGTAAAGACTTAATATTCATCATTCCCACCTTGTTTGTCTTCTTCACATGTCCATTGACATCTGGAAGTAATAGCTTGGGGAAATAGTTCCTTCCTGCCATGAATGGAGAACAAATAAAAAATAATAGAAAAAATAGATCTTCAATATTGATGTCACCCTTCTCTAATTTTGTCCCATTCAGGATTATAAATCCCATCACTTCTGGCACTATGATAGGAGTTATCCAACATATCTGGAGAATATCTGATTGGATAAGACTATTCTGCACCAAACGTTCTCAGCTCTGTTTTTGATCATTTCATTTTTTCAGCTACTTCATCCCCTTCAGCTAACTGCTTCTGAAATATTTCTTCTAGCTTTAGTCGCATAACACACTAAGGCATAAACTTTATATAATGAAGGAAGGGTGGCACAAATGGAACCACTGACACTTCCTGACAAGAACTCAAAAGAGTTCTCCCCTTGTATTTCTTTATGCCAGTGCTATAAACAACAATGTTCAGCATCCAGCTTAAAGGGATTCAGAATGGTAGGGTTCTGAGCATGAAATCTTGGCTCAAAAATGATGCTGCTTATAGGCTTGTTATTTAATTTTTTTTCTTTTCTCCATGTCTTTTCCACACATGTGCTTTTTACTACTTTAAAGAATTGACCTAGTGATCTCCATGCCAGTAACAACTTCATCTGCTATAGTTCTGCAAACAAGTGTTCTGTACTACTAATCTCAAATATGCAATTCTGCATAGTACTGTTTTTCTCCCCCTCCCCTTCTCATTAAGAAAAAGGCTTTGTGTGATTTCCTTATATATTTCCTTTCTCCTGGGATGGTTTTGATGCCATACTTTTTGGCCTTCAAACCTTAGCATTGTATTTAAGGAAAAAACCCACACAGATTAGCAACAGAAATACTTCCTCTTCTTTTCCTGTTTTAGTGTATAGTAAATGCAAAAGGCCCACCCTTTTGGTTAAAACAGTGGTTCTGTTTACATAATGTATTAAGCTATAGTTTAACAATAGTTTCATGTCTGAGCAGGCTGCATTTCTATCCCCTTGAATGTTGCTGTGTAACAATTTCTTGGGTTAGGGTTGGCTCACAGTGCATGAAATGGAATATTAATTGATAAACATAATACCTTTCTAATCTATAGCCTTTTTGAACGGTTTCTTTTCTAAACTTACCCAGTTGCTATTACTACTGAGATTTTGTTTTAAGGTAAGAGGGGGACACTGGCAAGTGCTTCCCCTTTAAATTCCAGTTGTGTGACTAGGAAACAGCTCCTCTTTTGCAAAGCATTGGGCTGGGGCTGCTGGTGTGAGATTGTCCTTTTACTTCCTGGCTCTGGCAGCAAGGAGAAGATCTGATCGCCTGCTGAGTTCTCTGGGGGAGGAAGGCAGGCAGGCAGGGTGACTCCATCACTCAGAGCACAAGCATCCATCCATCCATCCATCCATCCCAGTCTGGGCTTGTTCTGACTCCTGATCACCGGCTCCTTGGATGAGTATCTGTCGTGGCCGTGGGAGAAAGATAAAGGTGGCTTGTTTCTAATCTTCCTGAAGAGGATTTCCATAGTAACCTGATGAAATCGTGCAGTTTAGCTGAGGATTTTTCTTAACACTTCTAGGATGCTATCTGATAGGTAAGGCTCCTGGCTAACCCTTGGATCTTTTACATCTCTGAGTGTTTATAAATATAATCTCTCTCTCTCTCTCTCTCTTTCTCTCTCAATTGCCACTGATGACTCAAAGTTCTCTTGTTAAAAAAGGGCTCATTTTCCATTTGTTTTACCTATATTAAATAAATGATGTAATTTCCTGGAGTCAAACTAGCTCTTAACCCTTTATTATTATCAACATTATTGAAATTGATGGCAGCACCCAGATTTCTCTCTGTGTATGTGCAGTAATGTATATTAGCGTGGCTCTTTTTAAAAGCTTCTGTTCTTTCGTTATTGTCTTTCAAGAGAATGATATTGGCGAGCATCATTTCATTGCGGTGGCACTGAATGCTGAGTGTTCTGGTGGCAGGAGTAGACTGTGGACTAGCGACTTTGGGGACTCTGGAGGCTTTGGCCAAGAGGCAGCATCCTTGGCCCAGGGCAGCCTTCGCAGGCTTGGATGGAGAAGAGGTGGCCAGGGGCTGTCTGGCAGATGAAAGCACAGCGCTTCTTACCTTCTTTGTTTGTCCCTTCCTAGATTTTTCTTCCCTCCGCCCCATTTTCCAGTTTCTCTTCTCTTCTCCCGCCCCCTGGTTTGTTTGCCGGCTACTCTTTCCCCGCTTTCTCCTTCTTTTGTTTTCGGGGGAGGGAAGGGTGGAAGTGAGAAGCTCTGGGGAAGGAAAATGCGTGGTGTAGTTCGCCTTCAAGCCTGCGATTCTAGCGAACCCTCCCAGCAAACGCGAACATAAATTCCCAGTCTTTTCTCTCGCTCCCCTTTCCCCTTATTATAAGCTGACGTGCGGCTGACAATCGGCACGTTTTTTCGCCACTTTATCGATCTTTTCTCAGGGTTGTGTAGGTGCAAATGTGCGTTATGCCTCCTTTCTCTCTCTCTCTCTTTCTCCCCCCCCCCCGCCTTGGCAGATGAGACAATGTTGTAACGATCAGCGTTTTCTCGGCGAGGTGGATGGCATCTAAATCTCCCCAAAGCGATCGTTTAAAAGGAATTCACGTTTCTTCTTGTTGAGACAAGAGACAGGCAGCGTTAGGGGCGTGTGAGCTGGAGAAACCGGCGGCTGAGGGTGGCAGCGGTGGAGGAGCGGCATTAAGCAGAAGCTGACAGTTTGTGGGTTTGTGTGCATGTTTTTGGGGTGGGGGAAATTTCGTCTGGGTAATAGGGAGGGCGAACTGGAACTGGGAGGGGGCGAAAGTAGAAGAAAGCAGCCTGTTGTTAATTGCCTAGGTTACAGTTCCTGCATCCCCCTGCGAGAGCTCCTCCGAGTCCTAGCGCCTGCCAAGCTACTAGGTGGTTACATCAGGTGCCGGCGGAGCCTCCGATCCTACTTTAAGCGAGCGGTCTGATGCTGAGAGGGGCCGGGGGCGTGGTCGTGGGAGAATTTAAACACGCCAAAGTCGCGGGGCAGCTTAAAAGATAAACAAGCTTAGGCTGACTCTAAGAAACGGGGCGGGTGTACACATTCACAAAAGCTGGGGCCGTAACATTCAAAATGCCCAGCTGGGTAATCCCTTTATCTGGGCTAACCCAAAGTGACATCAGAAAGGGGAACAAGCTTTTGAGTCCTCCATGCTCTGCGTCGGGCAAGGTGCAGTCCAGCGCCAGGGACGGAGAGGAAGCCAGAGAAATCCTGCGTTAGGCCCAATGTTAGCGCCGTGAAATCTGCAGTTCAAATACAGCCTCAAGATGGAGACTGTGGACTGAATGCATTTGTGCAGGGTAGGTGTAACTAGTGTCACGTTTCACTTTTGCTTCAGGAACAAAGAAAATTGTTGACTCCCTCCAGTTCTGCAGATTTCAGGGCCATTAGTTCCCAATCTGGTTTTTCCTCCACTAGCCGAACGTAAAGATTCCTGGCCTGACAGAGAAGAATAATAAAAAATAATAAGTCGTTAAAGGGCTTTCAAATAAAGATAAAAATTGTTCTCTTTTAGGACCCTTGAATCTAGAATTTATTCATATTTTCCCTCAAGGATCTTGTACTGCTTTTAACAAAAGGTCAAGTTCTTCACACCATTTTGTTCTATAGAACATATCTTACTTTTCAAGATTTTCAATCAATTTCTCCCTGTCAGGCAATTATTTAAACTCAAAGGTACTGCCAAGTGAAAGTTTTTCTCTCAGTACCAGGTAATTATGATAGACTCTTCTGTTTGTTAGTAAATTATATGAGCCTGATCTGATTCCATGGGAGCAGCTTTCTAGCCAAGACTGAGGAGGATGCTAAGTTTCCTACTGAATTATTCTTTTTCTTCCCCTGTATGCTCTGGATAAGCTCTTTCAATTCATGAAATGACTTGTAAGAGAATAAGTTTAATTATTAGAAATAATAGCCTCAAATTAGTTAACAATGGATGAATTGCGTTTAAATGAAAATGACTTTCAGTAAATCAGTAGAACTTTTTTCCTAGGTAAGTGTTCATAAGGTGTCCGGCTTTAATATTTAGCTCCTGTGTAAAATAATAACTGATTATACTTGTAGCACGTGTCATTTTTAAAGATCCATTTTATATGTTGAGCAATGAGTTTGATTGTTCTGCAAATAAAGACTCTTTGGACATTCACAAGCAAAAGTATTTCTGGAGTTGGAACATAAACATAAACATACAGACGAATAGTTTTGGGACGGATAGTAAGGGCTATAGGCCACATGATCAGGAAGGTTTTGATGTGTTTGAGCAACATGGTGGAACTAAGGTAACATACGACATACGACCAACAATCTTTGCTGGCATGGCGAGTTTCTAGTTGTTTGGGAACTGTTGGTGAGACCGTTAAAAGTCATTGGCGCTGTTTGAATTTGTTCTACCAGCAGCAAGATCTGACTGCTGGCCCAGTGATGGATTCTACTGCAAATCAGGGCTGTTTCCAGAGGAGGCAGAGGAGGAGAGGACCTGGAGCTTATGGAGCGAAGGAACTGGATGAGGCTGTCGGCAGGCCCAGAGGAAGAGAGAGAGGCTTTTGGAGGAGTTGGTGGTGGCGGCAGCAGCGTGCTCCAGGGGAGAAAAGAAGCAAGGCCTCTTTAAGGAAAGGGTGGAAGAGTCAGGATCAGAAAAAGGAAAGAAGGCGAGGTTGTCAGAATACAAGTGAATTTGAGGGCTAATCCACATGGAGCCCCATTTCCATCTGTCTTGTTTGCCATCGTTCACTCCCTAGAGACTAAAATGGACAATGTGAAATTTGAGCGGGCCCCGAACAAGGAGTATATATTGGAGGTGGTGACCCTTTGAGAGCTGTATGCAACGAAATTTCATTTTGATGTATGCCGATTGGTGTACATTCAAAGTGACAATAAAGTTATCATCATCAGACCTATTTTATGTATTTCTTTTTTCAGCAAGTACTGATGAGCTTGGTAGAGGGAAGAAGTAGCTTTGTAAAAGAGTGAGGGATGGGCATAAAATGATGACAGAGCAGAAAAGTTGAAAAAACCCAGTTGTAATCCTTCAAAGATTGAAAAACAATTGTTAATATAAACAGGCTAAGATATTGATTGTAAACATATATTAGGGAGGAAGCAGTAAGGGTTCTTAAAAGAATTTATTTGGTGAGAAATGAGTTTTTGTTCAGATTCCTGTCTAAAGCTTTTCAATACACTTATTCGATACTTCATCTTAGATATCTGCTAAAGCATTGTTATTAATTATTTGAATAAATATGTGCGTCTTAAGAAAACAGAATTGTTGCATAAACAGAAATGTAATGCCTGAAAATGAGGTTTTAATAATTTTCAAGAAGTCTCCTTGGCAAAGTATTCAAATATGAAGAATACAACAAGGGACAGAATGTTTAATTGTAATGAGCCCTTGGCACCACAGTGGTTAGACTGCAGTATTGCAGACAAACTTTGTCTACAGCCTGGAGTTTGATCTTGATGGGGCTCCAGATTGACTCAACCTTCCATCCTTCCCAGGTCGGTAAATGAGGATTCAGATTGTTTGAGGGCAATATGCTGACTCTGTAAACTGCTCAGAGAGTGCTGTAAGGCACTATAGAGCGAGACATAAATCTAAGTGCTATTGCTATAAAAATTATCTTCTGATATAGAGGATATATTGTACATTCCATGATTGTTTGAGAACGAGGCAAATGAAGAAGCTGGCTTTCATTAAACTATTATTATTATTTTTGGTTAAACTGAAAACCTAGTTCCAAAAAGAGTATTACATTTGAATGATTTCTATAGCTAAAACTTTATGTTCACAGTCATTACTGGGCATCCTTGTGTATCTTATGATTAGCTACTTTATTGTTGAAATAAGACCATAGCATCAATGAATTTACATTTTTCTACTGAACCGGCAGTCGGCATATACTGAAGAAAGTTAAGTTACATGACATCAAAATGGTAACATATACACCATGATGTCATCAAATAAATAACTCATTTATGTATTTGCATCAATGACTCATTAGCAAGTCAAAGTTTATTACAGATCACTGACTCAGACTTAAGAAAAGTATGTAATATGGTTTACAATATAATACATATAATATCTCTTACAATGATCACCACTAAGTGATTCAAACTGAATTTGCTTAGTCAATTCTTTCTTGTATAAAGAATATTATTCATTTATTAACATGATATTCTCCTTAGGTTGCCCTACTCTGAGGGATGACATAAAAAGGATATTTTTACAATATTTAATAAGAATCAAATCATATCATATTTAATAAGAATCAAACCATATCAATTATAAAAGAACATGTTTTTCAACAATAAATTACACATTGCAATATGACCACTATTTAGTGGTCTGTTTAGTCCTTCCATTGAATCTATTTTTCAATCCAGAACTTTACATTTATAGCTGCACATTATTCTATTCTTTGTTATACTACCAACCAATGATAGCTATTATTTCTCATAGACCAATAAATTCAAAATATTCTGTACATAGTTTGATATTAACTTTATCTTTAAATCATTATTCTGTTCCCATAAAAATACAGATATAAAACCAACATGAGGTAGCCAAGAAGCCAGTGCAAAGCATGTGTACTAAAGATTCTTCATATTTGTTGTTTTTCCAGCATTAAAAAGTTGAGTGATGTGAGATGTGTTGTGATATATGTTAAACACAAATATGAAATGTATTATTAATGTCATCTTAGATCATAAGACATACGACTAACATTCCTTAAAACATGACACTTCTGATTTATTAAAATAAGATATTCCAACATTTTATTTCAAAATGCTTGTAAATTATCAATATTTATTGGTTTTCCTCTGCTGTTTATATAATTTAACTAGAGATATAGACTCTGCTGAAACCTGTAATATGCCTGATGATTCTAAAACTCCAGAAATGGTGAAAAGCTGCCAAATAATCAGGTCCCACGTTGATGCAACTTAATAATATAAATTTGAAGTCTAAACCTGTGGCTTTCCATTTGTTGAACTGCCTGGTGAGCTGGTGGAATTTAGAATATAGTTTTATTGGGATTGGTAGGCTTAAAAATATTTGGTAGGTGATTTTTCACTCTTAATGTTCATATATATCTTACTATTTACCCTGGTGGGATTATATGTGATAATTTTATTTCAAAGTTTCATAAAAAATGTACAAGTAAATATTCATAGTGCAAGTATTGCTGTGGCCTACTGTTATATGCATCTATAAAGAAAAAAGAAGAAGCTTTGTTGAGTCAAACATAAGGAATTTCAAGGGCAATAGAAAGAGAGTCATCTATGATGTCTACTTGATGGTACTTTACTAGTAAAGGTAAGCAGTTAGATGTGGCTATCAAAAGACTCACTTACTTGCCTGACTTTGCATATTTATAGAGAAGACTATTGGACTGGGTCAAAGCACATTTGATACAAGAGTTTGTGCAGCATATGTTGTAACTGTATATAGTTTTATCTATATATAATATGCAATGGTGTTAGATCCTGAGACCGGCAATATGTCATTGGTTTAATTATTTTAAATCTACCCTTTCTCCAAGTGCCCCAGGGTAGTCTACTGTATATGTCCCTCTCACTTTTGCTTAATAATGGTTGCTCAGGGAAATTGATTTAGCTGTCAAATAATGGCTGGGTTTGCACTTTGCACCTTCACGGTAATGTACGTTGTTTTGTTTTGACATAGTCTGCTGTATGAATCTACTAACCATGGTTTATAAGGCATGGTTTATGTTTGTGAATAAACCAATAAGCTGTGACTAAAGTCTTAGCATCATGTATGAACTCATCCAGAAACCATGATGAAAATACTTAATATGAATAAGAAGCTGGAATTTATGGAACATAGTCTGAGATTCATACAGAGATATCAGAGGAATATGGAAGAAGAGACAATGTTTTCAGAATGGAATTTAAAGGTTTTTCTAAAGTTGAGAAATAACCTGACTTCTTAAGCAACTCTTCTGATTAAAACAATTATAAAACAAATGAGTCTTCTTTCATAGTTTATCCATGCTCTTAAGCAATAGTGCTTTAGTTGATGTCACAAAGGACTACTTTTACAGCTATATAATACTGAATAGATAAAATGTTGAGCCTTCTAAGTCTTCAGTAATAGCACTAACAGTTTTGGGGATGCAAAATCTGGATGACTTCTAGATTATAGCAACAATATATTAAAAAGTCTTTCTGATGCCATGTAGTATCTCAGTTTTTTGCTACTTGATATGGTAGCTGTGTCACTGTGCCATTGGTTGTATTCCTGCACATGAAATGCATATATATGTTGGAACAGAAAGCCTATATGCCTTAAAGCATGGGTGTCAAACTGCCGGCCCATAGGCCAATGCATCACGCGGAAGCCGTGCCCACCCCAACTCTGGCAAGGAGAAAAAAGCGGTACATCGTGACATGTCATGTGAAGCGGCAAGTTTGACACCACTGCCTTAAAGTATCAGTGAAAGAGAGCAGTATGATATCAGCATAGCAATATTGCATTTAACTCTATTTTTAATTGAATACCCATGGGTTTTTTGGCCTCATTTACTATTTATTTAACATCTAACCCACACGGTCTCAGCAAGCTAGCTTATAATAGTTAACAATATAGAAGAAAAACATGGGGAAAAATTGACTAAACATGAGTATGATGAAGCAATTTTATTTAATTTAATTAGGTATAAAAGAGATGTGTGTTTGGATTGAGATCTGCCTGGGAATTTATATTCCCAATATGGATGATGTGTATTCTAAAAGTCATTCTTTCCTATTTTGTTGTCCTTTTCACATGTATTTTATATCTTTAAAATGGTCTGGAAATAATTTGCAAATGTCCAGATAAAATGTAGGAAGTTTATATTGCACCTAAATATGTGTAACTTCATGCTTACTATTGATTTATAATGAATCAACTCTTTATTTCCTTTCTCTTCACTTTCCCCATAAATATTAGAAATGCTGATACTTGCTATATCCACATATACCAAGACATTGAATGAAACCAGTCATTTAATGGTTTCTTCCTGGACAACCCGTGGACCATTGGGTTGTTGCTTTAGTTTCATCATTGTTGCAAACCCTCCTTGTGTACCTTTGCACTTGCTTGTGTACTGTCCACAATACATGTTGTACCCTAAGACACGGCTTTTCAACCACTGGTATGTGGCAGGTGGTATGCAACCTAGACAAGTGTAGCGGGGAGATGAGCTGAAGTGACGGCAGCACCACACAGGCCTGGGGGAGAATCAGCTGAAGCTCTGCTCCAGCTGATCAATGCTTCCAACAGCCTCGGGGGTGGCGGGCAGCCACATGCAGTCTTTGGACGGAGAGTCAACTGGAGCTGCGGTATTGCTGGGCCTCTGCTGAGAGCCCTGGATCGGAGCATGCAGCTCCAGATGATAGGCGCTTCCAGCATCCTCTGCTATCAGGGAGCAGCAGACAGGCCTTGGGGTGAGAGAGTCAGCTGGAGCTGCCGGGCTGCCGGGGCTTAGCAGAGGCCCCAGGATTGGTGCGCACAGCTCCAGTTGAGCAATACTGTGTGCAACAGTCAGCCAGGGAGTGGGTGGCTGCATGGAGGAGTGAGACTGGGGTAGGACCTGATGCTGGAACGCTCCCTGAGCCCCAGAGAGTGGCGCACCTGGAAAAGAAGAGGAGGGGAGAGAAGAGAGGACATAAAAGGAGGTTTTGGCAGGAGAGGGAGAGAGAAAAAGATGACGGGAAAAGAGAGAGGGAGAAGAGGAGAGGCTTCTGGAAGACAAGCAGAGGGATCAAGCAAAGGATAAGAGGCTGTGGAAGGAGAGCCCATCAGGCAGTGAGGAGAAAGAGAGAAGAGAGGGAGAGAGGAAGAAGGGCCGACCAGTCACCTGTAGTGATGCATATTAATAAATATGGATAAATTTGTCATTCATTTGTCAGTGCAAAGGGAAAGTGATTTAGCAAAGGAACCATTACTGAAGAAATTAAAACCGGTACTTTTCCCCTTTTTATGGTCATCAAGTTTTTGACACCTCGCTAAGCACTAGTGGTACTTGAACATTGTCATGTCCTAAAAGTGGTACAAGGTTGAAAAGCCCTGCTCTAAGACATCATCCTGATCCTTGGCGATCCCCTTTTCTTGTGGGAAGCTGGCAGGTAGTATCAGAAATCATAATCAAATTTAGACTTCCTGCCAGATTTCTTCCTGGCTTGTGGGAAGCTGTAGGAAGTGTTGGAAATGACAGTCATATGATCATGGCAACATGATAGCGTAGCAATGCTGACAGTTTTTCCAAATTTCAGTGCCACAGATATAATGGGCCAGATTTTGGATGCATTCTTTTTAAGTGAGTCCATTTCAGGTACCTTGGTTCAAAAATTGTTACCCTGTGATGCATTGTTTTACCCAATTGTAGTTTACAGACAAACAGAAATACAATTTTTAGTAGTATATAGAGTTAACATGGATGAGTTGAGCTGGGGAATGTCTTTTAGGGGATAACACAATTTCTAACTTTTTCTGCTATATTTATATGAAAGTCTGAAACTCCTTTGTAAAAATAGAACTTTGTAGGAAATATTATACTATTTTTTTAGTAAGGAGGTCACTTTTTGATCAAAGGGACTCCTATGCAGTAGGCCATTTAAATGCTGATATAGTTTTAGTAATGCAACAATGGCTTATGGCTATAAACATGTAACTGTCTCCACTTTTTTGTGGGGATATTAACTCCTAATTCTCAGCAGCATTTTAGGTAGAAAATTCTGAAAACTAAAGTCCACTCATTTGATAAGTGTCCATATTGACAAGGGCTGGAAAATATTATTTAATTTCTTGGTCTTTTTCTTAATTCATCTATTATAATATGTATCCACATTTTCCAAGGCAAGCTTGTTAATATATTTGATGTATTTTTTAAAAAAGAAATTCATCAATCTTTTCACTATCTGCAGGCAATGTTGTAAACCTTTTTCTTAAGGTTATTTTAAGATTGATTTTTAAAAATAACATAAAAAAACATATTGGTTACACAGTAGAGTTTGCTACTGCAGCACTTGTCAAGTGAGGAGATTTGGCTATATATCCCTGTCTATCGTTATGCATATATATTGAATCACCTGTGTAATGTCAGTTTTTATAGCTTAGTCCAGGCGACAGAAGCTGCTGCCTTGATAACAAGATTGACTGGTATCTCTATAAACTGATTATCCAAGTATTCTCTGAATTAAATGATTAATCATTATATTTGTTAGTAGAAATACACTGAAAGAATTTTGAACCTTCTTAATGGAAACTGATATTATTTAGTTTCAATGAAGGGTCAGGCTAGGGTACCATTATTACATTAAAAGTTATTTCTTACCAGATATCACCATGCTGAGACTGTTGCTGAAAGCATGCAAAAGACTGATTAGTCATTGAATGAATAAGTACAGTTCAGTTTAAAATAGAGGAAAGGCATTTTTAATTTGTAAAGGCTGCAGGAGATTAATTTTATTTATAAGTGAATCATATGCATAAACTACACTAATCATTAACAATATCGAGCTATTTCCAGAAATCTTTAGTTGCAAAAATTCTTAGCTACTCCTATATAAACACACTGGAGTATTTTTTTAATCATATGTACCAATAGAAATTAGAGGAATTCATACAGATAAAAGATGGAAAAACATGCAAAGGTTTGCACTGAAAGTCAGATTAGGTTTTTGTGCAGGGGACATAGTAGTCAAAAATAGCATGGTGAAAGACTATTGTGTTTTCAACATTTCTCTTATGTTTAATTATGTATATTAACCAAAGTAAGAGGATGCATTATCCTACCACACTTTATAAATAGTCATCAGTGAACTTTAATGACATTATAATGGTGTTTTTTGCTTTTTTATTTTCCTTATCTTTTTGTCACAATTCTGTTCTTAATATGTGTATTGATGACATTAACAAAAATCTATCCCAAAGCACTTAAATTGGTGAGAGAGGATGGATTAAAAAAAGAACCCTTTTGACACTATTAACACTGTATCTCTGCTTGAGAAAGATAAATATTATTAAATGTAAATTTTCTGATGGCAAAAGTCCTTCCCCAAGTCAATATTCATACTACCTGACTTTAATATTTCTTACAAAATAATTCTGAAATATTTGGCAGAGTACTAGGACATTCTATTGTTCGATCTTTTACTGTTGTTAATGTTCCAATTTACCATATAAGTGGAATAAAGTCATTGGACTGAATCTTCCTTTGTGTAAAGTGAAGAAGCTATCTTAGATTGAAGAATAATTGTGGAATCCTTTGATCTCCTTTTATTACGTATATCACCATAATCCATGTGAACTCCAGTAATTTGCAAAGCTAACCTGTTCCCCCAAAGACCAAGGAAAAAATGATGATGTTGAAACATCATTCAGCTACCACTCCACCTAAATTCTATCTAGCAGTAAGAGAGAAGAGGACCCTATCCACATTTAAGGAGCAGAATATATTAGATTGAATTGAACAAGAATGTAAATTCATTTTATCAATTGCATCTTTCAGCTATTTCTAATTATATGGATGTTGTATTTGGGAACTGTAGACATTTTTCTTCAAGTAGGTAGTAGAGAACATTTACATTTACTTATTCTTCCAAGTTGGCCTTTTAGGTAAAGTTGTGGTTCCTCTATCAGCACAATTTAAAGTTAATGATGCTGTGATTCCTGTTGAAATGATGAAAATATTGTGACATAGCACAAGGAATAGCTTTCAGCCCTGAGGTTAAAACTCTAATCTAGAATTCAGCAGGTTCCCTCAGGTGTATCTTCTGTACAAAAACAGTACTAAATATAGTCAGATGTGTTTAATGAGGTAATATTAAAAAACATTGCATTGAGAGAAAGCATAGAGTACCATAAATAAGCATTCAATTCTTTTTGATTTTGTAGGGCTAAAAACATTGTCCAGAATAGAATAGCATAGAAGGGCCATTTTAAGGATACAACCTCTCCCCACTCATTGGGTAGATAGTAAAATACACACACATACACACACACACACACACACACACACACACAAACGCACAACAAAATATTTCTATGCATGATTACATATAATCTTTACATATGCATCTTTTTCTGGGAAGATATATCTGCTTGCCATAGCTGCTCACAATTCTGAAAAAGATCTCTGGTTTCAAACATTGCTAACAGGTATTATATAAACACTTGCTTGAAATATCTTGTTCCCTCTGAACTGAAAGCACTGCACAGCCCTAATGCAGGCATATGTATATTTACTTTACACTTGAATACTGGGTAAACCAATAACAAATAGAGACTTATCTCTCAATGTTATTGTTTGCACAGAAATATTTGGTCTAGACACCAAGTCGTGCAAACTATTCTCATTAGTAAGTGCTGCAGGTAAATCTCCTTGTGCATTATATGGTTTTAAAAGTAGCTTATGTGTGGGAATGCATCTTTCTGTTGCTCATTTACAGGGCTGCCTCATTTGTCAATGTAATTGAATTTTGCATTGCTAAAATGGATCAGAAAATCTTTTAGCTGTTTCTCTAATTTTCTGTTTTTCCTCTATCTTTGGAAGATGGTTGAAGAATGTAGTTTTATTGGAATTTTTTTTCATCCCAATCCTTTGCTATACTCTTCGGCTATAATCTGAGGTGAGAATTGGGTCTTTAGCTAGAAAGAAGTGGCAGATTGCCCAAATTCTTACAAGCAAATCTGGTTTGGGATTAAAACCTGGTCATAAATTTCAACTCTAATTTATAATTGTGGATTATGCATATTAATTTTGTCTAGAGTGTATCTTTTTACCTACTTCTACTTTGGCCAACCTCCAGTCCTGAGTATTTTCTTGAAGAAGCATATCTATATGCTACATGGTATGAAATGAAAGCTATAGCCTTCAGATTTTTTTTAAAAAATTCAGAAATAATGTCTGAGGAGGTACAGTTGAAGTTTGTATGACTATAAGCAATGAGAAACCACTTTGTTTCTAATACCAGAATTTGCTAATCAGAAACTAAAATTGGTTGGAGATTTGCTACACTGTGGTATGTCCAGTCCTTAGAGAGCAAAGAACTCTCACAAATGCATGTCTCTGAAAATGCATATTTCATAAAACAATTTGAACGTCTTTTGTAGCATTCCTTAGTCATATTTTCCTTGTGTATGAAGCAAGAACTATAGCAAATGTTCATCTGAATATAAATGTATTATGCTTTAGTTGTCTATAATGGCATAAATCCAAATTTTCTACACATATCATTTAAACAATGCTCTAGATGTTATTTGCATTAGAAATTTGTTAGAGTTGCATTTGTTAAGTCAGTTTTGATTAAGGTGATATAATTTGCTTTCAAAAGGGGTGCTGTGTTAGGGAAAATATATAAATTAGTTTCCATTTATATGAATCAAAATTCCCATTCTCTCTCATTTTTTCTGTCTCAGTTATTACTCAGCTAAGGACAGGATTTTTTTAAAAAAATATTTAAGTATTTGATTTTGAGAAATAGCAATTAAGAATCTTAGTTTTTAGCCACAAAACCAACATTATGCAATCATAGAAGGATAAATAAACGATTACTCTGCACCAATGATATTCATTATATGTGCTATTTTTTTCAAAATTAGCAATATTGGTGAATTCTGCCTTAATAGTATTGGATAGCTATATATTTGTATCAGCTACAAATCCATCTGGTGGTGATGTTGTCTATTCTACCTTTTGCTAGCTTACCAAGCAGTAGATTGTGGTCTATTTTGTTGAATGCCTTACTGAAATTTAAGTATACTATATCCACAGCATTTTGCTGATCTACTAATTTGGTCACTTTATCAAAGAATGAAATAAGATTAGCATGATCTGTTTTTAACAAACCTGTGCTGGCTACCAGTTATAACTTTGTTTGCTTCTAGTTGTTCGCAGATCTGTTTTTTGATTATCTTTTCCAGGATCTTCCCAAGTATTGATGTTAGACTGATTGGTCTGTAGTTCCCTGGGTCTGGTTTTTATTTTTTCCTTTCTTGAAGATGGGAACCACAACAGCCCTTTTCCAATCCTCAGGTACTTCCCCGGTGCTCCAGGATTTTTGAAAGATATGGTGCAATGGTTCTGAAATAACATCTGCCAGCTCCTTCAGAACTCTGGGATGTAATCTGTCGGGTCCTGGTGATTTATATTCATCAAGGTCAGACAGGTGTTCTCTTAGCGTTTTCTTGCTTATTTGAATTTTTGTTTCTGCTTTGTCTTTCGCAGTATTTTTTTTTGTATGTTGTGCTATAATTTCTTTTTGTGTAAAGACTGATGCAAAGAATGGGTTAAGCAGCTCTGCTTTCTCCCTATTGCTTGTTACTTCCTTGCCATCTTCTCTCTTTAGTGGCCCTACTGTTTCCTTGACTTTTTTCGTGTTAGTAATATGTTGAAAAAAACTTTTTTTTATTATCCTTTATTTCTGTTGCAAGTCTTTGTTCATTCTGAGCCTTTGCTTTCCTGACTTTGTCTTTGCATGTTCTGGTTGTCTGCTGATAATCGGCCTTAGTTATGTGTCCCTCTTTCCATTTTTGTACTTGTCCTTTTTGCCTTTGTTCTGCCCTGCTCTCTTTCCCCTACTAGATTTAACCCCATGGTCAGGGTTTCCACTTTTAATCAAGGTTGAAAGCAGCAAATTCTGATTAATGAGAATATTTCAAAAACTGGTCAACAGTTTCCTTCACAGCAAGACTTTTGACAAAAACAAAAGTATCTTCTTGTAGATCTACTGTTTATCTCTCCTATGTTTACTTGTATGTTTCTTTGGCAGACTTTGATAAGCAGCCTCATTGTGAAAAGCATGTATCCATGACTAAAGGTATGGTCAAACTAGGTATTTTGGTTGCTTGTCTCACTGATTATTCAATTTAAATAATCTTGCTGCTTATTCAAAGCCGTTACTGCATATTCTTCCAAGACTTAAATGAGTTTATATGCCATGTGTTGGCAAAAATCAAAGCTGGAGGATATTTTCATTAACTTTGTAAACTGCGTAATGGTTCTTCACTGTTCTAATACATAAAAATAAGAAGTCAAAAGGAACCTTATTGATTTCAGTGAACTTTGGCACTCATAAAAACAATGTTTTTCTTCATGTATACTTACGGACGATGACATTTTGCTATGGACACGTTTTTAATGAACCTGAAACAAACAATACATGGAAATAGTTTTTATGTGTTGTTTCAGGAAAACTGCCTGTCCCATGACTTTTCTTTCCCACTTCAAAATAAATGCACGAATGTATTTAAAGTTGAAGAGTAGGTTTTGAAGACAGTATTCATTTATTTTGTGTTTCTAGTTTGCAAACAAGTAAAATACTGGAATATATAGAACTTTGCTAATTCCATGGTTAAGTGCTTTTATTAAAAGCTTTTCTATTATATGCTATGTTCTGTTATCAAGTAATTGAAAATTAATCTTCAATTATTAAAACTTTCAAAACTCTTTTTGGAGAAATGGGAGTGTTTTCTTTTTTTCCTCTAAAGTGAAATAAGCACGATCCTTTAGCTGATGCCTGGAAGCTATAAAGGTACAGCTATTGGAGTGCTGAATATTTTTATTTACTTAACTTTTTCACGGTCATTAACCAGCACAAGGATTAATATTCAACTATTTAAAATATCCCAAATCTAATTGTCATTGCCTGGATGGTTCAGGAAAGTACCTGCAGGGAAAAAGCTTTGGCTACAAGACAATATTGAATCAAATATGCTAAAGGCTTATTCAATCTACACATATTGTATATATTTATTTATTATTTATTTATTTATTGATGGGATTTATATCCCGCCCTATCTCCTGAAGGACTCAGGGCGGCTCACAATAAAACATATAATAAGTGCATAAATCAAGATAAATGAAATTGAGAACATCAGTGCAATAAAAAATTAGAGAATTTAAAAATGAATTAAAAATACTAAATATAAATTAATTAAGATGCCTGTCAGTCTAGGTCAGCTTGGTGGAACAGGTGTGTTTTGAGGCCGCGGCGAAAGGATTGGAGGTTTTGGGCTATCCGAAGCTCAGGGGGGAGCTGATTCCATAGGGTTGGTGCTCCCACAGAGAAGGCCCTCCCCCTGGGGGTCGCCAGCCGACATTGCCTAGCTGACGGTACCCTGAGGAGGCCTTCTCTGTGTGAGCGTACTGGACGATGGGAATTTGTTCCCGGCAGCAGATGGTCCTGCAAGTATCCCGGACCTAAGCCATGTAGGGCTTTAAAGGTAAGTACCAGCACCTTAAATCTCACCCGGAGGGCAACTGGTAGCCAATGCAGCTCCCGCAGGAGGGGTGTAATATGGGAGTATCGGGAAGCTCCCATCACAACCCGCGCAGCTGCATTCTGCACCAGCTGAAGCCTCCGGGTGGTCTTTAAGGGCAGCCCCATGTAGAGAGCATTACAGTAATCAATACGGGAGGTAACGAGTGCGTGGGTGACTGTACGTAGGGCATCTCGGTCCAAAAAGGGGCGTAATTGGTATATAAGACGAATCTGGGCAAATGCCCCCCTAGCCACGGTTCCCATGTGATCTTCAAAACTGAGTCGTGAATCTAGGAGGACGCCCAGATTGCGTGCTTTATCAATGGGAGGTAACATCTCTCCTCCTATAGTCAGAGATGGAACCTCTTGGACTAAACGAGATGACGGTATGTACAGCCACTCAGTCTTGGCCGGGTTGAGTCGAAGCCTGTTTTCTCCCATCCAAATCTGTACCGCTTCCAGACAACGGGACATCACATCGAGGGCATCACTGGGTTGGTTCGGGGTGGAGATGAATAGCTGGGTATCATCAGCATATTGATGATATTTCACCCCGAAGCTACGGATGATCTCTCCCAGCGGCTTCATATAGATGTTGAACAGGAGGGGCGAGAGCACCGAACCCTGAGGCACTCCACAATTAAGAGGCCTAGGGCTTGACCTCTGCCCTCCTGCCAACACCGTCTGCGAACGGTCCGAGAGGTAGGAGGAGAACCAACGCAGAACGGTGCCTCCCACTCCCAGCCCCTCAAGACGACGCAGTAAGATACCATGGTCGATGGTATCAAAAGCCGCTGATAGATCTAATAGGACCAGGACAGAAGAATAACCTCTATCTCGGGCCCGCCAGAGATCATTCACCAGCGCGACCAATGCCGTCTCCGTGCTGTGCCCCGGTCTGAAACCCGATTGGTACGGATCTAGATATTCAGCTTCCTCCAGGTTCAAAGGGAGCTGTCGTGCCACCACGCTCTCAACGACCTTCGCAAGGAAGCGAAGGTTGGAGACAGGACGGAAGTTGTTTAAAACAGCTGGGTCCAGTGCCGGTTTCTTGAGGAGGGGCCTTACCACCGCCTCTTTCAAGGCAGCAGGGAAGTACCCTTCACTCAGTGAGGCATTGATAACTGCTAGGAGCCAGCCTCGTGTAACCTCCCGAGAAGCATAGACTAGCCAGGAGGGACACGGGTCCAACAAACATGTGGCGGCACTTAGTTTCCCCATGATCTTGTCCACTTCATCCGGAGTCACAGGATCGAACTCTTCCCAAATGTACTTGGCCAACTTCATCGTTTTCCTCTCGTTAGATACTGCCCAGTCAGAGTCCAGACCAGCCCGAATCTGAGCAATTTTGTCCACCAGATATTTACTAAATTCCTCAGCCCGTCCATGTAGGGGGTCCTCTCCCGTCTCTTGACTTAAAAGGGGGCGGACCACTCTAAATAGGGCGGCCGGGCGATTATCTGCGGACGCAATGAGGGTGGTGAAGTAGGCGCGCTTTGCCACCCTCATTGCCACAAGATAGGATCTAGAAAAGGATCTTAACTGTGTTCGGTCAGACTCGGACCGACTGGCTCTCCAAATGCTCTCTAGGCCCCTTCTCTGGCGCTTCATCTCCCGCAGGTCCTTGGAGAACCAAGGAGCGAGTCGGGACTTGCGCCGGGTCAGAGGCCGCAAAGGGACAACGCGGTCGAGCGCCTCCGAAGCAGCCTGTTGCCAGGCATTAACTAAGGACTCGGCCGGGTTGTGGGAGAGGGAGGTGGGAATCGGTCCAAGCGCCATCTGGAATTTATCTGGGTCCATCAGGCGCCTGGGGCGGAACCACCTGGTCGGTTCCGCTTCCTGACATCGGGGGGTGACGTGACGGAGGCCCAACCGCAGGAGGTAGTGGTCTGTCCATGGCAGGGGTTGTGATGTTGGAGTAACCCCACCCAGCCCATTTAGCCACTGCCCATATAACATGAAGAAAATAAAATTAGCAATCTGGGTAATATATACTTAGAATAGCAGTATAAAATAGAAAGCCTTGGTGGAGCAGTGGGCTAATGCCTCCTTAAGTAACACCAGCTGCCTGCAATTAGGGCAGGTTCGAGTCCCACCAGGCTCAAGGTTGACTCAGCCTTCCATCCTTCTGAGGTAAGTAAAATGAGGACCCAGTTTGTTGGGGGCAATAAGCTGACTTTGTAATAATTCCACTTTGGGGGGGGCGAAAGCCCTAATAAGCAGGCATATACATAGAATGAAGGCTATTGCTAAGCACATTGATTTGTGCTTTAGATTGTAAGCTGTCCTGAGTCTTCGGAGAAGGGCGGGATATAAATGGGATTAAAAAAAAAATCACAACCACACATACATATAAACACATATACAGCATATACAAATAAAACAATAATGTTATCCAAAAGGATATAAGAATCATAAATTATCTTACAATCCTTGCCAACCTGAAAAAATATAGTACAGTACAATAGCAGATATGGCATGTACACCCCAAAGCCAATGGTTAATGCAGAGCCTGAGCCATTTCTGGCTATCCATTCTCAGGCAAGTTCAATTGTTCTTACTTTTTCTTGACCTGATTTTGCATGCCACTGCACAAAGTCTTGTGTGTTATTTCAGGGTTGAGGTCAGAGAGTAGAAATTGCTTATACTGTTGATTATTGTATCCCATTTTGCTAGTCAGAAATGAGGTAATTAGAACATTTTGAGGTTCTGTATAAAACTGGCACAATAGAAGGACATGATCAATAGTTCCTACCTATCTTGAGCCCCAAGGATATACTCATAATGAGTATGGAGCTTTCTGTATCTTTCAGCCAGAAGTGCTGAGGGGAGAGCATTATATTAGGTCAAGGTCAAGGTAAAAGCCTTTCTCTGATTTGGGATGTTAAACTGTATAAGATACATACTCTGCCTGGTGCCAGAATGGATCTCCTGCTGTCTGCCATGGGAAGCTGAGTCATATTACTAGCATCTGTTTGATGGTCTATGTCAAATAGATATTACTTAAGTGTGGCCATTGCTTGCTGATAGCCCAAAGATAATAAGTGAGAGGTGCATCTTACCAAGCACTATTTCTTCCTGCAATGCACAAATAAGAAACAACAATCAGCAATCAATAATGGTATTATACACCTTGTTCCATAGTTTAGTCTGAGGTGTAGAGTCAACTGCTGCCTTGAGATCAGCAAAAGCTGCAAAAAATGAAGCAGTATTAAGAGAGATCTATTACTTGATAAGATATTGAAGTATAAGACATTGGTCAATTGTTGAATGACCTTTCCTAAAACCAAATTGTTCTTCCACCAATAGTCCTTACTGTTCCATTCAATCTGTAAGCTTCCAAGGAAGATGTCTTGCATAAAGTTTACTTATAATATTAAAGGTACTTATAGATTGATAATTGGCAGTCTCAGTCGTATTCCCTTTCTTATGCCTAGACACAATGATCAGTAGACATCAATCCTTAGATATATGGCCAGATTTGTCAATTCTATAAAGAGTGATGCCAATGTAGGGGCTCAACATTCTGCATTGTTTTTACTTAACTCAGGTGTAATAGAATCTGCACCTGGTGCCTTTAATTGGAAAATAAGATCCATAAACTCCTTAGGTTTTACTGTTTGCCAAAAAGGCAGTTCTTTAATATCAGTATGTGGCGACCTGTTAGATATTGAGCTGGTGTTTTAGAGTTCCCTGTAGTGATACTTCTGTCAATATAAAGTTGTTCAGCTGACATAGACCAGGGGCAGGACATCCTGTAATGATGCGCCAGAAAAGGGATGAACTGTTTTGACTGAGTGAATAAGACAAGGCTGAGTCAAAAAGTAGTTTTGATGGATATGCAGACTGCTTGTAGGTGTTATATTGAAGTAGATTTTACTAAGCTCCTGCACAAGATTATTGTATAGAAGGTTGTTGTAGTCAATTGTAGGAGAGAGTATATGTGTGAAAAATACATTGTAGCTAGTTATTCTGTATTTAAGTTATTAAGTTGAATAGTTCATTTTACTCTGCAAAAGTGTAGTTGGGAAAACATTATACTTGTATATTAAATTGGTGAAGGTCCATTTGAAGGAGGGGTAATAAGGGTAGAATGAGTGGGAAATGATTGCTACCAACTTGGGAAACTTTAAAATAATCAAGATACAATTCCAGATACAATTACATGGTCTATAAGGCTACTCTTACATCAGTTCCAATAAGTAAGCTCTGCAAGAGGTTGGATATTTTTATGTAAGCTATCGGTACTTATACTGTCATGATTCAGACCCAGCATTTTTCTTAACACCTCTTTAATGCACTATAGGCAGCCTTGCCTTAAGAACCACAGTTGGACCAGCAATTACATTGCTAAGTGATATGGTGGTTAAGAGAGACATTACATGCCGGTGACAGACTTGCAACCTTACTTACACTGCAATCTTTAAGCAAATCATCAGCAGTTGTGAAGCGAAGGTCATGTGGCAATAATTTTTGATTTTACTGCTGGCTTCTCCATTGACTCTGCTTGTTAGAAGTCAGTTGTGAATGGCACAAAAGGCAATCATGTCACTATGTGATGCTGCAGTGGTCATAAACTCTGCTGGCTGTGAGTTTAATCATGTGATTATGTGGATGCTGCAATAGAAATAAATGTGAGGACCAGTTAGAAAGTTACTTTTTCAGCACCATTGTAACTTCAAATGGGAGTTGAAGTCCATGAGTCATAAAAGAGCCAAGGGTGCCTACCCCTGCCTACCCCTGCCCTAGGCCCAATGGCTGGTGGCAAGGTCCAACAGTCGAGAGGCCACTGGTTGATTTGGAACTGAGGCCAAAATCTGAAATCTCTTGATGGTGGTGGCTGGTGAGGGAAGCATGAAGGAGTGATTTGGATATCTGCTGGCAAGTAGGGCCAGCTAGGGGGCACTGGCAGTTGACATGTGAGACTTCTTTCTCATTGGAGGGGACCATTGGAGACACTGAGAATGGAAAATAGGGTGCAGTTTTCCTCATGTTCTCTCTCCCCTTTTGTTCCTCCCCCCCCCAACAAAGTAGAAGGAAATTTGTGGATCAGCCAAGGAGGAGGAGGAGGTTTCACTGAGGATCTTCTGAGGGTTTTTTTTAGCGGGGGGGGGGGGAATGGTGTATGCTTATATTAAACGTGAAAAGAAAAATGACACAGATAGTCTAGTCATTTTACATTTCCTACAGAGCTTGGAATTTCCAGCATAGTATTGGAAAATTTTAAATTAGCAGTTGATCAATAGACAGTGGTTTTCTGGTTTCCATCAAACAAGTGTCACCATGCAATGTGTTTGCTGGATGAGGGGGCTCAGTATGAAGTATTTTGTAAGCCTGGTATTGCTTAAATAAGTAAGATTGTGTCTAGAAGAGAATAATTAATTTCACAATTTACATAGCTTATATCTGCCTGCATTTACATTTCTCCTTATCTTTCTTTGGGCATTTTAACCAATATTTGGGCTAAACTGTTATCCCTACAGTATTATTTGGATGCTTCTTATGTGGGTTGTTTGTTTACCAAAAAGGGGAAGATAAAAAGGCAGTGTTTAAACTGGCAGTCCCTTGTTTTGCATTTGTAGCAGTGCTGCTTCTCTTGTTTAGAGGCTATACAATTTTCATTTACAGCATAACACATGCTGCATTCATCAAGAGGATTAGCTGCGTTGTTTGAATTAAATGGACAGCCTTTCAAAAAATAATACATGTGGCTGTGTGAAATGCTTCCAGTCTGTTCTGTCCATTTAAAATCTATTTTCTTGAAGTTAGCATGCTTGTCCAGATCCTCCTCATTTATGTCCTTCAGAATGCATTTTCTTAAGAACATTGGATGTAGTTCAAGTTTGCATGCAAGCACCAAAGTCTTCTTGGCAGAGTTTTTGAATAGTGTAGGATTGAGGCCAGTGAAGCAATAAAACAATTGCTTTACTTCAAATGCTTAGGCTGAATCTTTTTCCCCCCTATAATGGTGGTATGTTATTTTTTCTCCTCATGGTAATTTTTTGGCTAGTAGATTACTTTTGTATGTGACTGGCCATGTTATTGTTCCAAGAAACAATAGCAATTTTTATTTTATTTTTATTGGATTATTTGTTTCTTATAGTCATATGTGAAAAACCAAAGTAAAAATATTAATGTGGAGGTTTTAAAGATGTCAGTAGTACTTGGATATCTCTTCAAATTACTGTCTGTTCAGATCTTGCTGCCAGTTTTTGAAGATGATGTTGGCGAAAGATAGTGAACGTGTGTGTCTTGAGACTGAATTTTCATGTTTCCCCCCTAAAACTGAAAAGATGTGTAACTGACAGTACAACCAACTTTTTCTTGTATCCTAATGATTTTTCCAATTTTATTATTTGTTATCCATTAGAAATATTAACAGTTCTCAATCCAAAACTCTCATCAGATGTTGTGTTAGGGCAGGGGTGCAGAACAATGGCTCTTTTATGACTTGTGAACTTCAACTCCCAGTTGGCTCAGGAATTCTGGGAGTTGAAGTCCACAAGTCATAAATGGACCATCATTCCCCACCCCTGTGTTAGGGCAAAAGCATAGTTAAGGTTTATTATTGACAAAAAGACAGCATAGCCATGACATATTATCCAAATATATTGTAGACATCCTGGATGGTCTTTCTGTTTTAGGAGCTGCACATTCTGATTTGATTAAAGTTATAATGAACCTAGCTGGGTGAGGTAAAAATGTATTAATTAATTCAGGTTTTATATAATGTCTTATTTAGATGATAATAACAATATATGTAAGGTGGGAAAATGGAATAATGTTGTGGTATATAAATAAGGCTGCATGTTTTTTTGAATGAGAACAATTCTTAGATTATATGAAGCACAAGCATTGCACACTCCACTGGTTCAACTTGCTTGAGATTATACTTGATTTCTGAAGCCATTCATAAGCCTGCTTCATTTCTATTTGATCTTGTTTTGCATTAGTAAAAGTAGATGAAATTGACTACTAAGACTTTTTGCTGAATTTGTTTCAGTAGAGCTCAGCAGAGAGTACTCTATATCAAGGGGTTAATATATTTATGCACTCCTAATGTTTTGAACTACAGATTCCATAATGCCTTATCAATGCCTTGGTGAATGGGGCTTTGGGAACCTACAGCCAAAAACATCTGGAGGAATCCAGGTTGGGTGGTTTTGTTTGAGGATCATGTTCAGGCAGCTTTCTTCAAAATCATTAAAGAAGTAAGAGTAATGTTGCAATGGGTAGTAGCTCTGAAATTTTTTATTGCTCTGTTTCTATTGTAGTCTAATGTGTTCTACTTAACAATTACCTTTTAAGTTTCTCAACTGTAATATGGAAGAAACAAGTTTGGGAATTCTGAGTTAGATATAATTCTTTACTGCCATCAGAATGCAGTCTAAGAGATCTAATTCTAACACCAAGAGAAATATATATTTGTGTATGTTTTTGATGATGATGTTACCTAATTTAGTAATGAAATGTCTGTAAGAAAACAGTCAAGCTCAGAGAGTACCAAGGACTCCTCATTTCAATCCTGATTTACAAATATTCTCCTTTATTAATTTTTGCTACCATACTACAATATACAAACAAAGACTGAGGACATCTGATATTAACATACTAGCAGACTTTTTTCTGAGTTTTAGCTTGATGAAAAAGTTCAGTGTATAAAAGTAGAATAATTATTGTTTTAATGAAATATAATGTTTTAAAAAACAAGTTTTAGTTCCAAAGAAATAATAAAACCATGTAATAGTTTCAATCATCAGCCTGATATAAACATGGTTACCAAGGAAAGAGTGATATAGGAAATGTCATTCCGGTATTTTTGTGTCTATAAGCAAATTGAGTAGTGCTTTTATTCTCTTGTTTTAGTCTTTTAGAATCTGTTAAAGTTATCTGTTGGGAGTGGATATTTTGATTCTTTTTTGCTGCATTTCAAATACATTTACTGTTTGTTTATTTACATTCCACATTTTTTAGTTTTACAAAACACACCTTCCTCCTCCTATTTGCCCCACAACAGCAACCCTCTGCAGTAGGCTGGGTTGAGAGAGAGTGTCCCAAAGGCACCCTCTGGCTTTCATGGCTAAGGTGAGATTTGAACTCAATGAAGGGACCTTGCCTGCATTCAAGCTTGTACAAGAAGCACTTTATCTAATCTAACTGGAAAAAATGCAAACCATATTAAAAGAGATTAAAAATAATCTAAAGGATTTTGAAGATTAGGCTAGACTGCAGACATGTCAAACACAAGGCCCGGGGGCCAGATCCGGCCCGCGAAGTGGTTTCATGTGGCCCGCAAAGCCATCCTGGAAACAGTGAGGGAACGGCCCCCACTGCCTTGGCCCTGGCCCAGAGGCCCTCCTTCTGCCAGAGACCCCCAGATCTGTCCCACTCCTGCCCATGCCCCCATAGGCACCCTTGATGCGAATGAGGTAGAACTGGTCATGCCCACCCCGTAGGCCATACGCACTCTAGCCACGCCCACCCAGTAGGCCACGCCCACCCTGGCCATACCCATCCAGCCCCCTGAGGGCAACCGCAATGCTGATGCGGCCCTCAATGAAATTGAGTTTGACACCCCTGGGCTAGAGGCTAAAACTTATGAAGAACAACAACAACAACAAAACAACAACAGTAATAATAGTAATAATAATAATAATAATAATAATAATAATAATAATAATAATAAGTTGGAAGGGACCTTGGAGGTCATCTAGTCCAACCCCCTGCTCAGGCAGGAAACCCTATACCATTTCAGGCAAATGGCTGTCCAGTCTCTTCTTAAAAACTTCCAGTTACAGGATTTGGGTATGTCTAGTCTAATGAAAAGAAGGATAGAGGAAACATGATAGCACTGTTTCAATATTTGAGGGGCTCCTACAAAGATGAGGGGATCAAACTATTTTCAGAAGTACCAAAAGACAAGAGAAGAACCAATGGTTGGAAACTAACCAAGGAGAGAAGCAATCTAGATCTAAGGAGAAATTTCCTAATGGTGCTCCATCACGGAAGGCTTTCAGAAAAAGACTGGACAAATTATATAGAATCTCTGCTTGAGCAGGGAGTTGGGCTAGAAGACCTCAAACGTGCCTTCCAATTCTACTCTTCTATGTTCTAAAGTAGCTTAAGAAGTGTGTAATATAAATTGTTACATATTCTGATTACTCAGTAGTGGAATGATTATGTAAAAATAAATAAACCATTTAGGCACAGTTTCTGTGGGTGCCTTAATTCATAGAATATATCGTTCAGACATAAGAGCAGAGTAAGACTCTAACTAGAGCAGACTAGATTCCTGTTTAGTCAAGCATTGAGCAGTCAAGCCTAGATCTATGGGAAGCCCATAAGGAGGAGCTAAATGTCCCTGAATTCATACCTGATGGATGGTTTCTAGAAATGTATCATCTCAGATAAAGAAATAATACATAAACCCAATTAGAAACCACTATAAATTTATCTTCCATGAAGTTTTCTGTTTCTTTTTTAATATTTTCCCTGTTGGCCAATGTAACTATATTTTGTGATAATGCATTTGATCATTTACTATGCTCTGTGAAGCAGAGCTTCCTTTGGTTCATGACTAATGTCCTGTTCTACAGTTAAATAGGATGAACTCAGATTCTATCGTTATGAAGAAGAAAAACGTCTTCTTTGCATTTTGTCATCTCTCCCTTTGCCTTTTCTAAATTAAAAATCTAACATTTCCTCATCAGAGAAATTACTCGATCATTTTAGTTGACATTTTTTCTATTATTGATTCTGATAGATGGCAATCAAAACTAAACAGAATTCAAGTTATAATAGGTTACAGTATATATTTGTAGAACAGTTTTATAATTGAACAGGATTATTTATTTGCTAACTATTGTCAGCATGGAAGTCATTGTTTTCTCAGCATCCATATACTGAATCATTTTCCTCAAGTTATCTAACACAACTTTTCTTGCTCACTCAGTTTAGATTCCACCATATATGGTGTATACCATATATTTTGGTTCAGTGTGCATTGTCTTTTCTTCATTTTATAAAATCATTGCATTTCTCCAATAGGCGAAACCCTTTAGGAGTCCCATTCTTTCAGTTTTGGCTATCCTTCACAATTTCTCAGCAAAAAACTTGGCTAGCTCTCTTCTCATTCTTTGTTCCAGATCATTTTGGTAAAGGTGAAGGTTCCCCCGCACATGCATGCTAGTCGTTTCTGACTCTAGGGGCCGGTGCTCATCTCCATTTCAAAGCTGAAGAGCCAGCGCTTGTCCAAGGATGTCTCCGTGGTCATGTGGCCGGCATGACTAGACGCCAAAGGCGCACGGAACGCTGTTACCTTCCCACCGTAGTGGTCCCTATTTTTCTACTTGCATTTTTACGTGCTTTCGAACTGCTAGGTTGGCAGAAGCTGGGACGAGTAACAGGCGCTCACTCTGTTACGTGGCACTCGGGATTTGACCCGCGAAACTGCTGACCTTCTGATCGACAAGCTCAGCATCCTAACCCACTGAGCCACCGCGTCCCTTATGAACACATTAAAAGGGTCACCGCTCTATTTTCACTTCTTCAGTTTCTCTTCATGAAATGGTAAGTTCAGGCATATCTCTTGTAGTGAAGACAGAAAGAATTTATTCAATTTCTTTGCAATTTTCTCGATCACTTTTAGGACTTGTTGCTATCCAGTGGTTTAATCATTTTTCCTTAACATTTTTTGTTGCAGCATTATGAAACTCGACATTTATTTTAATTTTTGAAGGCTCCATTTTCTTCTTCCCTTTATGTTCATGTGTACAAATGGGGAAGAAAGAGATCTTCCTGACATAACTAATAATTTCCTTTATATTGCTCATTTACCATTATAATGTGACTCTGAATTAGTGATACCTCAATTAATTACAGTTACCATATAGTGAACTTGTATTGTTATAAATTTAATTAACTTTACATTTTCCTTCTTTTAGAATAAAATGTCTGTGTTGGTCTTCCTTGGCAATTTACATTTTGTTTATTTATTTATTTATTAAACATATATATCAGTCATCTTACTCTGAGAACTGGCTGTAATATGTAATTTGTATGTAAATTACATTTGAAAGTATAGCACATTTGAAAGTATGTTTCCGATAATTTCAGCATCACTTATAAGTTCTTAACAGAGCCTAAATGTGTTTTACAATTACATCTAGAATCATATTTCTCTGTTTTGTCCCATTACTAATTATACCATAGAATAATTATTTAGAATTTCTATAAATCTTATTTATGATCATACTATTTATTTAAGCTTCCCAGTATTATAATACTTTAATTTTTATTTGCCTACCACAATGTTGCTCATGGGGAGGGATGCTCGAGGGGGTGAGGCAGGGTTGGGGGAGATCCAGGGGGTCTCTGGCAAGTGAGACGGACAGCAGTCTTGTTCTGTGGGATGAGGCAAGGCGAGGCAGGAGGCAGGGCAGGGGTGCCATTGCCGCAAGGCAAGGCAAGGCGAGGCAGGGGCCAGGGCGGCTGCTGCCTGACACCATTGGCCCCTGCACACAGCGAGTGCCTGGGGGCCAACTCTCTCCATCAGCAGCCACAGCCTGCCGGCCCCTCAGTTTCAGCGCAATGTGGCTGTTTGCCACCTCACACGTTGTACCGAATGCGGCTGCCATGAGGCTGTGGAACAAGCCAGGTGGAGGTAAGGAACCAGTATACCAGTTTCTTACCTCCGCCTGGCTTGTTCCCTGGCCTCATGGCAGCAGCACTGGGCAGGAGGTGGCAAATGGTCAGTTTCAGCGTGACATGGCTGTTTGCCTCTGGTTGCGGCCACTTGCGTCATGTGTTGCACCCATCTCCATCGCAAATCTTTCCAGAAACTCACCGCAAAGGACACCTGGCACAAAGGACGCGCGTCGCATCCACCCCCATCACAAATCTTTCCAGAAACTCACCGCAAAGGATGCCCTGCACAAAGGATGCCCAGGACCCAGAGGGGCACTTCATGACAGTGGCACTGGGCAGGAGGTGGCAAATGGCTGGTTTCGGCGTAACATGGCTGTTTGCCTCCAGCCACCCAGCTTGTTCTGCAGCCTCATGGCAGTGGCATTGGGCAGGAGGCAGCAAACGGCCAGTTTCGGCATGATGCAGCTGTTTGCCATCTCGTGTATTGCGCCCAATGCTGCTGCAATGCGGCTCGGCTGAAAGCAGCCGTGGAACAAGTGGGGCAGGTTTCCCCATCACCTGTCCATTCAGCTACAGCTTTGGTGGCTCTGTAGGCAGAGCTGCAAAGTTCTTTTCTGTCAGAGAAGAGAGTTTCACAGCTCTGTTTACAGAGCCACCAAAGCAACAGGTGGAGCACCAGAGGCTCGGGGAGGGGGGGCGCTGAAGTGGGTGGTCGAGCCATTGGCAAGAGCAACGCATCTGAGCAGAAAGCTGTCTCAGAACAAGTGTGGAAGGTAAGGAAAGAAATCCTCGCTCCCCCCCGAGAAATTGCCTTTCTTTCCTTACCTGACTTCCAGCCCTGTGCTGTTGCTCCTTCACAATCTGCTGCCACTGCTGCGTGCAAGGAAATGAAGTTTTTTTTTGGGGAAAATAAAGGTCAGTCAATCAATTTCAACTTCGCAATCTTTCACGAGAACTTGGAATTGATTGACTTTCCCCCCCCCAAAAAAAACTTCCTTTTTTTCCTTGCACATGGGGGCGGCAACGGATTGTGAAGAAGAAATGGCATGGGGCTGGAAGTCAGGTAAGGTAAGAAAGGCAAGGAGCGAGGATTTCTTTCCTTACCTGCCCCACTTGTTCCAACTCAGATGCGTTGCTCTTGCCAATGGTCCGACCCCCCACTTCAGCGTCCCCCCTCCCTGAGCCTCTGGCGCTCCACCTGCTTCTTTGGTTGGCTGGCTGGTCCCCACCTCAACACCCTGCCCATTGCCACCCAGCACAGCTGCCCCAGTGCTGCAGGGGCTGGCCTGGCACGGGAAGGAAATGCGCCCCACCCTCCCGCCACCATGCAGGGTAAGGTTGCCATACCTGCCCCCGCCCAGATGCCCTTGCCTCCCCCAAGCATTTTTTTACTAACCTGCCTTTCAGCTGCATTCTGTTTCTCTGTTTGCTTCTCAACCTTCACAGCTTGTTTGTGGGACTATGGGTAAAAAAGAAAAGTTCCATCAGACCTTCTAACTTCTTGAGATCTCATGAGAAGTTAGAAAGTCTGATGGAACTTTTTTTTTAACCAATAGTCCTACTAGCACGTGGTGAAGGCTGAGAACCGAACGGAGAAAAGGAATGCAGCTGAAAGGTTAGTAAAAAAAATGCTTGGGGAGGCGGGGGCAGAGGTGGCAACCTTACCCTGCGCGGGTATTGATGCAGGTTGCTCATGGACAGGACTGAAGGCCTAGGACTGGGGGAATGGTGCGCCTGCCCACAGAGAGGGCTCTGCATGCCATATGTAAAGAAGCATGTGTATTTACCATAGATTCGCAACCACGGTTTTAATCTATTTCAATAAAGTATAATTCTAATCTTCCTGGTTTCTGCATGGCGTTTCTGAAACCATCTGCATGGCTTCCTACAGCATCCATAGGGTACAGTATGCTTCTTCATTTCATCTGGTTTCCATTATGTCCAACGAATCATTGTTTTCCAACCACTTGCATCTCAAACGTAGAAAAAAGTCATCAAATATTAGTATAAGAACTTATATGTTGTACCTTACATGTCTCTCATCAGTTCATTTTTCCTTAAAGTTCTTTAACTTTTTCACTGGGTCTTATGGTCTATATTCCTGCCCTATTGGAATGATTCAGATAAGAAATACCCTGGTTTGATTCATATTAAAGATTGCTCTGCAGGTTTATACAGCTTTGTCACACAGATATCAACTTGTATGTTTTGCAGTCCCTCCCCCCCATTTTGTTTCTTTGTAGTACCAACTCTAAGAAGTAACTCAGATACTAATTGTTAATTGGTTTGGCACTTTATATTCTCTGGCAAATCCAGAAATGCCATATACTAAAATTTATGTCAAGGTTCTGACTGATGGTCCAGTTGTGACCAGGCTGGATTCAGAAGGAACACCAGCTTCTCCAGGTTGCCATTGAAGGTGGCCTTGATTTGAGAGATGGCACCCAGTTACCCAGTGGTCATCCCATCCCATAAGGGAACATCCATGGCTGAGCGCCATACATCTGCCAAGTTGGCGGCTGCTGGCTGGCTGCTCTGGGTGGTGGGGCTGCGTCTGGTTGAAGACTAGGAGCTCCAGGTCCCAGACTGGGGCCAGGCTGGAGAGAAATGGCCTGTTGAGGACTGACTACTCTCCCTGTTGTGGCTACTGCTGCTCTCGGTAGGGGTCGAGGCAATGGAGCTGGCACTGGCATCAACATTTGTCTGGATCCCCACCAGAGGAATAGGTCCAGTCATCGGATCAGGTCTCCTCTCTGCACCTCTAGGCCATTGAATCTCTCTCTCTGCTCAACCATTAGACTGCGGTATGTTGGCAATTGCCTCCGGTCCACTGGTCCTCCCCACTCTGAGGCTCTCCTGTCCCACCACTTCAGCTCCCAGGCATACTCAGACCCTGGGTAGGCTAGTGGGAATTCAGCCTCAACGGTTTTCCATGTTCCTTCTTGCCACCAATCAAAGTTCGGTCGGCTGAAGGCTGTTGTCAGTCACATCCATTCCAGTATCGCCAGCGGCTCCACACTTTCTGCCTTCACCTTAGGACGTGTCAAAGACAGCTGAGTTCTGGAGTTGCTCTTGGTCCCAGTCAAGGTCCTGCTTACTGACCCTGACCCAGCTTTGGCTGGTTTCTTCACTACCCCTCTGGAGTCAGGACCCCTTAGTTCAGACATGTCAAACTCGCAACATCTTGTGACATCGTGCAACGTATCAGGACTGTTTTGCCATTGCCGGCAATGCAGCTTCCGCATGACGTGTCTGGCCTGCAGGCCAGCAGTTTGACACCCCTGCCTGAGTTGGAAATGAGTTTAAAGAGAGAGCTGGTTTAGCGTCAACGTTCCGACTGATGATCCCAATGAAGTAAGCACAGCTGAGACATTCCAATCTCTGATGCAAGACTTCATTGAGTACAGCATATCGGGACTGATGAAAAGGGTGCCAGAACAGTAAATTAAAAGTGTAGAACCTCCCTTCCCCTCTGACATTGCAGGTCACACTCCCCAGTTAAGTGTCAGACATTTGTTATGAGAAAAATCCTCAGTAACCAGCCATTGATTTCTCTGGTGACTGGTTCCCAGGTTGGACCTTTTACATGTGCACTGAGCACTCCAAACATTTCCCCTCCCCCCTGCATCTGTAAGGCAGGCTAAGAAACAATGGCTGAAGCAGAATAAGTTTCTTTGGAGCTTGACAATTTATTTCCCATAAAGATTATCAATAGTAATCAACTTAAGATGGCATTTTCCTTATTTCCAGTTCCCTTGGAGAACATTTTATTTTCCTTGTGTTATTTTGACTTGTTTCAAATATCTATGACCGGTTAATTCAGATTGGTATGTTTAGGACTTTTGGGATTGTTTTCTTGTTGATGTTTTCCAAAAAAACATTTGTACCCATACTTCCTGTCCCAAACTGGAAGAATGTTAACATTTCTTGGTAAGGACTGCATGCATATAGTCTTTTCCAAGCATAACAACTTTACATTAGGACTTTTGTTAGTTTATCTTTTGCAGATTTAGAAGTTTATTCTGCCCCCATTTAGGTCTGCAATGCTCCAATTATCTGCATTACTGAAGAGATCTTTCCCCCCTTACTTTGTGCATTTGTTGTACTTGGATTAAGTTGTGCAAACTGGTAGTCCAGTTCCCTAGAGATATGATAGGGACTCCTCAAGAATAATGGTGTTGATCATAGCTATTTCTAATAGGTATGATTGACACCTGCATGGGAAAGGAACCACCAAAGTTAACTGTATACATTTTCATGCTTTAAATAAATTGGCCTCATCTCAGTTATAATGTATAGTTCTAGTAACAGTTTACCTAACTAAATAGATAAATAAAATGTTCTAAAAATACTACAAAGAATAATTAAGGAATTGGCGAGACTGTATGTTTCATAATATTAAATTATGGTGTGAAGATGATTTAAGATCCTACTTTCTCACAATGAGTAAATTTATGAGTTTATTGATTCATAAGAAGTGATAATTTAGAGACTTCATTTAATTGTAATTCTTGTACAACTTTAGAAGCAAACACAAACCCTGTGCGTATCATAATTTAAATCAGGATGGGCAGTAATAAAATTTATAGATTTTTTTTTACTAAAATAATGATGGATAATAACTTAACAGACAATTCTGTACATATTCAGAAGTAAGTCCTAATCTGCTGGGTGGTGTTAAAGACAGCCAAAATTATGGAAAGCAGCTTTCTCACTGATTATAAGCAATGTGGTCTAAATGAAGCTTCTGAGTTCATCAGGGGGGTTCCCAGAAAGTATTGCACATAATTTAGGGAGATAAAGTATACTATACTTGACAAATGCTGTTAGGCAATTGGAAATTGTATAGTGTAATTGTTGAACTGCTGCCCTAGATCACCTTCAACCATGGAAGTTCACTGGGTATTTAGTCCAATGGCTTTCACACATCCCAGCCGGCCTTACAAATTGTTCCTGTGAAGATAAAATTGGAGAAAATAGTATTGGGTCTATTACTTTGAGCTCTTGGAAGAAACTTATAAATCAAATAGAACTTCTGTTATCCAATAGAATGTATCTTATGTATTTCTTCTTTAATGAAAGAAAATAGAATGGATAACAGACTACTCTTTTTTCTCCATTTCAATCATGTCAGTTGCTCTCGGGTGATGAGAGTACTGGGCCTGATATACTTTATGTCTATTTTAATTCAACCTTTTAGGCAAAGAAATATATTGTTTTGTTTTATTTGCAGAGAATTTTGCCCTTTGTTTCCTCATGTTCAAGGGACTGATGATTTTTCTTTGGGAATGGAAGACATAAATTTTGTCTTTGTACAGCAAAAATGCCTTTGTGGAATAGATATAACATATTTAATAGAAGTGAAAGTGATTAAGGTACAATACTTTTCTTTCTTAATTCTTTTTTCCCCAAATATGAGAATGGCTGAAAAATAAGCAAACTTATAATTTTTATTTGTTCTCGTAATACCTATAAAAGGCAGTTCTGATATATATGGTAATAATGTAAGGTATGTTAATTAGTTACAACATTATATGCTTTTTTGTGCCTTCAAGGCAGTGTTGTCTCCTGGTAACTGCTTGGACAACTCCTTGCAATTTATCCTGTAACCTGATGCCTTAACCACTACACAAACTGACTCTCTAGTGTGATAAGACATTATTTCACATAATCTTGATGAGTCCTCTCATACTGAGAGTTAACTGCGAAGTGAGTTTTAATTATCTGCAACACAGTGTATTGTATAGTGAATGTTGTGTGGAGCCTCCAACATCCATGAAGTCCTTATTAGTATGAAGGTATTGGAATTCCTAATCATCTTTCTAAACCCAACTTTTTAAAAAAAAGTAATAATAGATCTAGTTACCTTGGATTTGCAAATCAGTATCTTCATGTGAACTTTGAAAATGTGAAGCCCTCAGCACTTTTCTCCTAATGGTATTTGCATAAATAAATATTTTAGAAATGAATCTGCAAGACAGCTTTATTGACTCAAATCCCTCAGTGGGACCAATGCTACTTACCAGCAGATAGGTCTATGGCAACACAGATTTCTGTTGATTATAGTTGCTACTTGCAATAAATTTGTCACCTGGAACTGATACAAGAATTTTAAAAGTCTGTTCATTTTGTTTATTGTTCACGTTGTTCCCAAGTCTCCAAGGAATTAATTGTATTTATAGGGAAAAGAAATAACTATAGTTCTGCCTGTAAGGTTAGCACCATCATGCACTTTTCTGCATATTTTTAGACTTGAGACCAAAAAACTCCCATAACTCAAAATTCAAACACAATTTTAGTTTTACTATATTGTTCTAGGACCTCTTTTGGCTGAAGAATAGGAAAAAGTTTTAATTACCAATAAACAAATCTATAGTTAAATTAACAAACTCTCAAACAAAACATCAATATTTTTTCAGAATATAACGGTATTCAATTAATAATAATTATATAGCTAGTGTTGTTTGGGTTTTATACCATGCCTTGTTAAATAATTAGTATTCTTTATTAGCAAGAATAGCTCTGTTGCAAATAATGGCATCTAATGTCATGTGTAAACATTGTTATTAATATAAATGTGAATTCCCCAAGAAAAGCAAGTATGTTCCTTTTAACATTATGTAATGTTAAAAAAATACCTAGAAAGATTCAGTTGGTCAGTGCAGAACTAAGGTGGAACAGTGCCTTATTTTATGTTTCATCTTCCTTTGGACATTTTATGCAAAAACTTCACTGTCTGGAGAAAGCTGGAAGGGAAAGACAAGAGGATAACCAGCAGCAAGATGGATAGATGCAGTAACAATAATGATGGGGGTATGGTTGGAAAACCTGAAAGACCTGGTTAGAGAACAGATAGTCATGGAGTCATAGAGTCACTAAAGAGTCAATAGTGACTTGATGGCACTTTTTTTTTATTCTGTTCAATCATGCCTGATTCTTGAAAGACGCCCAAGTTTTCTTGGCAAGGTTTGTCAGAGTTTCCTGGTTTCTAGCCTGCCTTAATCACTGCACCAGACTGGCTTCTGATGGCACATATCAATAATCAAAATCTTGCAATACAGCAAGATTTTGCACAATATTATGGAATTTTAATGTGTGCCATTGTGTATACAGGTAAATGACAATAAAAGTTATCCTATCCTATCCTATCCTATCCTATCCTATCCTATCCTATCCTATCCTATCCTATCCTATCCTATCCTATCCTATCCTATCCTATCCTATCCTATCCTATCCTATCCTATCCATCTTGTCTGTTGTCTTGTGTTGTCTCTTCTCATCTCATTTTATCTCTGATCAAGAAGCCCAGGCAGTCACTCCTGCCTTGGTCAGTTTGCATATGGATTATTGCAGGGTGTTCTACATAAAGTTTCCCTTGAAGACCATGTGGAAGCTTCCATTTTTCTGAAATACAGTGGTGTTAATTTGTGGGCTCTTGGGTGCAGGAATGACGACACGAGGCTGAGTACAAGATAACTCATACTTTATTCTTGCTGGAACTGCACTGAAACTTGGGCTGCAACCAGCCACAATATATAGTGTAGCCCCTAGGCGGCAGCCAATGGGTTTGAACCCACTCTTGCCAACTGGGGCTAGCCAACCGCAGGACCGGAGACAGCATTGGTTGCCATTTAGCTACCAGGTGCAATTCAAGATGCCAATTACTATTTATGAATCCCTTCATGGCACATAACCTAACTATCTGAGTGACTGCTAATCTCTGATAATTTCTGTCCATACTGTTTGATCTGACAGAGTTGCCAATCAGATGAAGTTGTCATCTGATGGGATCTCAAAAGTGGGCCTTCTCTGTTTTGTGTCTGCCTTTTGGAACAGCAATCTTCCAGAGATTTGTAAAGATCCTACATTGCCTTTATCTGAAAGGTCTTGAAAAACATAGCTGTTTACCAGGCCTTGGCTTGGGTGTGGTGGTGGTAGTAAAGATATCATAATTGAATGATGGGCTGTTCCAAATGTTTTTTCTGCTTTGTTTATAGCTTTGTATAGTTTTTATTGTTGTAAGTTGCCCAGAGTTTGTACAGAGATGTGTGAATTTATAATTCTTATTAACAGAATGGTTGTTGTTGTTAGCTGCGAAGTCGTGTCCGACCCATCGCGACCCTATGGACAACATTCCTCCAGGCCTTCCTGTCCTCTACCATCTTCTGGAGTCCATTTAAGTTCACGCCTACTGCTTCAGTGACTCCATCCAGCCACCTCATTCTCTGTCATCCCCTTCTTCTATTGCCCTCGAGTCCTTCCTTCTCATTAGGTGGCCAAAGTATTTGAGTTTTAGCTTCAGGATCTGGCCTTCTAAAGAGCAGTCAGGGTTGATCTCCTCTAGGACTGACCGGTTTGATCGCCTTGCAGTCCAAGGGACTCGCAGAAGTCTTCTCCAGCACCATAACAGAATGGTAAATAAGGAGAAATGTGAAGAAATGCCAATACTTGTTTGAATACTCACTTTCTTAATTAGCTCATTCTCTGAAGTTATTCCATTCCTCTCGCTTGTCAAAGCCTCCATGCAATTTTGAGGCTTGTTTTCATGTGCATCTATTTTAAAGCCTGTGGGCCTTTCCATTAGGCTGACCTCATAGGACATACCCAGTATGCACTCCCAGTAGAATTGAACATTCAATTAGGTAGGATAGAGTGCTCGCTTTTATTGCAACTGTCCACTGCAGTGAATTGGCTTCCTTTATTAATGTAGATAGAAGCATAATCTATATTCTTTCGAATTCTCTTATTCTTAAATAACCTTTTAGGAATCCAGAGCTCTTCATTTCACACAGAGTCCAATTATACAAGTGACCTTGCTATAAAAGTCAGGTTTGGAGGTATTGTCTTCTAATATGATACTTATGTGAGTTCTGTTTTAAATTACTGAACATTTGTAGAGATAAAGTATCTTTCCCCCTCCATATAATGATAATGATAATAATGTTAACGAACTTGCAATTATAAAACCATTTAGTGTGATGGTGTCTAGGAAGTAGCCTTATAATGATCAAGAAGCGCTATAAAATATAGTTTACAAGAACTCTGTATGTGCCAAGAGTATTCATTTCTGAATGAAAAGCTTTTCAAACATACTAGTAGATAACCTATTTTTTAACAGTAATGATTGAAGAGATCATTTTATTAAACCTATACACAATTTCCTTACTGTCAGACTGAAGAATGTGGATAGCTAAATCAATAAATATGGTGCCCACTTGGGACCTGCTAATACATAAATTAGTGTATAGTGCTTATGTATGTGAGTACAAAAATCCTGTTTTGTCATTTTTTTCATTATGTACACATAAAAAGTATTATGGACAAAAGCAATCTGAATAACATTAATATTTTATTGTAATATTATATGTAATATTTTAATAACAAAAGTGTTTAAAAATATTCCCTTAAAATGGCCACTACATGTGTTGTGTGGAATTCAATTTAACCTTAATAGGATGTTATTGACAAAAAGCTGTATCACTTGTTCCTTTCATTTAAAGATGTACTTGAATCTAATATTAACATTCTATAATACTCTACACACATGCACAGTAAAATAAGACAGTTAACTAACGCTATCAATTAAATATAATATAGTAATGTGTTGTTTGATTGTTTCTATCAGGTCCCCAAATCATATTTGTTTTCCATGCATATATGCTCTTCTTTTGGGGGCCTGCCATTTTGCTGGGGGGAGGCGGGAATTTGCTTTCGCTTGGGATAACTTTTGCTTTCTACCTTTCCTCTCCCACCTCTCTCCACTTGAGAAAGGAATGTGTCTCCCTTATCAGGAAGACGGTTGCAGACAAACAAAACTGGAGAAGACCTTGAGATGAGTGCCAACTGTGCCACTTACCCACACATCATGCCACCTGTAGATTGGCTGGATTTCAAATGGGCATTATGACTCTGGTGGGAAGAGGATTATTGCTGGTTTAACTATACCGTTTTAGTGGAATTTTCCCCAGATATCGCCTTGACTTCCCTACTGTCGCTAACCCCTAATAAAAGTTTCCTTTTGAGACAATGTCTGTTTCAAGAGATCTGCTTTTGGGGGTGGTTAGTTGAGGTGGGTCCTTACAGTTTCAGATTTATTAAAAAAAATAAAAGGCATAATCAAACCACTATTCTTCTGAATCCTAGTCACAAAGATTCTCACTGTTTTGTAAATGATATACCACTCAGCTATCTTTAGAAGAATTTATTGCATCTTTTTTATAATTCTGGCAAAAGAGTAAGAGTTCTGTAGCAAAGAATCATGTTGTCAGAGGCTGAAGCTCATCTCCTTCATGTGTTTATAATGTTCTTGGAAGGGCAAAAAACCCACATAATTTGCATTTATAGCACAGCTCTTGGCTGTGGCATTCCACTGAGTACAGGTTTCAGATGGCTGACATTCATCATGCATTGATTTTGAATTTCGAAATGACACAGAAGGTAGCCTGAGAACCTTTACAATCGTGCAGTCAAAGCAATAAATCAGAAGCTGTCACATGATTACTATGGTAACCATCAAGCCTGCTGCATTGCAAGCACTGCACAAGGCAAAGTACAATTTTCAGCTCCTCAAGTGTTCAGAGTGATTTACTTGTCGCTGTTTCACATTGGATGCAATGGGTGTTAATTCCCTCTTGAATCATGAGGTGATAATCCTAACCCACTCTCCCCATTTCATAAGACAATATGGCACAGTGACCTCAGGGAGTCATTTAGTATGGAAAGATTGCATCTTTGTCAGTGAAATGTGCCAAGTGGCATAAATGGGTTTTAAACATTTGGCTTTAAGTTGTTAGAAACCTGAGTAGTTATTAGAATATAATATGAATTTCCTTTATATATTTTATAAGCTTTATTTACTTTATATAAACTGATAGCTATATCTGTATTTATATCCCTCATGGACATTACATTCACTTCTATTTATCATCTAGTCCAACTCTGCTTTACAGCTGATGGTGGCATTAATAGATAGAATTCTAATAGTGTTTTTATGATGAAATAGATGCTTAAAATTTTATTAGTTGTATGTGTGATTCTGTCTCAAATAGCTATTCAAAATTGGATTCTAGAACTGGATAGCTAGAAGCATCAGAATCGTAAAATTAATATATGTTCTTGGAATTTTACCTCCATCTCTTTAAGTCACTTTTCCACTTTAGTTCTTGTTTTATTTGCTATTCTCTCCCCCTTTTTAAAAAAAGAAACCTAAATTAACTTTTGATGAATCAATTGCTAATTATAACCAACACTGTATGTATCAGTCTTAGTAGGGAAGTGAAGTATATTTGAATCTAATATTTAATAACTGGTTTCTTACTGAAGGACAGTAGATTTATTAGAGTGGCTCAAAGTCAGAGACTTATGGACTCCATGGTTTTCAGACAGTCTTGGAGGATTTCTTAGCTACCTGACAAAATGTTATATAAAAAAATGTCACTCCTAAAATATGAAGTGATAATATGATAACATTTTTGTCATTTTTTAAAAATCCAGATTCTTACAGTGAATTCCTTTCCTGGGTTTAATGAAGAGTAGGCTGTTAGAGCAACATCTTGAGAGCAGACATTAATAAATCTAAGACAGGGCTTTTCAACCAGTGGTACGGGTACCACCTGTGGTACATTGGCACCTGGCAGGTGGTACGTGACCATCCTAGAAAAGTGGTAGGGGGAGAGGGGAATGAGCTGAACCAGTGGCAGCACCGCACAAGCCTGAGTGAGAGATGGCTGGAGCAGCAGGGCTGTCAGGGCTCAGTGGAAGTGCCAGCATCAGCTCCAGGCTCCAGCTGGAGCTTGGCACTGATCCCAGCACATCAGCTGAGCCCAGAAGAAGCGCCAATCAGCTGGAATGTTGCAGCATCCCCCAGGTCTTGTGATTTACATTCAGATGCTTGGCAACTGATTCATATTTATGATGGTCACAGTGTCCCAGGGTCATGTGAAGTGACCAAAACCTGCTGCAACCACCCAGCAGAGGGGGAGAAATAAAAACCAAACACCCACCCCCACCCCGCTGCCAATCCTCAACAGAAATGCTCACAACAATGAAAACTTTGGACAGGAGGAAGAACGCCGCTGGGCGGGCAGGCAGGTGTCTTGTTCAGCTGTGGCTTGGGGGGCACTTTTTTCAGTGCCATTGTAACTTCGAACAGTCACTAAGTGAACTGTTGTAAGTTGAGGACTACCTGTACTTCATCACTTTTTTCCTTTTTTTTTTGGTCATCAAGTTTTTGACACCTTGCTAAGCGACTGGTGGTACTTGGATGTTACCATATCCTAAAAGTGGTACAATGGGTGAAAAGGTTGAAAAGCTCTGATCTAAGAGACTGAATGTTGGTTTGAGCTATTTCTTGACCCTTCTACATGTGCAATGCATATAGGAATTTTACTGTATAATTACAACTATATATTTGCAAGCTTTGATCTAGATCAGGAGTGTCAAACTGCCGGCCCGTGGGCCGGGCGCGTCAGGCAGAAGCCGTGCCCAGCCCATTGCCGGCAATGGCAAAACAGTTGCACGACATCAAGTAACGTCACGAGTTTGACATGTCTGTTCTAGATCAAATTAAAGGAGTATAAGTGGAACAGAAGAAAATAAAATTGAAGTGCAAAATTATACAGACAGCAAAAGTTACAGTATGTTGCTAACAATGCCCATTCACCAAATGGTTGTTAGTGATCATACTGTAGACATAATATTACTGGTAAATTTTTTAACATACAGTATAGGTCCACCTGATTCCTTATAATAATTTTTACTGCAATTGTTATTTTACAGTTTTAGTTTGTTTTGAAATATATTTTATCTGCAGTCCTACATTTGTGAAAAAGACTCACTGAACACATTGGAACTGGTTATCACTCATGACTTAACTACCACATCAGTGTTTTTTATGTTTTACTATGTGTTATTCTACAAAAGTTAATTTAATAGAAAAAGTATAGTATATTTCTGTGAAATGTATTCTAAAAGAATCCTAGCATAGCCTATCCAGTAAAGTAGAAATTATTTGAGATTAAATACATATCATATCTGTTTGAGTTCTTGTAAACTAATGCATGTGTCATCACTAAAAGTATTTAGCCAAGTCATTCTATATTAATCTCTTTACCTGTTGCCTTTAGTTTTTCCAAGCAGCAGAGTCTTCTCCAATGACTCTTGCCTTCACATTATGTAAAATATTTAAGCTTTAGTTTCATTATAACTGTTTCCAGTAAGCAGTCGGATTTTATTGTTCTTGTAATCTAAGTTTATTCTTAACAATTTTCTCTGGTATTCATTTTTTTTATCACCTTTCTCTGTCGATCAATCATTCATAGCCATATCCTACAACTGGCCTTGTTAATTTATATCTTGGTTGTGAGTATGATTTTGTCCAGGTTCTAATAGCCTTTCTTCCAAGTAGAAGAAATGATTAGTCTATAATTTTAATGGTAGGTTTATTTTGACACTGAGAGACAGAATAACAACAAAAAAATTCAGAAAACCGCATTTCAAAAAAGTTATAAATTGATTTGCATTTTAATGAGTGAAATAAGTATTTGACCCCTTCACAAAATGTGACTTAGTACTTGGTGGCAAAATCCTTGTTGGCAGTCACAGAGGTCAGATGTTTCTTGTAGTTGGCCGCCAGGTTTGCATACATTTCAGGAAAGATTTTGTAGATCCTCTCCAAATCATTAAAGTTTCAAGGCTGATGTTTGGCAGCTCAACCCTTCAGCTCCTTCCACAGATTTTCTGTTGGATTAAGGTCTGGAGACTGAGTAGGCTACTCCAGGACCTTAATGTGCATCTTCTTGAGCCACACCCTTGTTGCCTTGGCTGTGTGTTTTGGGTCATTGCCATGCTGGAATACCCATCCACAGCCTATTTTCAATGCCCTAGCTGAGGGAAGGAGGTTCCCACCCGAGATTTGACAGTACATGACCCCAGTGGTGGGATTCAGCTGGTTTGCACTGGTTTGGGACAACCGGTAGCTAAATTTAACTGAATTCGGAGAACTGGCTGGCTTCCAGAAGTCCAGTCTAGGCCTCAGAGGCCTGGAGGAGGCCACCCAGGCCTAGAACAGTCCACCGGAAGTGCAAGGATACCACTTCTGGAAGTCTGTTCTAGGCCTGGAAGACCTGGAGGAGGCATTGGAGGCCTGGAGGAGGCATTGGAGGCCTGGAGGAGGCCTCCCAGGCCTAGAACAGCCCATCGGAAGTGCATGATGCCACTTCCGGAATCCGTTCTAGGCATTGGAGGCCCAGGCCTGCATCAAATATGAGAACTGGTTGTTCAGGTATTTGAATCCCACTACTGCATGGCCCTATCCATCAAGCATAATGTTTCCTCCTCCATGTTTGATGGTGGGGATGGTGTTCTTGGGGTCATAGGCAGCTTTCCTTCTCCTCCTCCTAACACAGTGAGTTGAGTTGTTGCCAAACAGCTCAATTTTGGTCTCATCTGACCACAACACTTTCACCCAGTTCTCCTCTGAATCATTCAGATGTTCATTGGCAAACTTCAGACGAGCCTGTACATGTTCTTTCTTGAGCAGGGGGACCTTGTGGGCGCTGTAGGATTTCAGTCCTTCACAGTGTAGTGTGTTACCAATCTCAGCTTGTTACCTATATAAAATACACCTGAGAGCCAGAAATCTTGCTGATTGATAGGGGATCAAATACTTATTTCACTCATTAAAATGCAAATATTTATAACTTTTTAAAAACGCATTTTTCAGGATTTTTTTGTTATTATTCTGTCTCTCACTGTTAAAATAAACCTACCATTAAAATTATAGGCTGATCATTTCTTTGTCAATGAGAAAGCATACAAAATCAGCAGGGGATCAAATAACTTTTCCCCTCACTGTAAATCTATAAATCTATCACTCAATTATACTGAATATTGCTGAGGCCATAGTTTTTTGGTCTGATGATTTGTTTTGTTTTGCTTTAAGTTCTTAAGAAATTTTAAAAAGGGAACTTTATGATCTGAGCCACAATTAGCTTCAGGTATAATTTGACTGTTTCATTTTTGATTATAATGTGTATAGTCAATTTCATTTTGGATTCTCCATCCAATAATTATGTAAACATAATTGAGATCATGGGGTTGCAGCCTTTTGGCTTGCTTGGGTCACAGTGAGAGAAGAGGAATTGTCTTGGGCCACATATAAAATATGTAATATAGTTGAAGTATATAAATCAAATAATAATGTTAAAGGTTTATGATCTTGTGTGCCCACCTTACTAACTGTCCAAGTCTGAATGTGGCTGCAGGTTGGACACAACTGATTTAGATTGTTAAAATGAATTATTTGTTAGTACAGATTGAATTTTCCTAGGAGATTTCTATTATTCTAGCTTCTCTTCATTTGAGTTTCTTGATATAATAGAGGACAGGGCTGTCATTTCTTTTTGTAGGGACCATATTTAGTCTGATCCCTTGTTCATGATTTGCCATAAGGGAGATATTGCAATTCTTTTTAGCTATCAGAAATCTTGATTTGCAGCAATGGAATTTTCTTTCTAGAAAAGAAATTACTTGAAACTGAGAATGGAAAATAAATGGAATAATGGAGAAAGGGGAAAAGCTATTTGCACACCTATAGAGGATGAGTTTTAGATGCTCTTTGGCAGAAAGATCTGTGTACCAACATGATTCAGTTTTAAGCAATAATTGATATTTCTCAAGGGATTTATATGGAACGTGGTGTCATGGATCCCAGGGATGAAAGCTGATTTTGGCTAATGATATTATGTAGGAGTTAACTGTTCTGAGAACAGACAGATGGCTGGTGGGTGCATGTGTGTTAGAGTAGTGTCTGTAATGAACTTGTTATGTGAAGGAATGTGAATTCTTCATATGAGTCTTGGCGTTCTCACAACTTTTCTATGCTGCTTTGCTAATCTTGCATCTTAAAGCATCCTTTCCTAAAAGTTCTATGGATTTTGAATGGGTTATGGATTTATGATTTGAATATCAATATATTTGTATTCGCTTTATTTAAAAGAAAGCTTTACAGCTCAAATAAATGTCAGTAACTAGCTGCCATATAGCATAGAGCATGGGAAACATAAAGCAGGATTTCTGTTAAGCCATAGAAAGTCCAAGTGGATATAAGGTGGAGACAGCAGCCTTAACAGTCAGAATAAAAGCAGAATTAATCCAAAGCGGAATTAGTCCTGATGTACTAAACCCCACTCTTTATTAGTCATGCTATGTTGAGTATCCTGGAAACTTTAGTGAAGTTCAAGCCAGTTAAAAAAGAGCTTTAGATTTGGAGTCAGGGTGCTTCCAACCCTCAGTTGAAATGCATCTTTCTACTTTTCCTAAATCTTAAAAATAATTTTATAAAATTAAAAACAAAAAACTGTATCTTATTTGAATTTTGCACATTAGCAAATAGCATTACAATGAAATCATTTCCATTAAAAGACAAGAACAGCTTGCCTTGATAGAGGAAAAAAAGAGATGGAGATGTTGCTGAGTTGAGCTTAACTGCTGATGACAGCATCCATGTAGCTTTCCTAACAGTATTATATAAGTGGTTTGCTTTCTTACCCACAGCATTGGAATTCCCAGATTTCCCTTCCAAGTATTGACCATGGGTGATTCTGACTAATAATAATAAGACATGTTATGTATTATGCTTATTCACCTCTGCCAAAAAACCCCCACAAATACTCTCCCCAAGGATGCTCAGATGGTCCATATTCTTATCGGCTTACAATTTTAAACTGATTCATAAGCCAGGGAAAGAAATGGGCCATGCAGATGGGTTAAGTAGGCTACCCCTAGCAAACATAGAACCAGATCCAGCGCCCGCTGCACAAATACTGGCAATCCAAGAGCTATCGGAATGCCCTCTCCATGCAAGGGACGTTGCAGCTGAGACAGCCTCAGAGAAAATCCTGAGCAGAGTTCAGTCTTGGGTATTCACAGGGTGGCAGGATAAATGTCCAGGCCCAGAATTCCAAGCGTATTTTTAAGGAGGCATGAATTGTCCGCACACAAAGGATGCCTGTCGTGGGGTAGTAGGGTTATTATACCATCAACACTGAGAGAGAGAGTTCTGCAGTCTCTACATGAAGGGCACCCTGGCATAGTTCGCATGAAGGCTTTAGCAAGGAGCTACCTTTGGTGGCCTGGGTTAGATAAGGCAGTGGAAGAGCAGGTACATGGATGCTACACTTGTCAAAGGTCCAGACCTGAGATGCCCCAAGCACCTGTCCACAAGTGGGAGGCAACACATACACCCTGGTCCAGGGTCCATATAGACTATGCTGGTCCATTCCAAGGACAGCTTTTCCTAATAGTAGTAGATAGCCATTCAAAATGGCTGGAGATAGTGCCAGTCCCAAATATGACCACGGCCAGAACAATCCAAGTGCTCAGGAGACTTTTTGCCACACATGGTCTGCCTGACGTTGTGGTATCAGATAATGGGGCTCAATTTACCACTGCTGAATTTCAGGCCTTCATGAGAGCAAACTTGATTAGACACGCCACATCTGCGCCTTTCCACCCATTGACTAATGGACAAGCAGAAAGGATGGTGAGAACAACCAAAGACGCACTCAGGCACATTATCGTCGGTGACTGGCACCACAGGTTGGCGGAATTCCTATTGTCTCAACACTGCACACCATGTACAGCCACGGGGAAGAGTCCTGCAGAGCTCCATTGGGGCAGACGCCTCATCACCAAATTGGACAGGCTTCACCCCGACAGAGTGGCTTCTGAGGCCGCGCAACCCAAAACCCCAAGAGAACTACACCTGGTTTGGGCCAGGAACTATGGTCCGGGACACTTGTGGATTTTGGGGGTGGTGGTTGACAAAACTGGGCCCTTATCTTACGTAGTAGGGGTGGAGGGGGGTCATCAGGTCAGAAGGCACATAGACTAAGTAAGGAAAAGAGTTCCGGAACAGTCACCAAGCGACCACAGGGAGAATTACCCCTCATTGAGTTTTCAGGCTGGCACACAAGCTAGCTCACATTCAGGGTCAGCCTGTGGGTTCGGCAGTTGGGTCGGACGACTCAAAGGAGGAGGAGGGGGGTGTTGAAGAGCTTGCTGATGATGGCCTTGAGGCTTCGCAGAGCCCTCAGCCAGGCCCCTCCCACCTGGTCATGACGGAGACCCAGCTGTGTGAGCCTGACAGCGTGGATGAAGATGACCCACAGCTGGCCCTGTTCAAGGACGCCCGACGCAGGAGGCAGTCAATCAGGAGTAAACAGAGGAAGGCAATGGGGCACCTCGGAAGGAGGCAGAGACAAGCCATGCCCTGAACTGTATAAAAGGGGAATGTGAGGGCTGGTTTGCTGAAGGCAACCGCTTGAATAGTTCCTGTTTCATAGCTCCTGTTTCATGGTTGGTGTCTGTTTTATGTTAATAAATTTGGCAGGCTTTATTCCAGCCTCTTGCCGTTTGTAAAGGGGTTGTCCCTGCTTTTTCTGCAGGGCCAGTAGCAGGCTGGTACAGAACACCGCCCAGCTCTTGCAGCTGCTCCATGACTCTCAATGCAGAGAGAGAGTGAGAGTGCAGGCGCATGTGGAGAGGTGGAGGGGAGCAGCCTGGTCCCGCCTCCCTCTGGGATGATGGCGCACGTGCCCACAGGGACGGCTCTGTGTGCTGCGTGTGGCACACGTGCTGTAGGTTCACCACCACAGGTCTAGAGGCTAAATTTTGCTCAACAGCTATTTTACAGTTTTTGTTAGTCTATTGTGTGTGTATACATATAGAAATGCAAGATTTAAAATTGCCAGTATAGGTGTCCCTGTTAAAGAGAGTTGCTTGATATGGGATTATATAAATCTGGAGGGATTTTTTTGCTGTCATTATGGGGATATCTTCATTATTTGGTACACAGTGCTTTTTATGTACAAGAAGCAATGTTCAAAACAACTTTGCAGTTTACTCAAACACTTCTATAGAAATGATACAGCAAAGATTGTTAAATAAAAATTAAAAATGTTAATTCAAATATATCCAAAATCTGTTTTAAAATATTGCATGGATCATAGAATTTAGTATATCTGTCAGCTCATAATAACGAATCCTTTCCAACCATCAAATTTCATCAAACATATCAAAACCAATCTCCTTTCTTCAGGAACATGCTCCCCACAAGCATAACCTTATTTAACTAACCAATATGTCACGACGTCCTCTGCCAGGAAACAAAAGCACTTCCAAAGGAACGGGCAACAAGGTTTATTCCTTCTCCAAAACAAACCGCGGTAAAGTCAGCGTTGAGGCTCCTAGCCTCACCGCTCTTTTAACATGTTACCACACCCTAACCCCACCCCTTCAAAGCAAACCGGCATCCGCCCGCCTCCCCATAAAAACCCCACCCATCACCGTGCATAGCCACCACCCACCGTGTGCGCTGCTGCAGCCTGTCAAGCCCCCTTCCAGGTAAGTATTGTCCTTCTGCTCCCTCGCGAGCCCCATGCCGTGCTGGCGTTGCGGTCGTTAAGCCCCCCCCATGTCCAGTAACAGACCGTGGCAAAACAGGCACAGTCGCACCCCCCTCCACAGTAAGCTGGGGCGTGCCCAACTGCTGGGGCGTGCCCATCTGCTGGGGCGAGTCCAACTGTTCGCTGGATGCAGCCTGTTGCCGCCCGGGCGCCATCCGCAGTCCAGGGTCCGGCTGCCGCAGTCCAGGGTCCGGCGCCGGGCCGGTGGGCGCTCGGCGTCGTCCCCGGCGATGAGGTGAACGCGCGCCCGCCGACCGTCCGGGGCCGGGCGCGCTAAACAGCTGTGCGCCGGGCAGCTGCTCGGCGGAACCGCGGCAGCGCGCTTCGCGTAGCCCGGACGAAGCCACGCCCTCCAAGTAAGCGTCCGAGGTCCGGGAAAGGTGCCGCCTGGGCGCGCCGGTCAGCCGAGGACTGGCCAGCTGTTCGGCGGAGCTGCGGCGGCTCGATGCGACGGAGGATGAAACCACGCCGTCCAGAGAAGGAGGGGGGTGCCGCTCGGGCGCGCCGATCAGCTGGGGACCGGCCAGCTGTTCGGCGGAGCTGCGGCGGCTCGATGTGGAGGAGGAGGGAGCCACGCCGTCCAGGGGAGGAGGGGGGTGCCGCTCGGGCGCGCCGATCAGCTGGGGACCGGACAGCTGCTCGGCGCGGCTGCGGCTGCGGCGGCACAGCCAGTGTTGAGGCCCGAGCGGACGGGAGGCCGGCGGGGCTCGACAGTCGGCTCCCCCTACCATCTGTCCTCCTGCAAAAGAAGAGCGACAAGATAGACCCCCACGTATACAAGCCGCTGCGTCCCCGGTGCTACCCCCCGGTTTGGAGGGATGTGTGCGGTGAAACGCCGTGACCAAACGTTCTGCTTGAACATCCCCTTTGCTTACCCATGACGCCTCGGCCAAGGGATACCCTTTCCACATTACGAGATACTGTACCTGGCCCCTCCGTACCCGGGAATCTAAAATTGCCTGTATTTCATACTGATCCCCGTGCACAGGCCCCGGAGCGTTCTCACCCGCCTTTTCTGTTGTTCCCCTAGCGGGCTTTAGTAGGCTGCTATGGAAGACAGGGTGGATTTTCCCTAGGAACTTTGGCAACCGTAAACGGACGGTCACGGGGTTGATCACTTGAATCACTTGGAAAGGGCCAAGGAACTTGGGGCCTAGCTTCTTGCTTGGTACCCGTAAACGCAGATATTTGGTTGACAGATACACCCACTCCCCGACCTTGGGGGTGGCGAAGGGCTCCCTTTTCCTGTCTGCCTGCTCCTTCACCCGTGCCTGCGCTTTCACCATCGCCTCCCTAGCGGTTTTCCAGGCGGCCCCCATGTGGTGCATCCACTCCTCAAGCCCGGTGGGTGTCGCCGATCCCTGTCCACACTCCGGAACAGGGACAAAATCATACCCCGCCACCACTCGGTATGGTGTCAAACCCGTGCTGCTATGCACGGCGTTATTGTGGGCGACTTCCGCGAACACCAGGAGGTCTGCCCAGTCTGTTTGCTGAAACGACACATAGCTCCTGAGTAACCTTTCCACCGTGGCGTTGGCCCTTTCAGCGGCCCCGTTAGTGCTTGGGTGGTAACCGGAGCTGAGGCCCTGGGTAGAGCCGATGTGTCGTAGAAACTCTCGCCAGAACTGTGCTGTAAACTGGACCCCGCGGTCCGAAATAATCCGTCGGGGAACCCCGTGCAGCCGATAGATGTGAGTCATGAACAGTCGTGCCAACCGTTTGGCGGACGGCAACCCCTTGCAGGGAACGAAGTGCGCCTGTCTGGAAAAAAGGTCGATGACCGTCCAGATTACTGAATACCCTCTGCTGTCCGGCAGCCCGACAATGAAGTCCATGGCGATGTCTTGCCATGGTCGTACGGGGTCCGAAACCGTCTGTAGCAAACCCAATGGCTTCCCGACGCGAGGTTTTGCTGTGGCGCATACGTGGCATCCCCGAACGTGGTGTTCCACGTCCGCCTTCATGCACGGCCACCAGAATTGACGGCGTGCTAAGTGTAACGTTTTCAGGAAGCCGAAGTGACCGGCCTGCCTGGCGTCGTGACAACGGCGCAAAATGGCGGGGCGTAGTGCCTGAGGCACATACAGCTTATCCCCGTGCCAGGCCAAGCCGTCACGCATAGTCAGAAGTCCAGGATGCTCCTTCAGCCAGGCGTCTGTAGCTAAGGCCTCGTTCATGGCACGGGACAAATCGTCCCCCACGCTGCAGACTGCCTGGGACACGCTCGGGGGTTCACTAGGCGGAATGAGTTCTTGTATAACCGCTTCTCGTTTGGTGTCGTATTGCGGCAGCCGTGAGAGTGCGTCAGCAAGGAAGTTCCGCCCCCCCGGTACGTACTTCAGGACGAAATTAAAGCGCCGGAAAAAGAGAGCCCATCTGACGTGCTTGGGCGCCAGTTTCCTCGGGGACTGCAGAACCTCCAGGTTCTTGTGGTCTGTCCAGACCTCAAAGGGATGGACAGCCCCCTCCAGAAGGTGTCGCCACGTCTCCAAGGCCGCGCGCACAGCGAACGCCTCCTTCTCCCAGATCGCCCATGAACGTTCCGCCGATGACAGTTTTTTGGAAGAATAGGCACAGGGTTGCAACACGCCCTTCGTGTTCCGTTGCAACAGCACAGCCCCTACCGCGACATCGCTGGCGTCAACTTGGACCACATACGGACGGTCGGGATCAGGATGTACCAACACCGGCTCCTTCGCAAACAGGGCCTTCAATGTCTCGAACGCCCGTTGACACGTGGTGGTCCATGCCAGCTTCAACCCCGGACGTGGTTTCACCCCGGAGTCCCGCGTCCGCAACAGGTCCGTCAGCGGCAGGGCTGTTGCTGCAAAACCTGGAATAAACTGGCGGTAAAAGTTCGCGAACCCCAGGAAACTCTGAAGCTGTCGCCGCGTCCGCGGCGCCTGCCATTGCAGGACGGCTTCCACCTTGCGAGGGTCCATTTCTATGCCGCTCGCCGACACGCGGTACCCCAGATAATCCAGCCTCGTCTTGTGGAACTCGCACTTGGTGAGCTTCACATAGAGGCGGGCAGCCAGCAGCTTTCGAAGCACCTGGCGCACGAGGGCAACGTGCTCCTCCATAGTCTTAGTGTATATCAGAATGTCATCCAGGTACACTAACACCTCGCGGTACAGGTGCTTGTGAAGCACCTGGTTTATCATCTGCATAAAAACGGCTGGGGCCCCCTGGAGCCCGAACGGCATGACACGGAACTGGAAACTGCCCAGCGGACAGTTAAACGCCGTTTTCCACTCATCCCCAGCTTTGATCCGCACCCGGTAATACGCCTCCCGTAGGTCTAGCTTCGTGAAGATGCGTCCCGTCGACAGGTGTGCCAGAAGATCTTTCATGAGTGGCAGCGGATACAGATGTTCAACGCAGACCGCGTTGACGCCTCGGAAGTCGACACACAAGCGAAGCGTGCCATCCTTCTTCTCCCGAAACAGTATTGGCGCTGCTATCTTGGATCGGGCAGGTTGGATAAACCCCCTCGCGAGGTTTTTGTCGACGTAACGACGTAGCTCCTGCATCTCGCGAGGCGTCAGCGCGTACATGCGCGGTTTCGGCAGTTTTACGCCCGGCTCCAGCTCGATAGCACAATCCGTCGTTCGGTGGGGAGGCAGAGCGTCGCACTCTTTCTCGTCGAAAACCTCTGCTAGGTCGGCGTACACCTGTGGGAAGCAGGCTTCCGCCACCCCCTCTGCCCCTTGGACCCGCTCACCACCAGGCCGCTCTGCAGGGCCCACATATGCGTGTGGTGGTGGTTGTGGCCCTGTCCCCAACCGCAAGTGCCGGCAACCCTCCCCCCACCAGATTGTGGGACCCCACTTGTCGAGCCATGTCAGCCCCAGAATCACTGTCTCCGTCATTGATGGTACGACAAGGAAGCGCAAAGTCTCCCAGTGGGTCCCCATCTCTAACGCTGACTTACTGTCACGACGTCCTCTGCCAGGAAACAAAAGCACTTCCAAAGGAACGGGCAACAAGGTTTATTCCTTCTCCAAAACAAACCGCGGTAAAGTCAGCGTTGAGGCTCCTAGCCTCACCGCTCTTTTAACATGTTACCACACCCTAACCCCACCCCTTCAAAGCAAACCGGCATCCGCCCGCCTCCCCATAAAAACCCCACCCATCACCGTGCATAGCCACCACCCACCGTGTGCGCTGCTGCAGCCTGTCAAGCCCCCTTCCAGGTAAGTATTGTCCTTCCGCTCCCTCGCGAGCCCCATGCCGTGCTGGCGTTGCGGTCGTTAAGCCCCCCCCATGTCCAGTAACAGACCGTGGCAAAACAGGCACAGTCGCACCCCCCTCCACAGTAAGCTGGGGCGTGCCCAACTGCTGGGGCGTGCCCATCTGCTGGGGCGAGTCCAACTGTTCGCTGGATGCAGCCTGTTGCCGCCCGGGCACCATCCGCAGTCCAGGGTCCGGCTGCCGCAGTCCAGGGTCCGGCGCCGGGCCGGTGGGCGCTCGGCGTCGTCCCCGGCGATGAGGTGAACGCGCGCCCGCCGACCGTCCGGGGCCGGGCGCGCTAAACAGCTGTGCGCCGGGCAGCTGCTCGGCGGAACCGCGGCAGCGCGCTTCGCGTAGCCCGGACGAAGCCACGCCCTCCAAGTAAGCGTCCGAGGTCCGGGAAAGGTGCCGCCTGGGCGCGCCGGTCAGCCGAGGACTGGCCAGCTGTTCGGCGGAGCTGCGGCGGCTCGATGCGACGGAGGATGAAACCACGCCGTCCAGAGAAGGAGGGGGTGCCGCTCGGGCGCGCCGATCAGCTGGGGACCGGCCAGCTGTTCGGCGGAGCTGCGGCGGCTCGATGTGGAGGAGGAGGGAGCCACGCCGTCCAGGGGAGGAGGGGGGTGCCGCTCGGGCGCGCCGATCAGCTGGGGACCGGACAGCTGCTCGGCGCGGCTGCGGCTGCGGCGGCACAGCCAGTGTTGAGGCCCGAGCGGACGGGAGGCCGGCGGGGCTCGACACAATACATTAACTGGACAGAGAATTCTATTTCAAAATATGTTATGAATAGTGAATTGTGAAATCTACTGAATCAGTAAACTAAATCAGCAGGGAAAGCAAATGCCTCAATTATGCTCATGTAATTATGAGTTCACTAATTCTTAATAAATGACTCTAGCCACATGCTCACCTTGCCTGCTTGCCCTCTAGCTCTGACCTCTGGAATTCTCCATCAGGGAGTCATATTTCTCTCTCTGGGTGCATAGAAATGTATCCACAGCTTTGCCCTTTAACAGGCACCAAATGAAGTGGCAATTTTAATAGTGGGTGTAGCATTTATAGGTGAAAATGCTCAGGTCTGCCTTTCAAAACTGATGAAGAAAGAAAAGAAAGAAACTGGATTAAAAAGAAAAATAATTTACTGTATAGGCTGACTTCAACCAAGGGGTGAACATGGGTCTCTGATGTTGCCTGCCTTCAGTCACAAACATTAAGATAGTCTTCTGCTGAAATAAGTAGAGGCCTTACTTGGCAATGTTTAATTTTTATGCTGTTATTACTGTTACTGTTAGAGGCACTTGAAAGATATCTATTTTACTGAATTCACTGTTTTAGAGAGAGAGGATGTGTAAAAACTCCATAAAACCAAATATTGTAATGCTGCCTTTTTCATTATTTTTTTCTACTTGTTTTAGTCTATTGTCGCTGTAGAGTTTGTAATGTGCAGAAAGGTGAACATATTTTAAAAGTATGAAAACCTTTGAGAAGATTCCTTTGATATCTGACTTCCTCCAAGTAATAATATATTGCCCGCTTATTTAAGTGTTATTGCAGGTACTGCAGATACTTTGAATGATTTGATTCAGAAGGATGATTAAACAGTTAGACTAAGACCTGAAAAATCCTGTGTCATTTCTATTTTTAACCCAGCTGACTATCTGACCTTCAGCCAATGACCAGGGGTCGGTTCTCTCGCCCCTCCTGTTCAACATCTATATGAAGCCGCTGGGCGAGATCATTCGTGGTTTCGGGGTGGGGTATCATCAGTACGCTGATGATACCCAACTTTTTTTCTCCACCCCAAACCAACCCAGCGATGCCCTCGCCGTGATGTCCCGTTGCCTGGAAGCGGTCCGGGTCTGGATGGGGAGAAACAGGCTTCGTCTCAATCCTGCCAAGACTGAGTGGCTGTGCATACCAGCATCTTGGGTCAACCAGACTATTCCATCTCTAACGATGGGGGGTGAGGTGTTACCCCCCGTTGATAGGGCTCGCAACTTGGGCGTCCTCCTGGATTCGCGGCTCAATTTTGAAGATCATATAGGAGCCGTGACCAGGGGGGCTTTTGCCCAGGTTCGCCTGGTGCGCCAGTTGCGACCCTACCTGGACCGAGATGCCCTACGCACAGTCACTCATGCGCTCGTGACCTCCCGTTTAGACTACTGCAACGCTCTCTACATGGGGCTGCCCTTGAGGACCACCCGGAGGCTTCAGCTGGTGCAGAATGCGGCCACGCGAGTCGTGATGGGGGTCTCCCGATACTCCCATGTAACACCTCTACTCCGCAAGCTGCATTGGCTTCCGGTTGCCCTTCAGGTGAGATTCAAGGTGCTGGTGATGACCTATAAAGCCCTAAATGGCGATGGTCCGGATATTTGAGGGAACACCTGCTGCCAGCATCAAGCTCCCTTCGTCCAGTGCGCTCCCACAGGGAGGGTCTTCTCAGGGTGCCGCCGGTTAAAGATTGCCGGCAGGTAACACCCAGGGGTAGGGCCTTCTCAGTGGGTGCGCCTGCCCTTTGGAACCAGCTGCCCGCGGAGCTTAGGACTGCCCCCGACCTCCGTTCATTCCGCCAGGACCTGAAGACCTGGCTCTTCGAGCTCTCTGGCCCAGGCTGAGAATTTTTTAATTTTTAATTTTAACTGGGTTTTTATTTTTTCTCAGGGTTTCATTTAATCTTTTTTAATTTGTTTTAACTTTTGTATTGATTTTCTTTTAAATATCCTGTAAACCGCCCTGAGTCCTTCGGGAAAGGGCGGTATATAAATCTAAATAAATAAATAAATAAATAAATAAATAAATAAATAAATAAATAAATAAATAAATAAATTTTCCATTGCAGGATTATTGTGGATTAAAATTGGAGAAGGGAATACTACGTGTGTGGTGTCTTGAATTCCTAGAGAAAAAGTGGAATATAAATCTTACCAATAATGGTAAATGATTATGCAGCTCTGGTCTGATTATTTACTCATTACAAACTTATATATGGTGTTGGGGGTTGCTACCAAAAAACAGCTATTATTTATCTGGTAAAATACAAATCAGGCAATGGTAAAGCAATGTCTGAACCATCTTTATGAGGTACAATCTCAAAATATTAGTGAACAAAGCTGAGTTCCTTTTTCATCTCTTTTCCTCTCTTCCTGGAGGGTCCTTCATACCCCTCTTCTTAAATGAGAACTGTGGTTGCAGACTGCGTTATAACTGAACTGTGTCAATAGCATCTATTAAATCTGCAGGAGCAATAGCAGCAGCATGTGTGTGTGTTGATTTATTAATCCAGGCTGTTGTGTTTGTTTCTGCACTGAATTCCCTCTGCCCCCACCTTGAAATCTTTTTTCCATAGATTGTAAACTCCTTTGCTTTATCTCCTGAGATATAGAAATGAATTGCAGATTGTCTGTACCAGGTTGGCTAGTAATGTACTTGTCATAGTGAGTCAGCTGGTAGTGTCTGATTTTTCTTTAAGGACTCAGAGATAAAAGGCCTCTTTTTATGTCACAACAGACTAGGCAATGCACAGAGGAAGATCTATTTAAATGCACACAAAATTCATATACTTACCTTTTCCCCTATGAACATGTAACTTCTTCACAAATTCTAATTTCCTTAAATAGACTCTGCTTCATTTTTATTGTTCTAATGTTGTGTCTATTTAAATGGAGGCTACTGTGATGATGATGATGATGCCGTGATTATGAGCTATCAAGTGTTGTTTGAGACATCAGAGAGTAACAAAAGTATTGTGGCATATGTTTTATGGGCTATAGTCCCTTCATTACAGGCATGGAACGTGTAGGTATATGTATTGTATTGTGAGTTGAAATTATCAATAGTAGCAAATTCCCTCAACAGTCATACACAAAACAGCTCTTAGGTGTGACATCAATATTATCACATCCATAATCTAATTAATAAATGGAGAGTTATAGTAATGCTTTTCATAATTCGTTGAGAATTTGGGGTTGAAATATGTTGACTTAACCCTCCCCCCCAGTTAAATAGATTGATTAAGTTTAGTCAAACAAGTGTTGACCCTTAGCAACACATACAGACTTTTCAAGGATGATTTGTACTCAGCCTTTTAGAGGTCTCTATGGTGTATTCAGGGACACGGTGGCTCAGTGGGTTAGGACGCTGAGCTTGTCGATCAGAAGGTCGGCAGTTTGGCGGGTCGAATCCCGAGTGCCGCGTAACAGAGTGAGCGCCTGTTACTCGTCCCAGCTTCTGCCAACCTAGCAGTTCGAAAGCACATAAAAAATGCAAGTAGAAAAATAGGGACCACTACGGTGGGAAGGTAACAGTGTTCCGTGCGCCTTTGGCGTCTAGTCATGCCAGCCACATGACCACGGAGACGTCCTCGGACAAGCGCTGGCTCTTCGGCTTTGAAACGGAGATGAGCACCGGCCCCTAGAGTCGGAAACGACTAGCACGCATGTGCGGGGGAACCTTTACCTTACCTTTATGGTGTATTCATTACTGTTTTAATCTAGTCCATGCAGCTTGCTGATGAAAGGTCTCATCTTCTCCTTCCTTCCATTTTTCTCAACATAATAAATTTCTCAAGGAACTGGATCTTCATATATTATGTTAAAAATATGACAGTTTAGCTTGACATTTTGTGTCTTGAGTGAGAATTCTGGATTGATTCATTACACAATCCCTTTATTTGCTTTCTTGGATATTCATTGTATACTAAAGAGGCTTTTCCAACACCAAATTCAAACTTGGTATCATTTAGTCCTGCTTATACAAATTCCAGCTTGGATGATGGTAATAAGTTGGATGATGGTAATAAGGTTTCTTTCCATGGAATAAAAACTTAATTTAAAAATTTAATGAAGTATAACTTTAAACCATGACTATATAATTCATTGCTGGATAAATTTTTATTAATATTTTTGTTCAAAATCTAGAAGTGTTGCAAATATAGTGGTGTGGGAAGTCAGCCCCCCAGAGAAGGAAATATTAAAAGGGCAGAAAAATATATTTCCTCAAAGGATCTTAAAGAGGCAGAAAAGCATGCCTAGTTTTTCTTAATAGCCCCAAGTCTCCCTCCCCCAAGCAGAAACCAGCTCTGTAGAAATACAGATAATCTTGTCAGAAAGACTGGAGTCAGGAAACTGGGATTAGGAAGAAAGATCCCTAGAATCAACACCAAAAATCTAAGAGTCATCAGCCACAGCTCCAGCGAAGCAGGATATGACCCTTGGGACATAATAGGATTAACCCACCACCATCAGAATACCAGAAGGGCACACCCAGACTCAGGTCCGAATACACGACACAGGAAATGCAAAGCCTCAAACAGGAACAGGAAACAACCTCAAGAGCCCCAGAGGGTATAAAAACCCGCTCCCTACATGTGCTCTCTCTCTCTCTTCTTCTAGAGCCATTTTTTTGTCTGGCTCTCCTCTTCAATAAACTGAAACCTTCTTTCTAAAGCAGTCACCATGTTGTTTATCCCTGGCTTGGACTGAACCATGATAAAGACTTTTCCCTCAACAGTGGTATTAAATAAGTTGTTCATTCCAATAGTTTTAGATAATAGGCAGGATCATTTATATATTATTGTTCAGTACCTAATAATTTTAAAGAAATGATAGCATAGATTTGATTATTCATAATCTATTATTTTCTTCAGTTCAGGGATAATTATAGTTCTTTCACACCTAAAATAGCAGGTCTTTTTTACTTTGTAGAAGAATCAGTGTAATAATTATGATATGATCTGTGTAATTACCATTCTTACTTTTGTCAACATAAGAGCCAAAGCAGTGCATGCAAGGTGAAGTGGGGAGCCAGCACTCCCAACTTTGCTCTACACAGATCAGCTTAATTCGTGCCTTCCATCATGCTAGAAAGGGCATGGTGGCCAAAGCAAGCAACCTCTTGCAGGTTTTTCAACTGCAAATGTTTGCTATACCATATAGCTAGTCAACACAAAGTTACCAAGTCACAGACCTGCAATTCCAAGTCTATCAGGAAATGCAAGTGTGACACTTACTTCCAGTTAGAATAGGGAGTGGGATAGGGCTTTAAGGAGAAGCCTTACCAGTGAAAAAGATAATCTGGAGGGCTGTGAAGACCTGGCTCTTCCCCAAGTATTCCACTAAGATGGGAGTGGAACTGTGAAGAAGTTCTATTGCTGGAAGAAAAGGGTATCCTTGATTTTAACTTTGTTTGATGGATTGTTATCTGCCTAGAGTCGCTGTATAAGATAAGTGGCCATATAAGTCCTGTAAATAAATAAACACAGCAAGTAAGCAAACCTCGTAGGCAGAATTGGGTTCATGGTTAGAAATTGTCTATTTCTTATATAATAGATACCAAAAAGGGGTTCGATCTGAATGCAATCTTTGTTACTAGTCCAAGACCATCTATTTTACAGAATTCTTTGCAAGAATTGAGTATTGATACATGTTGTTTTAAATTCTTTGGAAGGAAAGCATATTCAAATGTAAAAACTCATTTTTATTCTGATATCAACATACTTGTTTCCTTTGATTAAAATAAGTGATAATAATTACAAATTTTTTTAGAAACTTTAAAACCTGTTACAGAAACAAGGCACCCTAAATCCTAACCTAAGCCCATGTGAACAAAAACATTTTTTACATCTTACAAATGTTACATATATTATAACTGAAGCTTCTTGGAGGAGAAGTGAAACGTTTTCAAGGAAAAAACTAAGAAAGTCCTGTTGCTTTTAGAAGAACACATTTGGGACTCATTGGACATTGGGTACAAATAAAAATTAGCATGAATAACACTTTTAGTCCTGTTGAATTCATGCAGCATGTTGTAAACATTATGTGATTAAATACATTAAAGCAGGGCTTTTCAACCAGTGGTACGGGTACCACCTGTGGTACATTGGCACCTGGCAGGTGGTACACGACCATCCTAGAAAAGTGGTAGTGGGGGAGGGGAATGAGCTGAACTGATGGCAGCACCGCACAAGCCTGAGTGAGAGATGGCTGGAGCTGCAGGGCTGTCAGGGCTCAGCAGAAGCGCCAGGATCAGCACCAGGCTCCGGCTGGAGTTCGGCGCTGATCCTGGTGCTTCTGAGCCCAGAAGAAGCGCCAGTCAGCTGGAATGTTGCAGCATCTCCAGGGTCTTGTGATTTACATTCAGATGCTTGGCAACTGATTCATATTTATGACGGTCACAGTGTCCCAGGGTCATGTGAAGTGATCAAAACCTGCTACAACCACCCAGCAGAGGGGGGGATAAAAACCAAACACCCCCCCACTCCACCCCCTCTGCCAATCCTCAAAAGAAATCCTCAACCTCGGACAGGAGGAAAATCGCCGTCGGGAGGGCAGGTAGGTGTCTTGCTCTGCTGTGGCTTGGAGGGCACTTTTTCCAGTGCCATTGTAACTTCAGTCACTAAGCAAACTGTTGTAAGTTGAGGACTACCTGTACTTCATCACTTTTTTCCTTTTTTTTTTTTGGTCATCAAGTTTTTGACACCTTGCGAGGCGACTGGTGGTACTCGGATTTTGCCATATCCTAAAAGTGGTACAATGGGTGAAAAGGTTGAAAAGCCCTGCATTAAAGTCATTAAAAGTTAGATGCAGCATCATAAACCTCTTGAAAAAGTTTAATAAATAATCTGTATATTTGCTGCTTAAAAGATTGTAATGCATTTTGCCAAAGTGTACCAGTTTCCTTTAATATCAGTAAAACTTGAATGCTTTAAAAATAATTTGCATAAAGCTTGGGGCACCTTTTAGAATATTTATGTCTTTTAAGCATACATGTTAAAAATTGGTTTATATGTTGGAATATAGCAAGAATGTGGATTCTCAGGAGGGAGGGAAGTCCAGAGTAAGAGGCAACTCAGTCGAGAGAAAGAGGTTGAAGAGAGCGCCTCACTAATAGTTCACTGAGCGCATTGTAGATGCAGATAGTAGAGTCCTCAGTCTGGCAAGATTTTGTTTATAGGTATAAAACAATAAAGAGCTCAGCTTGGAAAAATCATCACATGTCATTTTTGGTTTTGGATCTGACACTTTATTTGATCAAGGTTAAAATAGATATAGGTAGTCCTATAGGTAGACCACAGCTGAGCCCAAACTTTCTGTTGCTAAGTAAGACATTTGTTAAATGAGTTTTGCCCCATTTTACAACTTTTCTTGCCAGAGTTGTTAAGTTAGTAACACAATTGTTAAGTGATTCTGACTTCCTTGTTGACTTTGCTTTTCAGAAGGTTGCAATGATCCTGGGACACTGCAACTGTCATAAATATGAACCATTTGTCAAGTATCCAGATTTTGATCACATGACCAAGGGGTGCCACAACAGTTGTAAGTGTGAAAAACAGTCATAAGTCAGTTTTTTCAATGACATTGCAACTTCGAACAGTCACTAAAAGAATAATTGTAAGTCAAGGGGTACCTGTATATTTTCATTTTTAATTTCTTTTCTATTTCTATTTTTCTCTTTCTTTTCTGCACTTTTTATTCTTTCTATTTGTTCTTCTATTTTTTCACTTTGTATTAGCTTTTTATTATTGTAACTATAACCTTTACTAAAATTACTACATATACTGTATATAAAGGCAATATTGTTTAAAGGTAATGGAGAAAAAGTAAGTTACTGTTTTGCTGGATCCCCTCAGATAGTTTATCTGTTACTATGTTCAGTGTTTAATGATGATTCAATATACTGGCATGTGCCACAAGTGTTATTGTGTTTCCATGGGATTTCTGCAAGTCTCGCTGGTGTTTCTTGCCTTATTTATATAACTGAGCTTTGTTTATCAGACTATGTTGGGCCTCAGAGGCTTTTTTTACACTATAAAATGGTAACCTCTACCAGTGATGGCGAACCTTTTAGAGACCGAGTGCCCAAACTGCAACCCAAAACCCATTTATCACTGGGTGCTGGGTGGGTGTGGCTGACAGGGTGGGCGTGCCTGTGATGGTCACAACTGACCTGGTGGGCATGGCCACGGTGGTCATGGCTGACTGGGTGGGTGTTGCCACCTCAATGATGCTCATGGGGAGGGATGCCTGAGGGGGCCGAGACACACAGAATGCTGTTAACTTCTCATCGGAGTGATATCCAGTTATCTATTTGCATTTGCATGCTTTCAAACTGCTGGGTGGGCAGGAGGGTTGCAAGTAATAGGAGCAAACTCCATCATGCATCTCTCGAGTCTTGAACCTGGCCTGTTAACTTTCCAGCTCATATATATAAATGTTTGGTTTTGTATGTGATTTGTTGTTATTGTATGTTTAATAGATGTTGATTCTTTTATTTATTTATTTTTTGCATTGAAGACTTTTTTCATTTTTAATTGAAAGCTGCCCAAAATTGTACCTGGACAGCCTATACATTTAATAAAATCAATCCATCTATCCAAGTTAGATATTACCAGAATATGATTCATTATAGCTGCACTATCCTTCATTAGGAAAATCTGTATCTGGAGAATCAAATATAATGAATAAAAAGGGCACTAAGCCATTGAATAATGACAATCTGGGATCCACCTGTATAGAATTTATTGTGTAATTTCCAGAATCAAGGAAACATTGGCATGAGGGAACAGCAGCTGTTCTAAATTATTCAAGGGAAAGAGTCAGATGTACTATTGCATGTGTGAATGCGCATGCACACAGACACATTTCTACATGCACACTCATAAATAATATGGACCCTCAATTTCATATACATCACTCACCACACATATCTGTCCACAGGCAATGCTTTTAACATTTCACAGAAATAAGTTCTAAAGAATAGTTCTGATTTTGTTCACATTTCTTGTTTATGATCCAGCCATTGTAAAATTGTATTTTCCAGCATAGAAAGAAAATATTATACAAAAGGAAATTTATTAACAAAATATCTAAGTATTAAGCCTCTTTACTATTGACAATAGGGTATACCAGTTATCTAAATTAAACTGCAAATTAAGCTCATTAGGAAATGTTTCATGATAAGGTAATAGTGTTTTCATGCTATTATCCTAATGTCAGGGTTAGACTGTCGACAAAAGTGAGTTCTATTTTCTAGTCAGGCATTAAATACCAGAACAATGCGTTATAGTTAATGGATTTAGAACCTAAATAACATTTAAACAAAATAAAATCTTGCTGAACTGGAAGAGCCCTAAAACTATTTCTACCACAGGCAATATTTAATTACTGTTCATCAGTATTCTAGAATTTCCAGGAACAGTGAAGCTTTAAGATGCATTATTTAACAGTATAAGGAAATCTTTGGTTCTCATTGAAAAAAGAGAAGGCTTTTTATATGCGAAGTTGTTTGTGCACAAGTTGTACATGAAGTGCCATCTTATTAATAAACACTTTCTAATGTCCAGTGGGGTTATGCCTACATAAGAATGCAGAGCATCCAAGCCTTAGGTTATTTAAATTAATGAGATTTAAATTCACTTAATTATATTGGAGGGTAAGCATGTTTTTAATTTTTGATTGATTAAGTGCCATCAAGTTGTTATTGATTCTCAGTAACCAGATCAATTTTCTTCATGATAGCTGTATCTGATTTGATCCTTCAGCATTTCTGACAGGGCCCACATGGCCATTGTAACTGAGTTCATCCACATTGCTGTTGATTGTCCTCTTCTCTTTCCTTCCATTTTTCTACAGTCTTTGCATAATGCATCTAATCATGTCACATAAGATCAGAAATTATTCTGTACATTCATATCATCAGTGAACCTGGTTTTTATAGCAAGAAATATTGAATTTTTTAAAACAATTAATCGAATTAAGTTTTATTAGGTTAGATTTATATGCTTTAGAATATAATACAGTTCTGTCTGATATACATATATTTCTACCTTTTAAAGGTGGTAAAGATTTACTATCACTAAATAAGTTAAAGGGCAAAATCCCAATACAATGCATTAGATATAGTGTGATGTTTCTGCAGATCCTGTTTAGAATGTAGTCATGAAAAGAATATTAAAAAGCTATCAAACCCACTGTGATCCTTACCTAGAATACTTTGTAGAATACAAATTTGAAACCTGTATCCAAATCAGCTGAGGTATGCTGATACCTGTATAACTCAATATATATTATTTCCAGGGCTTTTTTTCTCATA